>NC_137016.1:352500-765000 GCF_032717465.1 Coenobita brevimanus | reverse complement strand
GAGAGAGAGAGAGAGGACAACTTGTTACTTCACGGATCCAAACCTGAATTTATACCGTAGTCTACATTACACCGATAGCACTGTGGTAGGTTGTGTTTATCTGACGGAACTGGGCCACTCCCACACCCTTAGTTTTGAGGTAGGAATGAGTCTCCTTGGTTACTAGTCAAACATCCCTCCAATCTGACTGTGTGTGTGTGTGTGTGTGTGTGTGTGTGTGTGTGTGTGTGTGTGTGTGTGTGTGTGTGTGTGTCCCGTAATAATTGAGGAGGTCAAAAGTTTTCTCTCTTTATTGCCTAATTTGTCTTATTAAGTTATTATCGCCTCACTGAACTCCTTGAATCCAAAAATGTCCTCCTTAATCTATTCTTGCCGCTACCAGACGATTTTATTCAACACAGGAACGGCCTCGCTCGCTGAACAGGTTTACTCAGGCTTCATGTAACCCCTCCAGCTCAGAAAGTCTCTCCTAAGCTGAATGAAATCGTAGGAGGAGAGCAAAAATTAGGTAAGAAATGCATCACAGGACTGAAGAGACTAGAGTATATGTGGTTTAATTAAGACATACATGGGCAACCCGCGGCCTTCTACACCCTCCGCTGGGCTTGTCAAAGCGTGTGTTAGTTGCATGAATTGTCTCCCATGTTTCAGAAATAATATGAGCAACGGAATGTTTTTGGAAGTGACATACAAGATTTGGCCCTTTCAACAATCATAAGCAGCTACATTTGGTACGAGATTCAATAAATTTGGCGTTGAATCGATACTTATATATTGGAATTCATTGAAAATATCAAAAATATTTTACAATTCATGTTTCTCAATTGATAAATTCCCAAACCTCTACATCTGCAGGGAAGAATATTGCTTTGTTTGGCAGCACGTATTTATGAGAACTGCTCTTCTCGCGGATGATATTTTTCAACTCACAAATTTCAGATCACGGTTGAACATTTAGAAAATAATCTGAGAGTTGTGACATTAAAAAATCTCCTCAGGGTTTAGACTGACTTGTTAAATGCTTCCAAACACAAGTGTCTTATGAAAAGGCTGTAACGCTGATGTGGATTATATCGTCATTTGTTTAGCCTATAATAAATCGTGGGTAAACTATGAATTAATCTTGTGGCTTTACATAACAGTTGATCCTGTAGCTAGGATAATCGATTTGCGATGCAGGGAGAGGATTTTGTTCGCCATGCATCACAGAGCATAATGACACTCAACTGACAGTAAAAATATCTCTTGAATAATTACAAAGGAAAGTGGCCCACGAATCGATACCAGAATCATGAATAGTCCCCCAGTGTCTGACTTAAGGTATTACTGGGCAAAATTAACGTCCATTTTGTATTATAATTTTCCTTTTACCAGACATTTTGCTCAACTTAGCGGATTTTCGTAGCAGTGAATGGATGGAGACTACTTTAGTTGACCCCTGTACTTCAAAACATCCCTCGACAATTTAGTTAACCCGCTTGGAGACAGCAAAAGTGTATTGAAAATTATAACTGTACTAGCAGGAATGAAAAATGATGATGATGATGATGATGATGATGAGTATTTAGAACAGAATTGAGAAAGGGATCTGATGCAGAGAGAGAGAGAGAGAGAGAGAGAGAGAGCAAATGCGATAGTCACTCAGTGCTAAACAGAAAAATAAAATTCTCTCTCTCTCTCTCTCTCTCTCTCTCTCTCTCTCTCTCTCTCTCTCTCTCTCTCTCTCACCTGTGGCCACCCGCAGACCAGTGTGGGACAGCAGAAGGACCACCAGCAGACCAGTCTCCTCTACCCTCATGTTTGGTCTCTCTTCGGTCTCCTCTTTGGTCTCTGATTTCCTTTTTGTTTGTTTTCTTTTTCGGTCTTTGGTGTCTCTCTCGGTCTCTCCCTTGATATCTCCTTCCTTCTGCCTTATCTTCTCTCTGGTCTCTGTTATCCCTTTGGTCTCTTCCGGTCTATATTTCATTCAGCGTCTGGTGTCTCTGTGGTCTCGCGGTCTCTCCTCTCTCTTATTCCTTCTCTCAGTCTCTCTTACCACCTCTGGTCTCTTTCGGTCTTTCCTTGAAGTCTCAGTTCTTCCTTGGCCTCTTTCTTCCTCATCTGTCTTTGGTCTCTCTCTCGCTCTCTTCTGCTTTGTTTTCTTCTTCTTCTTCCTCTTCTTCTTCGTCTTCTTCTTCTTCTTCTTCTTCTTCTTCGTCTTCTTCTTCTTCTTCTTCTTCCTCTTCTTCCTCTTCTTCCTCTTCTTCCTCTTCTTCTTCTTCTTCTTCCTCTTCTTCTTCTTCTTCTTCTTCTTCTCCTATAGTCTGAAAATAGTATGAATATAAATGTTGCGTCCAGACGAATTAATAACATTCTAGTTTTAGGTAAGTTTAACCGACTTCAACCCCTTCAAACCGGCGACGTATTCTAGGTGGCATGGTTCATTTCGTTGCACCTCTTCCTTAGCGATTCATTTTGCATGTTAAAAGCTCATAATTTTCTTGTATGCCATATATAATTCTTTAATATCGACACAGAGTACATCAGTTATAATAATAATAGTAGTAGTAGTAGTAGTAGTAGTAGTAGTAATAATAATAATAATAATAATAATTCGCTATGGAAAAGGTGATACGAAATATGTGTACTTTTCTCTTGTAGTGAAGGGTTGGACGTTGTTGTTGTTGTTGTTGTTGTTGTTGTTCGTGTTTATGCTGCTGTTGTTGTTGTGGCTCCAGGTTCATCGAAATCATTAACCCAGTGGATTGCAGACTTAAATTGCTCTTGTCCTACACTCTACCATCCTCCGTTCATGGGACAGGGGATGTATTGAGGAACGTTCGTATAAGCAGACAACAGAGCCGGCCTGCATACGACTCTGCATTTTTTCCATAACACTTCTTCGTGACATCATACCCCTGCCACCACCTGAAGGCACCTTTCTCCAGCACTGAAAGATTTAATGACTGTACTGTATATAAACCCCTCCACTTCAGGACGCCTACCCTAAGCTGAATAAAACCGTCTGGAGGTAGAAGGAAAAATAATAAAATAAATCGTCGTATTCAAGACCGTGTACAGTGACGTAGGAGGTTTCGTAATGCATCCTTCTAAGCGATTCATTTTGTTTAGTCGGTAATAACTTCTTGGATGTTTGTGCCATTCCCCATCCCTGACGCTTTGGGTAGTATGGTCGGCTTATTGGCTTTTCAGTGCTCACACGTAACTTCTATCTATCTATCTATTGCCAGACGCCTCAATCCCGTTTGGGGTGGCCACAAACAAATCGCCTCCAAGTCGCCCTGTCCCCCGCCATTTCACTGCCCTGCTCCCAACTCACACCCCCCTCTCTTATATACCTCTCCACCCCATCCCTCCATAATAATAATAATAATAATAATAACTGGATGATGGATGGATGGATGGATAATGATAATGATAACGATGATGATGATGATGAAGATGGTAGTGATAATGTTGCTGTTGTTGTTGGTAGTGGTGGTAGTAGTAGTAGCAGTGGTAGTAGTAATAGTAGTAGTAGTAGTGGTAATGGTAGTAGTAGTAGTGGTGGTGGTGGTGGTAGTGGTGGTGGCAATATTAACAAGAGCAATCTGAGACTGCAAACCTCTGCCAAGGCTGAATTGCACGCATTATATGCGTTATTTATCGAGTCAGAAGCAAGAATGTTGAAAGTACCACTATCCAGTAGTGGTAAAGAATCCTTGAAAAAATTCCTAGAACCGGATGATGATCCGGATCACTAACAAAATCCAGTTAATTGTTCCTTGGGCCATACCCTACCCCTCCAAAATATAGCAGTAAAATCCGTTCACAAGTTTTTGAGTAATCCAGCTAACAGACGAACAGACAAACACCTGCAAAACAGAACCTCCTGGGCTGAGGTAATAACTAGGGGGGCGCTCAGTGGCGGGCATCTCTCCGACAAGGAGTTTCGCAAAAAGTGTTTTCCGGATCCAAAATCTGTAATACCATCAGGATCGGTCCAAAAAGTTTATCGATTGTTCCCTGGGACATGGGCCATCTACCCACCCGCTCCGGTCCAGATTTCTCTCTTGGATTTTGAGTAATCCTGTTAACAGACAAACAAATAAACAGGGGTGAAAACATACTTTCCTTGTCGGAGAGAATAATAATAATAAACTAAAACATTTACCGCACATCGTTTCAATATCGGCACAGTCTGCACCCTTAGCATGAGAATAACGGGGTGTAATGTGCAGAATAAATCGCTGTGGGAGAGATATTACGAAGTTTACGACACTCATATAGAATATAATAAAAGTAAATACATAGATAAATAATAAAGAACGGGACAGTTGGTGTTGTGGCCATTGACTCATGTGAACGTGAACGCGGTGGACTGCAGGCTTAAGTTACCCTACTTCAGCAGTCATACCATTAACCTTTGAGGCGATAGGGAGTGGGTTGGGGGACGTTTGTATAAACAGGCAGTGGAGCAGCCTTGTTATGTCGGTGCCACGACATGAAGGCGTCCCTCTCCATCACCAGTTCAGTATGTCCTCGCAATATGCTCATGATTCGTTCCAAAATATTACAACTTTTTGCACAACTGTGTGTGTGTTTTTTTTAAATCTTAACATGGCTAGATTTTCGGCCTTCTGTAGCTTCTTTTACGTAGCTCAGTGGCACAGACATCGCCAGTGCTACGACCATTCATCTTTTAACACTTCTTCGTGACTAGCACCACGTTTCAGTGCTAATCTCTTGTTACCATTCACCATTCACGATAGAGAGATGGCAGTTTTAGGTCAAGTTAGAGTGAAATTAGTATAGTTTTCGTCTTTCCGCAGCTTATTCCACGTAGTTCAGTGGCGGAAAACAGCAGTGCTATAATTCTACATTTCTTCCATCACACTTCTTCGTCACTGGTATAATATTCCAGTGTTATCTCATGCAACACATCAGCAATCGAGATGGTAAGTGTAGGATAAGTTAAGTGAAAAAAAAAAAGGACTCAAAATGGATATATGGCAGTTTAAGTCAATTTAGAGGGGAAAGACTATAAGAAAATGTTTTGAGAGAGTATTGGAAATCAGTTTTATTGCGGCAGCGAGATTTTATTGGTGATTTTTTCTTTTTTTCTCCCCCTTATTGTGGGTTTAGTCGAAAAAAAGAGCTCCAGAATGTGTCCTGTGGCGAAGATTTATTGTTTTTATTTCATTTTACGAGAGAGAGAGAGAGAGAGAGAGAGAGCGGGGGTGGGGGTAAACTCACCGTGATCTTTGAACGACGCCAAGAGAGTGGAGTAGGGCGAAGTGGAAGAGCGAGTGGAGTTGTGATGTTGACTGAACCACGTCTACCACAATACTGTACCACACACACACACCGTATGTTATATGCACTCATTGTTCACCCTTTTTATAACTCTCTCTCTCTCTCTCTCTCTCTCTCTGTGTTATATATATATATATATATATATATATATATATATATATATATATATATATATATATATATACTGTATACAGTATGTATATCGGTAGAGAGGTGGCCAGTTGTCCCAACGGATTCAGGTTCAAATCCCCGCTGGGGCAGGGACAGTGGCGTCACCAGGGGGGGGCTAGGGAGGCTTAGCCCCCCCAAATCAAGGACTCAGCCCCCCAAAAATTGCAGCCCCCCAAAATAATAATAATAAAAAATCACCAGCTTACATAGTATGCTTGCAGCTCGGCATTGACCCACCTAGCTTTCCCCCAACCCCCTACCGCCAATCCACTTTTATTCGTGCATCCATATTAGTTTAATATAATATTATTTATAGGTATATAATGTGATTAATTATTCACAGTTTACGTAAACCTATGACTCAAATCATAATAGTTATAATATATTAGTTTCCCATATACTTTTTCCAAGCTTGGTTTTCTTTGAAATATATTTATTGCACAAAGAATGCAAGATTGTATTACGTTTATTAGACTTATTATATATTTATAATATATAATATGGTATATATTAATCACGGAGCTTAAAAATTGGATTATGCAGTCTAAAATATCTGATCTATGCAATTTTTCACAAATTCGAATGTTCAGAGTGTCGGAACTCGGAATGTTTGTTTACATTGAGAAGCGTCTGTGAATTGTGGCTAAATCCTGTGTTGTTTTCGGCTTTATTTGAATGTATTGGTTTCAGTGGCTGTATAGACGTTACTACGTTCCGGTATATTGCTAGCCACGTCACTTTACCTGTTCATTTTTGTTTTTACGGATATGAGATCTAGCCTATACTCTATACAGAGTCAGCAGTACTAAGTTGGTTCAGTCGACACTCGACTGTCAGAACTGAATGTCATTTCCCTTTTATTGGCTATTCTACAATAACACATTTGCGGATATCAGCCAGCAGCCACTGAAATGATGAAAAGGTCATCTAAAAATCCTCAGGGACAGGGTGACATAAGGAAATTCTTTCGCACCTGCACCTCCAAAGATGACTCAGATGAGTGCCAAGAAAAAGTGGCTGTTATTGGGAATGAGGTGCCAGAAGCAACCCCAGATAACCCCAAAGCTGAACCCATTCAGACATGTGTAAGTAGCCCTATATCAAACTATTTCAGTAGTCATTTTATGAAGCTTAGGCCAGGATTTTTTTTTATTGATTTATTTTTAAATTGGCTAGGCCTAGGCTATTTCTCATTGTTGCAAATATATTATCCTAAACGTACAGAGTGGGAAAGTAGGCTAAAACTCTCTCTCTCTCTCTCTCTCTCTCTCTCTCTCTGTATATATATACCGATAATATATAATATATTTTCTCATTTTTTTTTTTTAGCCACCGCCCAGCACAAGTGATAACCTTGATTATACCTGCTGAAGAACCGGCACGAGATCTGTTTTATAATTTTTGTTTTGTTTTTTTTTGTGAATGGCTTTGTTTTTCCTATCACAGTACCGGTAATGGAAGATAAATCTTGGCAATTATATCTATATACATTGAATAAAGAGCTTCTTTGAATTATCAAATTTAATATGGTAAGACTAAGAAACCGTTATGATACCACATAATACTAGCAAGTGAAGAAAAACTATTATCTGCAATAAAGCTTTATACAGTTACCTTGTACACATTATATCATAAGGTGTACTGATACCTGGTATTAGGCCCATCAATATTCATGTGTCCTATAAGTTTCATATTAATAGCCTGTGAGACCTTATTTTACTTTTTCTTCATCTATAGGCCTCAAAAATGCCCCTAAAACTGCTCAATTTCCGAAAAAAAACTTTCCGGGAGGGCTTACAGCGCCCCCCCGTACCCCCCAGCTGCATAGGCTCGCTTCGCTCGCCTCCCCCTTCTACCTACACAAGGGCTACAGCCCCCCAAAAATCTGACCCCTGGTGACGCCACTGGGCAGAGAACAGTTGAACAGTTTAAGGATTTGAATTTCATTAAATCAGGCTTCACTAATCAACCAGAAGACTCGCCGACAAGTCGTAAAAATACCCCCGCTGATACCAGTACACAATCCTGTATGAGACAGCCCTAGCATGTATTCAATATGGACGGTGGGTGTTAGCGCCGAAGTGGTGACATGTAGAGGTGTATGGTATGTAGGAGGACTGCTGGGCCTTGATAGCAGGCTGTGAAGCCTATGCCCAGAGTCGGACACATAAACTATATATGTATAAATAGGTGAAGAGGTGTGAGAGGTGGTCAGCGAATGTACAGCGAGGTTGAATGATAAGGAAATGGAAAATGTGAGTACGTTTAAGTACTTGGGTAGTGTGATGAGTAAGGATGGAAGTTTGGAAGGTGAAGTGCTTGAAAGGGTACAACAAGGAAGAAAGGTTGCTGACTCCTTGAAGGCAGTGTCCAGTGATAAGAAACAATGAAGTGAGCATGGAAGTAAAAAAGTTATTACGTGACTGTTGTGATACCAACTCTGACGTATGGAAGTGAAGCTCGGACGTTGTTGGAGGGATATAAGTCAAGAGTGAGAACAGTGGAAATGAGTTTTTTGAGAGGAGCCTGTGGAGCCACATGAAGAGACAGACTGACGAATGAGGAGGTGAAGGAGCGTTGTGGCGTGGATGTGGATGTGATAGGAAGCATTAGGAGAAACATTGAGGTGGTTTGGCCATGTGGAGGGGATGGAGACTGAGAGACTGACGAGGAGAGTGTATGTGAGTGAGGTGGAGGGGAAGAGAGGGAGGGGAAGGCCAAGGATGAGATGGAGGGATGGAGTGGAGAGGTATATGAGAATGGTGAGTGTGAATTGGGAGCAGGGCAGTGAAATGGAAGGGGACAGGGTGACATGGAGGCGATTTGTTTGTGGCCACCCCGTGTAAGGGATTAAGGCGTCTGGCACCCTGACACCCTGTCCTCCTCTATCAGGCTGTCCTTTCCCCTTCTCCAACACAGATCTCCCTATCATACATGTATATCTCTCCACCCCATCCCTCCATCATTTCCTCGGCCTCTCTTCACCCCCCCCCTTCTTCTCCACCTCACTCCCATGCACTCTCCTAGTCAGTCTCTCATTCCTCCATCCTCTCCGCATTGGCTAAACCATCTCAAAATATACAGGGTGTCTCGGGAGGAAATGATAGATACGTGAATTCTAAGCAAGAAATAACATCTTAACATGGGTCCCATCCTAACCATTACGAGCCATAGATACTGTTGACCTTAGCGGTGAATTATGAGGGAGATCATTTTCGCCCAGAAGGTCATTGGTAATTGTAGCTCCGTGATGGTTAAGATTTGGACCCATGTTGATGTCGCATTTTTGCTAAGAATTCACTCTCCGCTCATCTCCGAAAGTGATGTCCTATAATAAGCTACTGAGAGCATTACTTAGTGACTAAAGAATCTACGTATCTCTTGTGTAGTTGCTGGAAACACTGAAGCATTGAGGGTAATAATGGGAAATGCTTGGGGGAGGTAGTTCTTCATAGGATCATAGGCGGTGAATTGCAAACTTCCTTGACTCCGAGTGCGTCAGGTGTTCAGAGAGATTAATTAAAGAACTGCGGTAATATTTTGCAGAGCTTAGTTGTGAGATCAATATGGTGTGCAAAATAACCACGACTGCATCCCTCTGTGGCCAAGACCTCAACACGTCACGTTATGTGGTCGCAGTAGCAGATAAGCACCTAACTGTGTGTGTGTGTGTGTGTGTGTGTGTGTGTGTGTGTGTGTGTGTGTGTGTGTGTGTGTTGGTCCGTAAATATTACATGGCCTGCTTATTGGGTCAAGCTCAACAACGGGCCGGTACCCACAAAATACACGCTAAATTGAATTATCGCTATTTACTCATAATTCGTGGGAAAATAATGTATCCTGATGCTTGCTTATACCTCAGCAAGTCAATAATCACAAAATAGAGTTCTAAATTATTGCTTTTGTTTTATTCAGCTGGTGGGAAGGCGAGGTAAAGAGGAATCAGCATGTTGAGTAACTTTATTTGTTATTTTCACCCATTCTCTACGTAAGTGTGGGAATTTATGATAGTTCAAGGACGATACTTAACGTGAAGATAATTTACACACACACACACACACACACACACACACACACACACACACACACTAATTCTCTCTCTCTCTCTCTTCACCAATTACGTCACAAACCATCGACTCAACCCCAGCAAATCAACCGCACACAGAACGTCAATCCCAGAACAAAAGAAAACGTGTTCTGATGCCATATATTTCACTTGGTCATACCCTCGCGTCCACAATCCAAGGTGATCTAAATATAAAACACTCCTGCGCTCCCCTAGGTGATTTCTTGTGTTTTATGGGGACGGCTAAAGTCAATGTTATCAGTGTCCACCCTGCATCATTTATTCGTTTCCTGCTAGTACATCCACACCCACGCCCACACCAGGAGACTGAGCCTGAAAACACCTAAAAGACCGCTATGTGAGTTAGTAGTAGAGCGCTATTTATGCACCACCCTATATGTCAAGAATGTAGAGGGATAGGACTTTTTTTTTCCTAAGTGGTATAGGCGGCTTCGTAGCACCCCTCGATCAGCTATTTATTTTACATATTTCACCCTAACCAGCCCTTGTAATTTAACTCGTTGAATATTGACAGAGTTTCCCTCAATAACATACTCGTACAAGAGGATGTGTGGTACGGTATGCAGGATGACATAGGAAACATCGTAGCACCACTTCCTTTGTGAATTATATCCATACGGCACCTTAACATTCTCCTTTGTGCTATTTATTTCTCCCTGATGTTGATATAGTTTGTATCGATAACGCTTGAGAAGATACTAAAGCGTAATGTGCAAAATAAATCGTTAAGGAATAGGTGTTACGAATTATCCGAAGCCACTTACAATACGACCTATAGACCAAGAGCAGAGAACTATATGGGTGAGTCTGTGGGGGGGGGGGAGCAGGCGGGATGGATTGGGGTGGCGGAGAGTAGGCATAAAAGTGTGGTGGTTGATAGAGGGAATTTTAGTGTCGTATTATGTAACTGGGGACGCGAAAGTGTGGACGAGCCTTTAGTTTTAGACGATAATTAATACCGAAGTTAGAGGAGGTTATGTATTCACTCATATTTACCAAAATTATATGGAAACTTCGTATGCTGAAATGTTGACAGTAAAGAAAGACCTAGAAACAAGAGTCGAAGAAAACAAAAACACTAAAAAGGAAGTGAAAAAATCCAGAACAACCCAAAATTGGTCAAAGATTCAGCAGATATCAACAAATCTATAGTAATCACTGGTATATATGTGGAAGAAATTAAAAAAACAAGATGTCAAAAAAAAAAAAAAATCGGGTTTCAGTTCAGTATGATGGATAGGTGGGCAGAGCATCAAGGAGGAGTTTAATAGATTTTCAGATGAATCAGGATCAGGTTGCAGGAAATCATAAATTGTATTGGTGTTGGAGGAGGTATATGCCCCTTGAGTTCTTTCTACTTGAAGCATGTGACGGTGGTAGAACACGGGTGACATTTCCATAACTTTGCTGCCTACGGTGTAATGGACCATGCAGGTTGCTCACGTCACGCTGTTGCACCTGTTCAATGAATGATGGTCAGAAATGAGGGGTTTGCTTCCACCTCCACGCAAGTACTGTGAATAATATGGCCACTACACCAAGAACAAGGAGGTGGAGTGTACATAAGCCAGCCCCAAGTACGGTCACTCCAGGTTATGCTCTGTTTGTTTCCGATACTGAGTGGGGATGTACAGTAGGTAGGTGTGTGTGGGTGGGTGGGGGCGTGAGAGGTTTGGTTGAGGGTATTGTTGTGGGTGTTGGTGTGGGTGAAGGTATAAGTGTGGGTACTGGTATGGGTGGGGAAGGTGTGCATGTGGGTTAGTGTGTGGGTGTGAGTGAGAGCGTGAATGAGGGTATGGGTGAGAATAAGAGGGTGTGTAAGGGCGAGAGTCAGAGGTAAAAGGAATACAAAGGAAATCATGTTACAGAGGAGGGTATGACTACGGTATCCAATATTCGAGTGGGAGATGGCAAAACAAGAAAGCCTCCCACCAACCAGTCACTCTAAACCAAGCCGGCAGGAAAAAGTAAGAAGGATCACCATGCAGTACTGAAAAACTGTCATGGAAATTTCATAGGAAAAGGTAAATGAGGCATATTTTTTTTACAGTATCACCATCTGTAAGCGAGTTGTCAGTTTTTGAAAGATGTAATAATTTTTCAAACAATTATATACTCTCAGTAAATATCTGTATTATATAAAGCAATCTCTTATGGAAATGAAAAACATAAAAGCAGCTATACTGAACTTTGTGGCATTCGACATGTAATATTCATCCAATTTATTTCCATTAATGTCAAGTCTTTGTATACGTTGCATTAGCCAGTTTTCGAGGCACCTGACCATGTTGCTATTAAAACATTAACATCCGATTAGAGGCTTTCTGAAACTAAGGGATGAAGTTGCGGGTGCGTGTGAGTATATCAGAATTATTAACACTTGGAGAATTTTTAAGTCGCCAAGCAATCTATTGCCTAGTGGCTATTGATTTATCAAATCTCTCTCTCTCTCTCTCTCTCTCTCTCTCTCTCTCTCTCTCTCTCTCTCTCTCTCTCTCTCTCTCTCTCTCTCTCTCTCTCTCTATACCTGCCCACCAATTTATCAGTTTCTGCTTCTGTGTGTTTCTGTGTCTGCATGTATCAGTCAATATCTGTTTGTACCGGTGTCTGTCGATTTATCTTATACCAACCACTACATCTTAAGCAGCACTCCCCCACCCACGCTCTTTGCATCTATTGCCCCCCCCCTTCTCCCCCAGACGTCCTTTTCAATATACTCCAGAACACTAAGGGTCATTAAAGAAAAGAAAAAAAAGCTATACTCGAAACAATGCTGAATTCGATCATGTTATTTACCACGAAAAAAACTGTAGGAAGTACAGTAACAAATCATTTGAAACAAGCAGTGTACAATGGCTATTAAGAAAGTCAAAAAATTAATGGGAAACAGGTAACTCATTCGAATATAAATCAGACAAGAAGCAGTGCCAAGGCACATCAGACCCGTCCCCGGCAGTCATAATAGTGCTGACGTTTAAACACAACAGGATATCTAGTCAAAGATGCCACATCAAATTTGGAGTAAATCGGGTGAATATTGACGATTTTATGCCCATTTGAAATTTTAGGCCATAGGCTTACCCACCTGACACCCCCCCCCATACCGATAACCGGGGGGTGACCCCACTGATGTAGGCTACTGAGGCATGTTATAGGATGTAGATTTGAAAGATGCACCTTTAGGTTTTGATTTCATGTCGATATGACGAATTTCAAAGGAGTAATGGTGGGAAAAAAAAAATCTGAACTTTTTTTTTTTTTTTTTTTTACATTTTTGGGACCTACAGCCTGGACTATGGCCCAGTTTGGCCCAAAATTAAATAAGGTGATCAGATCATAGCCCATCATCCCTGTAATTTTAGTCAAAATCGCACCAGTAGTTTTCGCAAAAAGTTGTTAAGTCACAGACAAACCGAGTGAAAATAATGCCCGTCCCCGAGCTGCTCCAGGGAGGGGACGGGTAAAAGAATCATCCCACCCTTACATAATTCTCTGGTACACCTACACTTGGAGTATCGTGTTCAGGCCTGAATACCTTGTTATAAAAAGAGTGTGGAGCAGCTTGAGTACAGTGAAAAATGACAGGAATGGTATCTTGACTGAGAAATAAAACATACGAGGAACCTTTACAAGCCCTGGATCTGCCTACTTTAAGGCTACAGGGAGATTTTAATGCAATTATACAAAATCTTCAAAGGGCGTGATAATATGGCAGTCGAATAATTGCATACAGTATGTGGGCCCAATTATACTAGAGGAAATGGTCGTAGTGCTATTGGCAAACGTTTCCAGTCACACGAAGTTGAACGTTTCTTCTTCAGCAGCGTTGTGAATATATGGAGTAAATTGCCCTCCAGTGTGGTAAAGTGATAGTATACCAACATTTGAAAATGAATTTGATAAGTATTAGGCTTTTAATCCCCCGCTCATCATGGTCGCTGCTGAATGATACTTTTTGGACATATAGTGTTTTCTACGTTATAAAGCATAGAGAACACACCTACAGAATAATACAGATATGTAGATATGTCAGTATTAATTTGACGTTACTTTCCCTCTCACGTACGATAATGTAGAATGTTTTCCATGTCATCTTGTCCGATGAAATTTTCGTGTCAGTTTTTTGAGGCTGCATAGTGATCCTTCTCACTATTTCCTGCCTGGTTCGGTTGGAGGGTTTGGTGGGTGGGGAAGCCTTCCTACTTTATTATCCTTGGTTTATTCATATAATACTTATGTTAGTCATAACTTACTCTATAAAACGTCCTCGAAAAGATCAATAGGTCTGTTGATGCTTGCTCTGCTTTATATATATTCTTTGGTACTCGTTTGTATTCTGATGCTTTCTTATCTCGTAGCACCCTCTCTTCAGCTATTTGTTCTGCACATTACATGTCAATTTCCTCTCATGTGTTGTTGATATAATTAGTGTTGATGGTTGCACGATATAAATAGCATGCAAAAGAATGTTAAGATGCAATAAATAAAATAAATCGCAGAGAAATAGGTGCCACGAAGCTTCCTATGCCGCCTAGAACACAACACTTCCATCTCCTCCTTTATATCCTTGATGCAAAGTATGTGAATATTGAAACGATACCAATAACATACTTTAGAACGTTAATGTGAAAGAGACAAAGTAAATCGCTAACAGAAAGGTGCCGCGAAACCCCCTGTGCTACGACGAACAGGACCGAAAAATCTTTAGTAATGCAGGTCATAAAGCCTTAAAGAGAAATGGTTGGAAATCTTGTAAATGCTTTAAGGTTTTGGGTCGTATGTACATGATGGATGGGAAATGCTTGTGGCCGTCTGCAGTTCATGTATTACACCCTGGGTCATACACCAGTGAAGTGCGGTTTGTGGACGCGTGACGAGCGAGCGAGCGCCATGCCATCACAAAATCCCTTTGATATATTATTTCGTCTTGATGGTAGCTGAACAGTGAAAAATGTACTGGAACGAAAAACATTCTCTCTCTCTCTCTCTCTCTCTCTCTCTCTCTCTCTCTCTCTCTCTCTCTATCTATATATATATATATATATATATATATATATATATATATATGTGTGTGTGTGTGTGTGTGTGTGTGCATATGTTTGGATATATGCATGTGTGCACATTTGCATGCATGTATGAATGCATGATTACATACCTTTATGTACCGTATGTATACAGTATATCGATACATCGAGCCCTGATAATCGTTTTTATCGAAGCTGAATATGCAGCCACTGGGCTCTACCACTCGACAGCCCGAGTCCAGTCCAGGCTGATGCCCTCTGAGATGGTGCTTTGGCCGACACCTGTAGCTTGTAGTTCAGTGAAATGTGGGTGGGAGGGTTGGCAGGATTTTATGTTTATTTATCGGTCAGCGTGTGCAGGTGTGTGTGTGCGTGTGTGTGTGTGTGTGTGAGAGAGAGAGAGAGAGAGAGAGAGAGAGAGAGAGAGAGTGGGTGAGAGAGAGCTGGGGTGTATATCCTCTGAGGTGGAGTTCCTTTGCCCACTTTTATGCTCCTGCAACAGCCACACAGGCAGCAGAGAATTGAGGGAGCAGGAATTCTTGAATAATATAGCGTCATGGGGTTACAGGGCCATGCTGAAGATTAGGAGTCGTCATGCGTATCCTGAACCAGTCTAAGGAACAGCTCTTTATTCGACATGTAAAAAATTTATGAATGAGTCAATACTGGTGTTGCAGAAAATACCTGTTAGAGAGAGAGAGAGAGAGAGAGAGAGAGAGAGAGAGAGAAAGAGTATGAACGTGTGAACAAAAATGAGAGAGAGAGAGAGAGAGAGAGAGAGAGAGAGAGAGAGAGACCTCCTGCAACAGCTCATACACTTTTGATTTTATCCCTAAACCTCATTCTTGGTCTCCTTCTTCTCCTCCTCCTTCAGCCATCATATTCGTGCGATTGGGAAATACGTATTGATTGCGAATCGTGAAATTCGGTGCATACTCTCTCTCTCTCTCTCTCTCTCTCTCTCTCTCTCTCTCTCTCTCTCTCTCTCTCTCTCTCTCTCTCTCTCTCGTTCATTTTAGTAATCACATGTGTTCAGTAAAAATGCATAATTGACAAAAAATTATATTAATTGTATGTATAGAAATTAATAATAAGGAAGAATTGCAGTGTTAACCCATTCTTGAACGACACAGCTCTAGCAGTTTTTTCGCGGAACAGCGAACGATTTATTTTTTTATTATTAATATTGTTTTTCAACTGTGTGAGTCATAGGAGCCTGACTCTAAAGTGCCAGAGGTCGAGAAAATTTGATTGGAAGGAAAATATGCTATAACCTCTCTCTCTCTCTCTCTCTCTCTCTCTCTCTCTCTCTCTCTCTCTCTCTCTCTCTCTCCTTTTTTTTTTTTTGATAGGCAGGTGTAGTCGTTTGGGGGGATATATTTAACTAGTAACCAAGGAGACTCATTTTTACCGCATAACTAATGCTTGTCGAATTTCATGTAACCACGGCATAATATTAAAGTCAAGAGGGTCAGATGAATACAAGCTGACTTTAGTGAGCCTCTCTGGGTCATATTTTAGATGGCATAGGAGACTTCGTAGCAACTCTTCCATAGCGATTTATAACTGCACCTTAACACTCTTCTGTGTTATTTATATTGTATTGAAAACGTAGTACGCATTAATGATGCTGAAGTGCAGTGTACAAATTAAATCACTAAGGAAGAGATGTTAAGAAATTTTGAGCCACCAGTTACGACCCTTAACCTCATTAATCCGGTGACGTGTTTTATTATTGATCTTGTTGTCTCCAGGCGATTTTCTTCAACTTAAGAAGGCCCTCAAGCAGTGAAGGGGTTAGGAAAGCTATATCTGTGTCCTCCAGTCCGAAAAATCTCCCATGCTCAGTAAAATTGTTTGAAGGTAGCAAGAATGAGCTAAGAATATTACAAAACTGCGCCTCCACACTCAACACACGAGGCTATGAATTGCAGTGGGAAGAAAACGTATAATACACTAGTCACCCCTAAAACGTTTTCTGTGATGCTCTCGATTTCTATGACAGCGCACTGTATTATTCCGTACTTTAGAAACATCCCCCATGGAGAAATTCTGCGCCCTGACTACTCCCAAAGAGCTGTGGAGTGAAATAATAATAATAATATATAAACCATTGTAATGAAGGGGTCCGTGAGCCAAGATCTGGGTTCTTGAAACAGAAATTTTATCAGGAGCAGGAGAACCCTAGGGGACAACACAGTGACGCTATCTAGGTGTTTGCAGAGTGAGTTTGTGCATTCCAGTCCTCATCTTCCCCCGCTCCTCTCTCTCTCTCTCTCTCTCTCTCTCTCTCTCTCTCTCTCTCTCTCTCTCTCATCCTTCCACTTCTTCTCCATCTCAACTCTTTCTTTCCTCTTCCACCCCACCCTCATCCCTCGCTCTCCTCATCCCCTAAAATTTGTTCTTCCTCTCTCTCACATCTCTCCATCCCTCTTCTCATGTCTCCTTCCTCCACTTTTTTTTTTTCCTCCTCTCTCCATTTTTCGTTTCCTCTGTGTCTCTCTAACTCTCTTCCCTCATTCTTCTTGCCTTTTCTTCCTCATCATGATGACAATGATAATGATTTGGCAGTGACGATGATGATGACTAATTACAGCAGTGATGATGATGACTAATTGCAGTGTTGATGATGGTAATAATGATGATGATGATGAGGAGGATGATGGTAGTGATAACATTAATAAAACTTTCAGTAGAAATAAAAACAGTATTAGTACAAACCAGAACATCGTAAAATTATCCAAGGACAATTTTGATAAAAACTTCCAACAGCCATTGTCTGCTAGAAGCCAAACTATAAAGGTATTTTGGGGTCAAGGTCACTGGTCATGTGCATGTCGCCTTAAGTCATCACAGTCTATAAGTCCACCAAGTTTAGTGGCTCTAACTTTAAGCCTTCATGGAAACTTAGGTGGCATCCGGAATATTCAGAAAAGCCCCAATTATTAACCCCAGGCAAGGTCATGGTCACTTATCTTGTGCAAGTCACCTTAGGTAGTCTGTAACTCCACCAAGTTTTGTGTCTCTAGCTTTAATCTTTCATGGAAAATTAGGCGACATCTGGAGTATCTGGAAATGTCCCAATTTTTTTTACCACAAGCGATCTCAGAGATTAATACACCGATTCGAACCATACCAACTTTCAGCCTCCCTCGGCCTTAAAGCTGTTTTAAAGTAAAATTTCAGCCTCCCAGCTTAAGCGGTTCTTGAGACAGCTTGGCTGACTCAGTTTTTTGTGTTCCGGATGGTATCTGTAGATCCGGTAGATGGATTGCCGCCATATATATTTGGTTAAAAGAAGCATACAGCTGTCCGACTAAACAGCTGACTGCGTTTGAAAACTGTAGGCCAAATAGCCTTTGAATTATCGCAGTTTTAAAATAAGCAAGCAACGTTGGGTCTGGTTAGTACTTGGATGGGTGACCGCCTGGGAACACCAGATGCTGTTGGCATCCCTACGTGTCAAGTGGGGTTGGTGGAGGATTAGTGCCCCTCCCTGTAAAACAATTAACTCTAAGCCCTTGGCCACCCCGTTTGGGATAAATGGCGTTTGGCAATTAATGAATGAATTATTATTATTATTATTATTATTGTTATTATTATCATTATTGTAACTAAAAGCACTCAGAGAGCTCATACCTCCTCAAATGCCATTGCCATTAAAAAGAATCCAGATCCGAATCCACTCCAAAATTTAATCAGTTCTTTCTTGCGCTATGCCTCTCCTTTCAACAAAATATCATTGAAATTCATTGAAAACTTTTGGAGATATTGTGCGGGATACTCCGGATTCGGATCCGGATCCGGTCCCAAATTTAATAATTTCTTCCTCGTTCCATGGCCCACTTTTCCGGAAAATTTCATTAAAATTCGTCCTTAACTTTTGGAGTACCAATCCTTCTAAGAGACAAACAGACAAACCGAGCAACGTAAGGTAAAACAACCTCCTTGGCGGTGGTAATAATAATAATAACAATTTTTATTATCATTATTATTATTATTATTATTATTATTATTGTTGTTGTTGTTATAATAATAATAATAATAATAATAATAACTTTACCAAAAACGAGAAAACTTCCCTCATGAATGTGGGAAGCGTTAGTGATGATAATAATGAGAATGATGATATGTCTAGAGACTGATGATATGTCTAAATTCACCAGCTGTTATAACCACCAAGTTAGCCTCACGCAGCGCTACTCAGCCTTCCCTTGTATCCTGTATTATCCAAGTGGCAAAAACGACGAAAACAATACAGCACACACATAGATAGATAGACAGATAGATAGATGGAGATAGGTAGATGCAGATATAGGTGTAGATATAAACAGCGTGATGGAGGTAGATTTATACAAACATTGATAGATAGGTAGATAGGCTATAGATATATTGTACATATACATAAAAAAATAGATGGAGAGAGAGAGAAAGAGAGAGAGAGAGAGAGAGAGAGAGAGAGAGAATTCCTGTGGTCACGATACATGCAACTGAGAAAGATAACTTCATGACATTACTCCCAGATCTGCATTCATCATCATCATCATCACATATTTTCCACATTTCCAGTTTTCGCTAGTTTTTTTTTCTTCTATTGATTTCTTGTTCTTTGGCCTTGTACTGTTTCATCACTGTCTTACTCATGATTTCTCTCTCTCTCTCTCTCTCTCTCTCTCTCTCTCTCCGTGTCCATCAGCGCTCTCCCTTCCTCTCTTCACCTCTTCCTCTCCTCCTCCTCCTCCTCCCTCTTCATCTTCTTCCGCCTTTTCCTCTTCCTCTTGTTCTTGGTCTTTTTCTTATTATTTTTTTTATTATCAAGAGTTTAGCAGGAAGGAAGCAAGAGGTTATGGAGTGACAAGGGCAGGTAGGATCGTACAGGAAATACAGTGTTGGGTGTGGGTGTAGGCCTATGCTGTGGCTTTACTGTGTTTTTCGATCATGGTGTTTTTTTTATACGGCACCTTTATTATCTACGCCAGGTGTGTGTGTGTGTGTGTGTGTGTGTGTGTGTGTGTGTGTGTGTGTGTGTGTGTGTGTGTGTGTGTTGTACTCTAACGTGGTTCCCCCAAAAATTTCCATCTCTCCATCCTGAATGATCAGTTGCAACACTAGATTAACACTAGAATATTTTGCTAGTCACGAAGAGGTGCTGTAGAAAGGACATAGAGTCATAGGATTATATTGTTCTGTCACTGGCATGTGTGAAAAAAGCCACAAAAGGATGAAAATCTGGGCCAAGTTAAGATGAAAGGAATGTAGTTGGCATATCCGTGTATTGTCGAAGGTTTCACAGTGCTTTGAGGCTGGGGGGAGGGCGAGCAGGTGGATGCAATTTTTTTTTTTTTTAAGGGTGGTTACTCCTGCACCTCCCCATCCCCCCCTCTTCTCCCCCTTCTTCCCCCCACCCCTCATTTGGCCAGGCAGCATAGTGGAGGTAGCGTCAGTACACTCTCAGACTCCCTCAGCAACACAGCCCCCTCAAGGTAGGTCGCTGTCTCCCTCCATGTTTGTTGTTCTCTCTTCCTTTCCTCTCCTCTCTCCTTCCCTTCCTCTGTATCTTAATTTTCCTTTGTCCATCATCATCATCATCATCATCACCATCGTCATCATCATCACCATCGTCATCGTCATTATTACAGTCTTAGATCCCCACAGCAACACTTAAACCCCTTCAAGGTGAGTCTCTGCGTCTTTCCCTGTGTAAATTATCTTTTCTTTCCCTCCTCTGTCTCCTCTCCTTTCTTCCCTTCCTCCTTTCTTCCTTGTTTCTCCTCCTCCTCCTCCACCCCCTTAGCATCATCATCGTTCACCTCAGGCCCTTCGGTGTGGGTGCTTCTCTCCCACTGTGTTCATAATTTGTCTTCTAATCCCATCACGTTTTCTCAGCTATTTTTATCGTGTTTTGTATTGTCATTCATACCATCTCGCCTTGTGTGTGTATTTTTTTTTTTTTGTATTACCACCTTTGCAATACAGTCTGATTCCTCCTGCTAATATTCAGGAATCTCTGCACCATTGCTACTTGATGGGAATTATAATTATAGATTTTGAATATTTGATTTATCGTTGTGAGTACATAGAACGGCACTTTTCTCCCATTACTATTACGACGGGTATGCAGCACCCATCTGGCCACACACACACACACACACACACACACACACACACACACACACACACACACACACACACACACACACCTGTTCTGTGCAACTCTCACACGCAAGAGTTAACTGATACTTTTGGGCCTTCATGTACAGTTGATCAAAAAAAAAATATCTTTACACGTGATTTGTGGTGTCACGTCGGGCGCTGTTGTTTCTTGAGTTTTTTTCTTTAGGCGAGTATTTCTGAATCAAGTGTTTACATCATATGTTGCATAAAGTTCTTTCTTCACTTCGTACTGATAGAATTACAAGCCATATACAACTACAAGAAGTTATTAGGGAACATTCTCATACGATTCGTCCACTGTTTCAAAGCGTAAAGTTGAAGGCTGTAAAAGTTTTTATCGAGTGTACACCGTCCCTCTTACGGTACAAATTTAAAAACACGACGAAATACTGTGATGTGTGGGGCATCCTGTGATTATACGTGAAAAAATTATAATTGATATTTAGCAGAACTGGAATTGCACAAAAATTCACATACTGGTGGTAGTTTTGAGACACCGGCTTTATAGATTCATGTGTGTCTATAGAACGCGCTTATTTTCACAACCATCGTACCCTAAGGGGCCGATACTTTGGGGGGAGGGTGGTTACAGCCGGTCAACTCTGGAACTGTCGTGCTCAGTTTGTCTTTCGTGTTGCCTAGGACCGCTAGTATATTAAAATCAGTGTGTCCAGGTATGTCAGAATGAACGCATCTTGAAGTTGTCATTCTCTTTGGTCAGTTTCCATTCATAAAGACAGTTTTTCAAGGAATCAACTTTTTTCTTCTGTTTTTTCCATAAAACACTACGATGACCATTTCCATATCTTATTCTTGCAGTTTTACTCAGGAAATAAATCTGTACTGATGGAGGTAGAATACTTCACTGACACTCTAACTTAGCCATTCTTATTCACCGTCACTGCGTGTTTTCAGTTTCTTTCTCAGCTCTCATTCTCACTCATGCTCACTTCATAACTACTCATTTCATGGCTGTCATTGTACGCATGTTGTATTCTAACTTCACGCTCTCATTCTCACTCATGTTCACTTCAGACCCTCATCTCATCTCTCGCACGGTCAGTCTCTCTCACTCACTCTAAACTCTCTCTCACTTGCTGTCACCTCGTGCTCGCAGTGTCACATTCACTCTTCCTTGCACTCACACTCTCATTCCGTCACTCCTTCACTGTCACACTTATTTGCTATCACACTCTTACTCATTATCCACGAATTCTCATTTTCCCCGCTGTCACTCACACTGTCACCATCACTCTTCTATATTCCCATTCGCTCTAACACACTTTAATTCATCCTCATTCATTCTCACAGTCACTCACTTGGATTTACTGTTAAAGTTACGGTCGCTTATTCTGTCAGTCACTCTAACTTCTCTCGCTTTGTCAATCACTCTCACTCCCTCACTCTCACATCCATGCCCAATCACTCTCTCTCTCTCTCTCTCTCTCTCTCTCTCTCTCTCTCTCTCTCTCTCTCTCTCTCTCTCTCTCTCTCTCTCTCTCTCTCTCTCTCTCTCTCTCTCTCTCTCTGCCGTCTTCCTGTTACGTTATCCTGCTCACCTTCGCCTATATCGTCTGTCTTTTTCCTGTACCTGGCTTACATTTAATACTCTCTCTCTCTCTCTCTCTCTCTCTCTCTCTCTCTCTCTCTCTCTCTCTCTCTCTCTCTCTCTCTCTCTCTCTCTCTCTCTCTCTCTGCCGTCTTCCTGATCATTTATCCTGCTCACCTTCACCACCTGTGTCACCAGTCACCTTCCTGTGTCTGTCTTACATTTCAATATACTGTACTCAGGTTTTTGCTCTGTTTTTTTAAGGCATCATTTTACAACAGGGGAGGGACGCCTTCACGCGAGGGCACCAATATAACGGAGAAACACCTCTGCCTTGCCATACAAACATCCCTTACCTCCCTCCCTATCCCTCGAAGGGATGATGGTGGACGTCAGGAAATGGGCAACATCATCTCACATCATCATCATCATCATTATCATCATCATCATCATCATTATTATTATCATCATTATCCTCATCATCAATTCATCATCATCATCATCATCATCATCATCATCATCATCATCACGTCACTGTGCATATTTCCCGTTTCTCCCGCGAAATTTGGAAATACTGAGTTATTCTTGTTTAAAGGGATGACAGTACCGTTAGCTGTACCACACACACACACACACACACACACACACACACACACACACACACACACACACACACACACACCTTGAAAACGAAGCGGTGAAACTGTGTGCATTTGTCAAGACAGTGTGAGTGTATGTGTGCGTGTGGCGATACAAGGTGGAATATACCAGTGTTTGTTACGTGTGTATGTGTCCTCTCTCTCTCTCTCTTTCTCTCTCTCTCTCAGGTGGCGTTGCTTTGAAGGTCAGTGCGTAATTTAACAACCCATCCACGAAACGCTCTCCCAAGCAAACCAAGAAACTGTGACAGCTGTATGTTATTCTCAGTGCCATTGGCTGATTTCTCTCTCTCTCTCTCTCTCTCTCTCTCTCTCTCTCTCTCACCAGACGATGTTATTCATTAAAAAAAAAAATTCATCCCGACAAGGAGAGAGAGAGATGTGCAGCGGTAGACTAGCCTGGGGGCCCTACACCGTATAAGGGAAAGACAGGACTATAAGAGGCTCCTTCGACGCTGCTATACCCGTGTCGTGTTGAAGGTCAGGGATCGCATATGTGATGGATCCGAATCTCTTCTGACTCTAAACTAGCCTCCAGAACGATCAACTGTTTCTTTCTCTTTGTTCGTGATGGAGAGGGACGCCTTCGTGTGGTGGCAGTGATCTAGCCAGGCCTTTCAACTGCCGGGTTACACGAACATCCCAGAACTACTTCCCTGATCCCCCCCAAATGGAGGGCGATGAACCACAGGGGAATACCTGCTTAAGCCTGCACTTCTCTGGGTTCACGTTTCAGATGAACCTGGGTATACTACTACTACTACCACTACTACTACTATTATTACTACTATGGGACCATGTTTTTTTGTTTTGTTTTTTTTGGGGGGGGCCTCCTTTAAGTGGCATAGAGTAGCTCGCACCACCTTTTTCGTGTCGATTTTTCATACATATTTCACAGCGATATTCTCATTAACGGTATCTATAAACAGTTTGGCCCTTAAATAGAGCTCCAAAACAAACTCATTTATTGGGATCTTATGTGTTGCGGGAACAGCTCAGTCTCCTGGTGTGGGCGTGGGTGTGGCCGTGGTAGTAGGAATAAATGATGCAGGGTACACAGAGACGACGTTGAATGGACAGTCCCCGCAACACACGAAAACACACGCGGCGGAATGGAAGAGAAGCGCTACGAATGGGTCACAGTGCATCTCTGTACCTGACGGAATTTGCATCAGTAATACAGAAGAGAGTATTGAGGTGTCGCTATTGCTTCTACTCCTGGTTCATGTCATTCGTGTACCCAGTGGACTGCAGGCTGAGGACGTGGAAGTGGACAGTGCAGAATAAATCGCTACGGAACAGATATTGCGATATCTTAGGTGCCATTCAGAATACGACACTCATTCTCTCTGATATTCGCTCTGATTCACTCTAATCGGCCACTCAGAACACTCAGCCTCTAATATTCACTCTGCCACTCAAAACACAACACTCAGCCCCTAATATTCACTCTGCCAATCGGAACACAACACTTAGCCCCTAATATTCACTCTGCCAATCGGAACACAACACTCGGCCCCTAATATTCACTCTGCCACTCAGAACACAAATGTAAGTCTCTAATATTCACTCTGATTCACTCTAACTTTATGATGAAATGTAAGTTGGCTGTAGGATTGAAGAAAATCATATACACAAATAATCTTATGTACAAGTTGATTTTGAGAGGGATTATAGATGCATCCTTGGCTGTGTCCAGTGGGTGTGCAATGCCTGGAACATGGTACCTTGGTGTGTGTGTGTGTGTGTGTGTGTGTGTGTGTTTTAGTTAGTTGTAGCAAGCAGGATCTGAGTTAGGCTCGTGCTGGTATGGGTCTATTTCTGCATTTATCCAGTCTGTTTTGAGAGAGAGAGAGAGAGAGAGAGAGAGAGAGAGAGAGAGAGAGAAAGAGAGAGAGAGAGAGAGAGAGAGAGAGAGAGGCAGACAGACAGAAAAACTGACAAACAAACAATGAGGAAGCACAAAAGAGAGGGAGGCAGTAAGGTGGGCTAAAGGATGGTGGGTATGATTGCTGGAAAACCCCGAGCCCCGAGGCGTGCAAGGTTTGGAGGGAGGGAGGGAGGAGGAAGGAAGAGGGCGAAGAAGAGGAACGGAGGGAGGCGATGAGAGATGGAAGGGTGGAGGGAGGGAGGAAAGGAGGGAAGAGAAGGGTGGAGAGAGGGAAAAGAGAAAGAAGGGAAGAGAGGAGAGAAGGAAGGAGAGAAGAGGCGAAGGAAGGGAAGGAGAAGAAGTGGAGAGAAGGAGAGAGGAGGAGGAGAGGAGGGGCAAAATAAGGAGAGAATGGAAGAGATGGAGGAAAGAAAAGAGGAAGAAGAGGAGGGAGAAAGAGGGTGAGAAGAAGAACGAAGATGGATGAGAGGAAAGAAAAGGGGAAGAATGGGAGGAAGGGAGGAGAGAGAGGAGGGAAGAGAGGAAGAAGATGGAGAGGAGAGCGAAGAAGAGGATGAGGAGAGAATGAGGAAAGGAACAGGGAGGAAAAGAGGGGAGGGATGGGAGAGAGAGATGGAGAAGAGAATGAGGAGTGGAGTGGAAGGAAGAAGGAAAGGAAGAGGGAAGGGAAGGGAGGGGACGGAGGGATGGAAGAGGGAGAGAGGGGAACGGAGGAACAGAGTAAGAATTGGAGGAGGAGGAGGAGGAGTGAACAGGAAGAACAGAGAGGGAGTGGGACATTTACATAAGGGAGGGGAGAGGAGGGGGAGGGTTTGATGAAAGAAGGGAGGGGGAGGGTGTGGAGGGAGTGGGAGCAAGGGAGGGAGGGGGAGAGTGTGAAGAAGGAGGGAGGGAAGGTGGACAGGGAGGGGGATGATGGGAAAGGGGGAGAAGGGAGGGGAGAGGAAGGGAAGGGGAGGGAGGGAGGGAAGGGGAGGGTGGAGAGGGAAGGAAGGGTGAGGGAGGGGAGGGTGGTAAAGGAAGGTTAGGACAGCATAGTTATAAATCTCTTCACTCCGACGGCTTCTTTACTATTCTTTATTTTATTATGCCTTATCTTATTCTTTAACATCTATTATTATTATCATTATTTTTATTATTATTATTATTATTATTATTATTATTATTATTATTGTCATCATCATCATCATCATCATCATCATCATCATCATCATCATCATCATCATCATCATCATCATCATCATCATCATCATCATCATCATCATCATCATCATCATCATCATCATTTCCTCCTCTCCTCTCCTCTGCTGTTCTCACTCCATCTTCCTAACTCACCCCAGTGCACTCGAAAACAATTATTTATTAAAACTGAATAACCAGCTTCTAGGAAAAGGGAAGTGTGTAAATCTAGGCTGACAATACGCAATGTGTCACCGTCTACCAGTATCTTGCTACATGTTCCTTCACTTCCTAGTAGATAATAAATAATCTAGTTTGCTGCTTTTGTTGACGTTGTGGTTGCTGTTATTGTTATGGTGGTGGTGGTGGTGGTAGTAGTAGTAGTAGTAGTAGTAGTGGTAGTAGTAGTAGTAGTTGTTGTTGTTGTTGTTGTTCTTGTTATGTCCCCAGGCTCATGTGAACGTGAACCCAGTAGACAGCAGGCTAAAGTTGCTGTCCTTCTGCAGCTTACCCTCCTCCTTTCGTGGGACAGGGAAGTAGTTGAGGGACGTTCGCATAACTAGGCAGTTGAACCCCCCCATCCCTGGTTTATATCAGTGCCACCACATGAAGGCGTCCATATCCACCACATACACCGCCGTAAATTGTTAGCATGGAGATAATATATAGACACATGTGTAAGTGTTATTTACTGAAGGTACAACAGTTTCCGCCCGACTTGGAGCCTCATTGGTGGTTATAGCCTCGGCTGGGGTCACGTAATGCCATCGGGGGAAGTAGCCTTGTCATCTGCCCTAAACTACACAGAAGAACGGTAGCTACAGCTCGAAGGGAATTTGGTAATTTTGATAATTCTTTCTCTCTCTCTCTCTCTCTCTCTCTCTCTCTCCATGTAAGTCGCACCCGGATACAGAGGAAAGTAGTGAAAAAAAATTCAGCAGTTTATGATCAGCCTTTGAATTGTTAGGAGGAGGAGGAGGAGGAAGGAAAGGGTAAGAGGGAGACGAGAAGAGAAGAGAGTAGGGAAGAAGTTAGGAAAGATGGACGACTGGAAGAAAAAGATGATGATGATGACGATGATGAAGATGGATGGAGGAGAAGGAGAAGTGTAAAGAGAACAAACTGGAAGTAGAAGAATAGTTGAAGGAAGATTAGGAGTGAGATACTGGCGAATGAGACGTGGAAGACGAAGCGGATATGATGATGAGAGGGTAGGGACTGGGGTGGGGTGGAGAGTTGCGTGTAAGATTGCTTGATATGTTACCTCACCAAAGAGTAGAATGTTTCCTCCGTTTCCTTCTTTCTTCCAAACGCTTTTTCAATTTGGCGCCATTCTGTTACGAATTCGTTTCAAACCTGACACAATTGTTACATAGATCAATAGCCCAAGACGCCTTTTTCTTCTTTTTCTCCCCCCTTTTTTTATCTAGGTATTTTAAATGGTGCTGTGGTGTCAAACGTCAAACTATAGACTCGTAAACAGGCAAATTTCTGTATCCAGTGTTTTTGTATGTTCATTAATCATCATTGCAATTTACGCAAAAACATGTCTGTGTACTGTGGCTGTGTGGAGACCATCTTGCATTCCCTTGGCAGTGTTGGGGCCCTTGTTTATGCAGTACATTTATCTTTAATCGTTGTTGTTGTTGGTGGTGGTGGTGGTTGTGGTGGTTGTGGTGGTGCTCTTATCCCAGGCTCATTTGGATGTAAATCTGGCTGACTAGTGGCTGAGTTTCAATTCTTCTGCAGTCTGCCATCCATATTTCGGGGGGGTAGGGAGGGCGTTGAGGGACTTTTACGTAACCACCGAGTTACAACAGTGCCACCACATGACGGCACCCCTCACCAGCACCCGCCTTCACTCGTACAGCCACCAAACACATCACAACCAAACTACATTGAATATAATTGGGGAAAAATATGGTCGGACAAAAATGTATATGATAACTAATCGTTTTTAAGAAGAATAGTTAATAAAAAGACCGGCTTAGAGCTTTTATAAATTCTTCCCTTTGGAGTAGGAAGAAATGATAATAGGAGTCTCTCTCTCTCTCTCTCTCTCTCTCTCTCTCTCTCTCTCTCTCTCTCTCTCTCTCTCTCTCTCTCGGTAAATTCTACTACAACACTCACCATCTTCACAGTCACCATAACCTGTTCTAACATTCCTATAAAACTCACCTTCCGACACCTGACCATTCATGACCTTGAACCTCTCACGTCAGCCACCCCTAAGGCTCGTGTGTGTGTGTGTGTGTGTGTGTGTGTGTGTGTGTGTGTGTGTTATAAAGCTAGTTATCACCCCACCTTCAAATTATAATAAACATGTAAGTGACAAACGACGAACAACAAACTGGTCAGTGATGAAAGATAACATTTACGTGTACTGTAAAACTTTAGCTACGATCCTTTAAACTGTGATGGATTCTCAGATATTTTCCTATCGTAACTTGGGTGTGTTATTGCAGGAAGGACAAGGAGAGGGTGTAGAGGGGCTTCCCATGTCCCTTGATCCTCCTGTGAAAGAAAAAGGACTGGTTATTTGAGGCAGACGATCGTAGGTTTGTAAGATGTTTTTTAGGAGGACGGGCGAAGGAAGGCTAGCGCAGGTGTTTCTCTCTCTCTCTCTCTCTCTCTCTCTCTCTCTCTCTCACTAAAGCACGTCTAATTTTATGCAACCACGACATGCAAAGTTGTGAGAGTGGCCCAGTTCCATCAAATGAAATCCAGTCAGCCATACCTGCTCTCAACCCAATCAATTTTTTATCTATTTTATTTTTTTAAAGGTCATTATTATTCTACCTTTTTTTCGCTCACAATCCTTCCTAGAGTTTTTTTTTTTTTTTTTTTTTTTTTTAGCCAGTCTGTTTTTGCGTTTTACGTGGGCGATTTTTTTCCCTTGCACCAACCAAATATATTTTTTTTGTTATAACTAGGAAGTACCTTTATAGTGTGTCTTCATCTTAAAAATCTTGGCCACTCTCACAACTCAGAAACTAAATCGTTGCTGCTTGAAAATCGAAAGGCTTTAGTCATGCGGAAGAAATGAGTCTCCATGGTCACTATACTCCTTTCACCTGCCCCAGATTTCTGCCCTTTTGAAGCTTATGTCATGAAGTTCAAATCCAGAATATAATACTGTGTCTCTATTTCATAGCACTTCTTCGTGACTAGCATCGTAATATAGTGTTGATCTTTAGTTGCAACTCAGTAGTCAAGGTGAAGAGATGGCAGGTTTAGGCCAAGTTAGTGTAAATGGGATACAGTCTAAGCAGCCATTCAGTCTTACTACACCTGACTATCAATTAAGCTGAAAGGGGTTAGAGAACTTGTCAGGGTACCGTAAACTCACTACTGTATCGAAGGCATTATTCGTGGTCAACTCTGGAACTGCCTCCCTCTGTCTGTATTTCCTACCGCCTGTAATCTCCAGTGTGTCCAGGCAACTGGAAATGAACGGATCTTAAAATTGGCTCTCTGCTGCATTGTTTTTTTTTTTTTTTTTCAGGGGGAACAGTTCGCTGGCTCCTGGCCTTTGGTTTCTTCCTCCTTGCATAAAAAAATAGTAAATCAAGGCTCTATCTAACCTTTCGTGTTCGATAAAGCCCATTTTTAATAATGAATAAATCCCTCATCCCTGGTTATTATTGCTGTGGAAGTTGTTATTGAATGTATCTTATTTAACCTTCGTAGTATTATGGCTAACAGTCGATTTTGGTCGGGAGAGAAATGCCAACAATCAGTAAGCTATCCAGTTCACTACGAGAGACATTCCCGAAGTTGAATAAAATAATCTGGCGGCATCATCATCATCATCATCATCATCATCATCATCATCATCATCATCATTACCACATTTCCTATTACGGTAATACATGGGGTAGGTATAGTAGGACCCGGAAATAAGGACATGAAACCACAGTGATAAGCAGAAATAATAAAGAAATAAAATAAAAAGTAATGAGAAATAAAAACATCACCGTATTAAAGGAATCAGTGGAGATATTTTTCCCTTAAACCGAATATATTAATCAGGAATAAAAGATGATACCCGCAGCCTTCACACTTCTTCCTACTTTCCTTGGCTGCCCAGTTTGCAGTTAGTTCAGAGGCCGCGGGATAGTACAGGACTTGACTCCATCTCACCCACTCCTCTCCTGCCACCCTACCCTATAATCATAACCTATATTTCCTTCGTTTACAGGTGTACGAAAAGTATCGTTACTCAGAAGTCTGATAGATACGTAACGAACACTACGATGGCTGCTGTTTCCGAAGGGTTGATACATCCATATCGACCCATTTGTTACCTCAGACACAGGAAATGCCTCTTGTATCCCATGCATAACCAACATTGCTGGATATGCAGGGGTACCAACAGTTTCCCAGCCCCCTGCCTGTTTTTCCTAAATCATCGTCGTTTGTCATATTGTTTAGTACTACGTCGTAACGATACTTTTTTTGTACAGCTGTACAATCCACTACTCAAGATCTGTTTCTCCTCGCGCCTCTCTCTCTCTCTCTCTCTCTCTCTCTCTCTCTCTCTCTCTCTCTCTCTCTCTCTCTCTCTCTCTCTCTCTCTCTCTCTCTCTCTCTCCAGTCTCTATGGCTGATTAAATAGGTACAGTAATTTTAATCAATTGTTAGATTTATCTGTCGAAACTGATATCTTGTGAGTTACTTAAAGGTGTGTGTGTGTGTGTGTGTGTGTGTGTGTGTGTGTGTGTGTGTGTGTGTGTGTGTGTGTGTTTCCCCAAGTGATCTTAGTTTCACAGTGAGCGTCGTTGCTGTTCCCTCTATTTTCGGTAGGCAAGTATTTTTGAATGGACATTGTAATTCGTAGGTAAATATAAGTTGCATCTTTACACTGTATTGCTAGGAATTCCAGGTATACACGTAAGAAGTAAACTGGGAATACTCGCATATCAAAATTTCATCCAGTGTTTCAAAAATAGACAGTAAAATAAGGTTAATTTAGGGGGGGCACCGTACACAACTGATTAAATCTGGAACTGTCTTCCTCAGGTCTGTCTTTTCTCTCTGCCTTAAACCTCTAATCTTTCAGACGCATTGCCTAGACGTTTCCGCATAAATAGTTCTTGAAACTGGCGTTAAAAAAAAAGTGTCCCTGAGGGAAACAAGTTTTTGTATGTATTGTTGGTGGTCATATCTTTATGGACCAAAAAATAGTAATTAGAACTGACTCAAACTAAATGAATAAATAACTATAAACACGCAAGTCATGTTAACCCCGTCACTACGAGGAGTCTTCCCGAAACTGAATTAAATCGTTTAATGGCAGCAGGCATAAAATAACAGACGGCGGTATCGCTCAGTAGAGATTGATGAAAATTGTTTCTGGCCCTCTCAGTACGGGTGACATTTCTTAAGCTACGGAATATCGCATATTATTTGGTAAAACAGATGAGAAGTAACAGTAGTATGCCCTTTCATGTGTTCGTATACTTCCCACCCTTTTGAGATTTAATCGATGACACACAAAGGCTCTTTCACAAAACCCAACACAGTTTCTTCATTCACTTCTCACCTTACATTTACAAAAGTCCTCCTCACCTTCGCCGGTGCGTGAAATATTGAGTGGGGGCAGATCACTTCTCCATTGTCAGAAAGTAGTGCTTCTCGACCCTACGGATCAGTTGCCAACCTTAGCGTAACCAAACCTAACATAACCTACCCAACCTACCCCAAGTCAGCCTAACGTAATCATATACAAGTCAAACTATTTAACGAAACCCAATCCAACCCAGACCAACCGATCATACCCAAAGCTACCCTTCCACACCCTAATCCAACCTAACCCAGTCCAACCAAACCCATGTTTCCCAGCCAAACCCATCCCACTGTAACCCAACCCATCCCAACCGAACGAATTCAGTCCATCCCATCCCACCTAAAACAGCCATACTACACACTACTGTAACCTAACCCAACCCATGTTAATTCATATTTTCTTTTCACAGATGTTGGCAGCAGCGGTGTGTGTAGTGGCGCTGTGTGGGGTGGCTTTGTCGGCTCCACAAAACGTTCAATTCGATTTTGAGAAGTCCGTGGCAGTGAGTTCAGACGGTACCAGCGGCGGAGGCCATGGCGGCGGGACTACTCATGTGGTGCGGGTTGATAAAAGCCCAGCTCACAGGCAGGCTGCACAGGAGTAAGTTGTGCGGGGGTGTGATCTATACATGCATATACGAATAAATATAGGTAAATGGATAGATAGGTAGAACGGTAGACAGACAGATAGATAGGTAGACAGATAGATTCTGTGCATAGTGGCGGTAAACACTTTTTGTGGATGACACTGACACATTCATTAGCCCTGACATACACAAAACTCCCAAATACAGAGGTTTTACGTCTTTATGAGCATCTAACTTTAGTCTTCAAGTTTTTCTGAAGCCTAAACCACTACCAAAGTAGCTAAAATATTACACTTAAGTAGTGCTGGTAATTTTTCCATACCGGCATTCTTTCTTAAAGCGAAGCTATAATATTGTATAACGGATTGCCTTGGTTTTCTCACAAAGAGTGTTCATTCTCCGCACCAGGTATATTCCATGATAGACAGAATCTTTGTAGCCTGCCTGTTAATGCACATGGGGGGGGCGGGGGCTGTACCGAATTTACCCTACCCAACCCTACCCTGCCCTACTCTACCCTAGCCATACTCATCCTGCACCAACCCAGTCCTACTCTGCCTCACCCTACACTGATTGCTCTACCCTGCCTAACCTTGCACCTTAACCTGGCCTAACTCCCCCTCTCTTGCCCGCAGCTTCTTCAGCTCAGCCAGTGGCCAGGCCCTAGATCAAGCAGGCGCCCAGTTCTTCAGGGCCCTAGGTAATCTCGCAGAGGGTCATCGAGGTCAAGGTCAAGTCAGAGGTCAAGTTAGCGGTCACGTCAGCGGAGGTCAAGCCAGAGGAGGTCAAACCAGCGGAGGTCAAGCCAGCGGAGGTCAAACCAGCGGAGGTCAAACCAGCGGAGGTCAAGTCAGCGGAGGTCAAACAAGAAGAGTTAATGAAGCTACTCCAACTCAGCAAAGCCATCGATTTGTTGTTGTAGGCCACAAGAGTCCTGCTCACAGACAGGCTGCACAGGAGTAAGTTGTTTTAAACTAGAGAGAGAGAGAGAGAGTGAGTGGGTGAGTCCGTCCTAGTTGATCCATGGTAAATCTTTAAGACGATAGGCTTCATGCTGTACTCCAAATGGCACAGGAGACTTCGTAGCACCTCTTCCTCAGCATTTATTATGTATATTACACCCTTTTATCCTCTTATAAGCTGCTGAAGCAAACTTGGCCGGTAATAAGCATAAACAAGTAACATAATAAGAGGACATTAGGGTGTAATAAGGGTAATGAATTACTATGAAAAAATGTAGTGTGGCCTACAGCGCCACTTAACATACGCCTTTTACACTCTCATTAACCTAACCCAACCCAATCCAACCCAGCCTAACCTAAGCTAACCTAACCTAACCCGACCCGACCCAGCCTAACCTAACATAACCTGACCCAGCCTAACCTAATCTAACTCAACCCAACCCAACCCAACCTTACTCGACCTAACCTAATCCTTTTCCCTGCAGCTTCTACAACTCAGGCAGTGGCCAGGCCTTGGACCAAGCTGGTGCCAGATTCTTCACTTCTCTGGGCGACTTCCTGTCTCGGCTGCTGGGTGGGGGAAGTAGTCACCGTTAATAGAAACATGAAAACTGCCAGGTACGTGGGCTAGTGGATTTAGGCGCTCCAGATTGATGTGTTCTATTACAGTAATCCCTTGCATCCTAATGACGCTTCCTTTTACTGAATTATTGCCATTAACAGACGATTTTATTCAGCTTGAAAGGACACAGGCCAAGAATGAGAGGAGTGAAGTGAGTTATTTGAGAAGAGATGAATGTTAACGAAGAGAGAGAGAGAGAGGGAGAGGAAATTCGGGAGCATATTAGTGTTCTTTGGTTGTGATGGAAAGTGGAGAAAATAAAAATAAATTGACAAATGGAGATAGACTGAATGGAGAAAATGGGGAGAGACTGTGTGGAGAAAATTGGGAGAGACTATGTGGAGAAAATGGGGAGAGACTGACTATGTGGAGAAAATGGGGAGAGACTGACTATGTGGAGAAAATGGGGAGAGACTGACTATGTGGAGAAAATGGGGAGAGACTGACTATGTGGAGAAATTGGGGAGAGACTGACTATGTGGAGAAAATGGGGAGAGACTGACTATGTGGAGGTAATGGGGAGAGACTGACTATGTGGAGAAATTGGGGAGAGACTGACTATGTGGAGAAAATGGGGAGAGACTGACTATGCGGAGAAAATGGGGAGAGTGACTATATGGAGAAAATGGGGAGAGACTAACTATGTGGAGAAAATGGGGAGAGAATGAGAAGTAAATGAGGAGAGACTGACAAAACTCCTTTTACATTAACATGGTCTACATCTGATATCTTCTCATCTTGAATGTTGATCTTTAACTTGGGAGAATATGGTGCTAGTCACGAAGAAGTGCTATGGAAAGGATGCGCAGCCTTAATATTGCCTTATGTCATTGAGCTATAACAATTAACACTAGAATATTATGCTAGTCACGAAGAAGTGCAACAGAATTAAGGTAGAGGTATAGTAATGTATTGTTATATTCTGCCACAGAGCGATAACAAGAGATTAACACTAAAATACTCTGCTAGTCACGAAGAAGTGCTGAAAAGGATGTAGAAGCAGGATATTGTCTTTCTGCCACTGATATGTAACGGCAGATTAACACCACTATACTGTAGAATGTGAGTCACGAAGAAGTGCTACAGAAAGGAAGTAGGGCAGGAGAGTAATTATATTTTGCCACTGAACTACGAGAAATAAGCCAGTGTGATCTAGTTGTAGTAGTTGTAGTAGTGGTGATGATGATGGTGGTGATGGTGATGGTAGTAGTAGTAGCAGTAGTAGTAGGTGTTGTTGTTGTTGTGGTGGTGGTGGTGGTGGTGGTAGCAGTATTAGTACAGTAGTAGTAGTAGTAGTAGTAGCAGCAGTAGTAGTAGTAGTAGTAGGTGTTGTTGTTGTTGTTGTTGGTGGTGGTGGTGGTGGTAGCAGTATTAGTACAGTAGTAGTAGTAGTAGCAGCAGCAGCAGTAGTAGTAGTAGCAGTAGTTGTAGCAGTAGTAGTAGTAGTTGTTGTTGTTGTTGTTGGTGGTGGTGGTGGTGGTGGTGTTCTTGTTCTTGTTGTTATTGCTTCGTTGTTGTTCTTGCTGTTGATATTGCTGCTGTTGTTGTTCTTGTTGCTAATGCTGCTGTTGGTGGCGTTGTTGTAGCCCCAAGCTCATCCGAAACGTGAACCCAGTGGACTGCAGGCTGAAGTTCCTCTCCTGCGGTCCACCATCCTCGTTTCAGGGGATAGGGAAGCACCTGAGGGACGTTTGCATAACCAGGCAGCTGAGCACCAAGCTAAACAAACTGTACTAGGTTAATTTATGTGTTTATTTATTATCTGTATCTATCAGTCTGTTTATATCTATCTATCTGTCTATACCTGCCTATCTATCTATCTGTTTATCTATGTTTGTCCGGAGACTGGAATATTATAAAACTGCAAAGTGGTCCAGTGGAGGAGGCGAGATAGGCCAAGGAGAAGGTGGAGAGATATGGTGGATGAGTGTGTGAGGAAGAGAGGTTTGGAAGTCGGTGAGGCCAGGGATCTGACAAGAGATCGAGCTGGCTGGATGAATGTTATGAAGAGAAGTGCATGATCAGGGATTTGGCACCCTTTTTTAACATGGCAGCGTCCGGATTGACTTAATCGGATACGTTTATGTGAAGCTACAGAACGTGGTGAAAGTTTTTGGCGTATTTGATAGAGCCAGGATTCCAGGGGCTTGAATAATGAGTGAATGGAAATTTAGCCCATTGGACTGGGCAAATTTGGACTGTCTGGACATTGCTACTCCTTACCCCGCCCTAGAGTGGAAAAGGAGGTCCGGATGATGATGATGGTGAATTTCCTTGGTATATTTATGATTCTCCCTCCCTCCCGCTCTCTCTCTCTCTATATATATATATCATCATCATCAGCCGTTTGAGTATCTACTGCAGGACCGGCCTATCCCGACCGAAGTCGGGACGATACAGCCAATGTATCTCTACCAAGTGGCTTAGGCTGTCTGGTAGAGATTGTATGCAGGGTGAGAAGTGCTTGTAAGTGTAATTGTAGTGTTGGAGTGGCTTTGGATGTGTGAACCAAGTGTAATCGGCCCGCGCAAGCCGACTGGGTTCAAGCATACTTTATAGTATGCGAACCACAGCATCCCTTGTGTCTGCCAATGCAGTACGTGGCCGGGTGAACACTCCCAAAGTTTATTACCCTGGCGGGGCACGAACCCTGGTACACCCGTGTACGAAAACGCACACTCTACCACTGTACCACAGAAGCTCAGAGAAAGAGAGAGAGTGAGAGAGAGAGAGAGATTTGAATGTTACCAGCTTGTGTACATAAATAATAGAATAATATATAATATGTAATTAGATAGATATAGATATATATTTATTTGAATGTTACCAGCTGATGTACTGTACATAAATAATAGAATAATATATATGTAACACATAATGATATGACATAATAATATAATATAATGTATAATAATATATATAATAATATAATATATAATAATATAAAATAACATATGATAATATATGATAATACAATATAATAAATATATAATAATGATTACATAATATTATATAATATTATAGTATATAATAATATAAAATACTACGCGGTAATACATAATGCATGATAATATATAATATATAGTGATATATAATAATGTTGTATTGAATAATATTTCATTTTTTCCCAAGAACATATTGATTTACTAACTCTTAATTTCTTTGGCAGAGTTTGGTGCTGCAGAAAACAGAAGAAATCAAATAAAACGAAGCATCACCAAACTCCCGCCAAAACTCCACAGATATGATGATTACCAAGTTCACTCCCATGACGTATTTTATATGCAATTTTTGTTTCCATCAGACGATTTTATTTAACCTTGAAGAGACTTTTCGAACTGAAAGAGTTTCACTACTGTAATAAAAGCCTGGGCTGAGTACAGTCGTCTAAGGCAACGAGATTAAAATGTATAAACATCATCGGACTGAAATGATACAGGAGGCTTTCTAGCACTTCTTTCTTAGCGATATATTTTGCATCCTGCACCTTACAAATTTGTGTGTTGTAAAGGATTTCTAATATCTATATATACTGCTAAGATCTTTATAATATCTGCACATTCTGCTTAGAAGTTTATAATATCTGCGCGTACCGTTTTAATATTTATAATATCAACGGCTTCTGTTGAAATCTTTCTTTATTCTACGTAGCCTGCGTAAATGTCATACAAGGGAATAATAATGTGCCATATGCAAAAATAGACTAGTAACGAAGAAGTGCTAGGGAGCTTCCTATACTGACGAGAACACGGGCCTAAATTTAATAAGTTAAGACGTGTTTTCATGGCCTTATACCGTAATTTTCGAATATATTTTAAGGTAGTGTAACTCCTTCTTCAGTGCCATGGGTCTCGCTCAAATGTATGTTAGCTTACTATGATATGATTTCTAATAATAATAAATAATAATAATAATAATAACATTAATCAAAATAAATAACTATAAGAGCCAGCATATAATCAGCAGCTTCGAAATCTGTTAACTAGAACACTGCGAGTTTGTTTTATAGCTTAAGGGATTTCACTCTGTTATCCATTTCGTACCTACATACATTAAACCCCTTCAGCCCGGGCACGTCGGTAATAAATTGTTCTTGGTATCTATTGACATTTTGATGATGTGTAGTAGGAAGGGGGTTAATAAAAGCAACATTAAACCCCTTCAGTTTAGGAAGCCTTGTTTGACCTAATTAAATCCACTGGAGAAAGTAAAAATAAAATGAAAACAGAAAATAGGAGTAGAAAATATTATAGGATAGTTTAATGCATAGTGTGAAAGTGTGTGGTTCCCTAGCACCTCTTCCACAGCGATTTATTTTTGGATATGAGTACCTAATATTCTCTTGTGCTTTTTTTTTTTCTTTTTTTTTTAGAGTATGGCGACAATGGAGTGATTTTAAATAATACTGAGAAGGACAGTAAAGTGTAATGAGCAAAATAAATCGCTCAGGAATAGGTCTTAAGGAGAATACGGGCCTCAGGGAACTGGTCTGTGGCCCTGTTCACACAGGTAATAAGATTTTTGTGGTGAGGTGTTGTGTGAATTAATAAAGCTAGTAATTCACATGTATTAAATCACTTATTCCATTACGTCAAGGGCTGAATGTGTGTGTGTGTGTGTGTGTGTGTGTGTGTGTGTGTGTGTGTGTGTGTGTGTGTGTGTGTGTGTGTGTGTCTCCCACCCCATGTAAGCGGTTAAGAGTTAAGAATAATGTTGATTCTTTACACAGATTAAAATACATATTCTTTACAATCGTTCTGACTTTCTTTATGTTGATGGTGGTAGTTGTGGTTGTGGTTGTTGGTGATGGTGGTAGTTGTGGTTGTTGATGTTAGTAGTTGTGGTTGTTAGTGATGGTGGTCGTTGTGGTTGTTGGTGATGGTGGTCGTTGTGGTTGTTGGTGATGGTGGTAGTTGTGGTTGTTGGTGATGGTGGTAGTTGTGGTTGTTGGTGATGGTGGCAGTTGTGGTTGTTGGTGTTGGTGGTAGTTGTGGTTGTTGGTGATGATGGTCGTTGTGTTGTTGGTGATGGTGGTAGTTGTGGTTGTGGTTGTTGGTGATGGTGGTAGTTGTGGTTGTTGGTGATGGTGGTAGTTGTGGTTGTTGGTGATGATGGTCGTTGTGTTGTTGGTGATGGTGGTAGTTCTGGTTGTGGTTGTTGGTGATGGTGGTCGTTGTGGTTATTGGTGATGGTGGTAGTTGTGGTCGTTGGTGATGGTGGTAGTTGTGGTTATTGGTGATGGTGGTAGTTGTGGTTGTTGATAATAGTAGTTGTTGTGGTTGTTGATGTTGGTAGTTGTGGTTGTTGATCGTGATAGTTGTGTTTGTTGATGGTAGTAGTTGTGGTTGTGGTTGTTAGTGATGGTGGTAGTTGTGGTTGTTGATGGTAGTTGTGGTTGGTGATGGTGAAAGTTGTGGTTGTTGATGGTGGTAGTTGTGGTTGTGGTTATTGGTGATGGTGGTAGTTGTGGTCGTTGATGTTAGTAGTTGTGGTTGCTGGTGATGGTGGTAGTTGTGGTTGTTGGTGATGGTGGCAGTTGTGGTTTTTGGTGATGATGGTAGGTGTGGTTGTGATTATCAATAGTATAACCTTGAATTCAGAAGCTATTTCCGTTTAAGTACTTGGGTAGTGTGATGAGTAAGGATGGAGGTTTGGAGGGTGAAGTGCTTGAAAGGGTACAGCAGGGAAGAAAGGTTGCTGGTTCTTTGAAAGCAGTGATAAGAAACAGGGAAGTGAGCATGGAAGTGAAAAAGTTACTACATGACAGTATTGTGATACCAACTCTAACGTACGGAAGTGAAGCTTGGACGTTGTTGGAAGGACACAAGTCAAGAGTGAGAGCAGTGGAAATGAGTTATTTAAGAGGAGCCTGTGGAGTCACATGGAGAGACAGGCTGACGAATGAGGATATAAAGGAGCGTTGTGGTGTTGATGTGGATGTGATAGGAAGCGTTATGAGGAACACACTGAGGTGGTTTGGCCATGTGGAGAGGATGGAGGGTGAAAGACTGACGAAGAGAGTGTATGTGAGTGAGGTGGAGGAGGAAAGAGGGAGGGGGAGGTCGAGGATGAGATGGAGGGATGGGGTGGAGAGGTATATGAGAGAGGGGGGTGTGAGTTGGGAGCAGGGCAGAGAAATGGCGGGGGACAGGGCGACTTGGAGGCGATTTGTTTGTGGCCACCCCAAACGGGATTGAGGCGTCTGGCAATAGATAGATAGATAGACTAGCCTAATATTAAATTATGTCAGTGATCGAGAGCAAAATACCCAACATCAACCACAACCACCACAACTACCACAACAACAACAACAATAACAGCAACCACCACAACAACAACCACAACCACCACAACTACCACAACAACAACCACCACAACAGCACAAAGCAACAGCCTCAACCACAACATTGAGTTTTACCCACATTTGAAAGAGTTTATTGGGGAGATAAAGCAGATCCAGCCCGACTTGGACCACGCAAGATTTGGAAATATAACAAATGGGTTGAGAGAGAGAGAGAGAGAGAGAGAGGTACTTTAAGTGTTGTCCTGCTGTGGGGTCTCTGGTATCGAGGAGGGGAAGGGAAGAAGGGAGGGAAGTAAAGGGAGGGAGGGAGGAAGCTTGAAGGGAGGGAGGGAAGAAGAGTGAAGGGAGGGGGGGAAGAAGAGTGAAGGGAGGGAGGGAAGAAGGGTGAAGGGAGGGAGGGAAGTAGGGTGAAACGAAGGAGGGAAAAAGAGCGAAGGGAGGGAGGAAAGAAGATTGAAGGGAGGGAGGGAAGTAGAGTGAAAGGAGGGAGGGAAGTAGAATGAAGAGAGGGATGAAAGAAGAGTGAAGGGAGGGAGGGAGGGACGCATCGATGAACGTAATTTATCGTAGTTTACCGTTGTTCACCGTTACCGCGAATGTCGATGAACGTAGCCGAGGGGTCTGATTAGATGGAGAGACTGTAGGTGTTTCGTAGATTATTGGCTTCCCGTCCATCACCAGTGGAGTGTAACGTGGGCCGCTGCTTAGTAAAATAGTGCGTCATCGAGCAGAGTGAACAGGTAGGTCTGTCTCCTTCTCACCTTCCCCTTTTGTGTATCATAAGCGAGGCGAGTTACAGAGCACTCTTGGGTTACGGAATTTATTGTACACAGTTATATCGAAATGTGACTGAGAGCGTAACGTAGCGTGACGGCAAACTTCCTAGCTGACCCTATCTCCTGCCTTCTGCCCTGGATCGTACTGTCTGGCTCTCTCTAACCCCTCTTGACCTGAAGGGAATCTCTCCGACATTATGTACAGCTCGGAGGGGATGTGTGTGTGTGTGACGTAGTGTCTGGTAGATTTCCATTCACGTGGACTAACCGACTAGAGCTGGTTACCCCACGTGTTTGAATACGTCACGAAATTCTTGGTCGGCTGGACTGCAGTGAGATTGAGATGCATCATGTGTTAAGACATTCTTGATGGTGTGGAACAACAGTTTTGAGGATATACATCATGTGGATTGACATTCCTAGTGAGAAGTTGTGTATATCTCCTGCAGACACTACATACTGCACATTGTGATGAGATATATATTAGTGCCTATAATGGCCAGATATCAAGAGTGAAGGAAGGGAGGGATGTACAGTGAAAGAGGGGAGGGAAGTAGAGTGAAGAGAGGGAGGGCAGTAGAATGAAGGGAGGGAGGGAAGAAGAATGAAGGGAGGAAGGGCAGTAGATTGAAGGGAGGGGGGGACAAAGAGTGAAGGTAGGGAGGAAGTAAAGTGAAGGAAGGGAAGGAAGTAGAGGGAAGGGAATGAAGGAAGTAGAGTGAAGGAAGAGAAGGAAGTAGAGTGAAGGAAGAGAAGGAAGTAGAGTGAAGAGTGGGAGGGAAGAAGAGCGAAGGAAGGGAGGGAAGAAGAGTGAAGGGAGAGAGGGAAGAAGAGTGAAGAGAGGGAAGAGAGAGGGGAGGAAGGGAAGAGTGAGGGGAGAGAGGGAAGAAGAGTGAAGAGCGGGGAGAGAATGAAAAGAAGAGTGAGGGGAGTGACGGAAGAAGAATGAAGAGAGGGAAGAGTGAAGGGAGGGAGGGAAGAGGGGTGAAGAGAGGGAAGAGTGATGGGAGGAAGGGAAGAAGAGAGATGAAAGGGAGAGAAGAAGAGTGAAGGGAGAGAGGGAGGGAATAAGAGAGAAGAAAGGGGGGAGAAGCGTGAAGGAAGGGAAGAAAAATGAAGGAAGGGAAGAAGAGTGGAGGGAGGGAAGAATAGTGAAGGGAAGAAAGAAGAGTGAAGGGAAGGAAAAAGAGAGAAGGGAGGAAGAAAAAAGGAATGAAGGGAGGGAAGAAAGGTGGAGCAGAATAGGGAAATTAGACACTTCACTCCAATGGCATTCCCGTTACCTTCGGATGTATACAGACTTCAGGAGAGACTTATGGAACTGGAGAGCTTAGATGCAACCTTCCACACCTCCTTCAGCACAAGACATCGTTTGTAAGTCCCGCGAACTGAAGAGGCTTGCTAGTACCCCCCACCCCGTCCATCCTAGGCGTAACCCCACACCCAAAATATGGAGAAAAAATATCCAGCTCTCCTTCAACCCGGTGATTAAGATTTTTGTTTATATTTGCTACCTATAAGCGATTGTATTCTATTATGGAAACATGAAGGGGGTTCATCCAGGTTGCATCCAGCTCCACTTCGATCGTTGCGAGAATAGAATTAACATATGGGTAATCATGTACGTATTAGCACGTTTCCTGATGGTGATAGTGAAACGCAGTCCTGAAATTAGCTAATAACGTCTGTCACATGCTTTGGGTAGCTGTGGGTCTAATGTCACTGTGGTGCAACTCGAGGCCTTGGCTGCAAGATTGGCCACAGCTTTTTACCACAAGTGCTGTATTAAGACTGCTGAGCATCGTATGTAAACTTTATAACTTTCAGAACTAGTAATTTACCTATGTCGTCCGTTTCTTATAAAGGATAGCGATCAGATGTTGCCCATGTCATTTGCCAAAGTAATGAGGGTTTGGCCTTTCCTTTCACTCAGAGCGTTTGTCAACCAAGGATGGTTTGGATGACATTTGTATGGGAGAAATAAACACGTTAGACAGTAAAATATGCAGTCTGTGTATGCAGAATACTGAACAGCACTGTATACTAACCTTGAGTGTGATGAAGCAGGGGTTTTGCCTGGGGGTGTTGTCCAGCCACTCATGATGATGAAACAGGAAGCCGGGTGTGAGCTGGTATGTGTAAGCTCCCAGACGTGGCCTTAGATATTACTCTACACTTCATTTGAAACCGTCACTGGCTGTCCTAAAGTAAAAGCGTAATATTTAGTAGACACCACAAATAAAATTAATGTATTTTGAAGTTTTTCTCATAATCTCAGCACTTGCTAATACCCATCTGCTGTAGCACTTCCGTTACAAATGATTTCTGGGGGAGTTGATGGCACCCCAGTGTGTTTAAATGGCTCCAGATGGGAGAAGGAGTTAATCTGCAATAGAAGTGTCATATAGGAAAAGTTTCAGCATGAGATATAAACAGAGAGTACTTTCAAAAACTCGAATTTCAGTTGTGGTTTTAAATTTTTGGCGGACAGTACAGGTATATATTTGGGGGCCACTCATTTCAGCATTTTTTTTTTCTTTACCAGCTTTTTTTATGGATTCATCTAAGTGGTCAGAAAACTATTAACATTTGTAATGCATCCATCCCTTCATAAGATGTGCAGTACGTTGAAGGGAACAGTTAAGGTGTCTTGGTATCATTTTGGAATTACACGCAGTTAATGAAGATTGAAATTGATATGTTCACCATTTCTTTTATCCATCCATCTGTAAGCAATTTTACTTCTGTGCACAGCCGTCGAATATGCACTGTTTGGTACCGTAGCCTACTTAATAAACGAGGCGTGGTGAAGGTGTCCAGCTCCTTCCTCCGTCCTTTATTTCATCTACACATCAAAATTAGGTCACGGTAAGTTAGGTAAGGCTAGGCTAAGTTAGGTAGATTAGCTCATTTTAGCTAAGATGCAATAAAAGAGAAAGTTGGAGAAGTCCCCCCTCCCCCAGCTAAAGAGATGGTAGGTAGTGACGACCATCATCCACTCACTTGATGCAGTGCAACCTACTTCATTCACTTTTATCATTCTTTTTCTGTCTGCCCTCTTCTCATCCTGTTTCTCCCTTTTTTTTTCTGTCACCTTTTACCCTCCACCTGACGAAGTCAGAGGGCTCAACAACAATAGGTGGAGTAGAGATTTGGTTTCGGGCCCAGAACTCAGAAAGTATTCACTGTAAAGTCATGAAATTTCACACAGTTATGTGTCTTATAGTGAATTGGTGCCTCTTGATAGCTACCATAGAATGCTGTGTCTTAAGCAGTTTTTTCATAATAATGAAAAAATTAAGAAAAAAAAGAAGAAAGAAAAAAGAAATCTCAAATTTCAGAGGAACTGCACAAGGAATCTGAAGGGTCCAATGCATTTTTCTCTTAAAACTTTGCAACCATTAACTTAGGAGGCAGAAACTGTACATGATAAATGAATATATAAATATCTAATTAAGCATAAAGTTTCATGACTGTCCCTATTATGTAATCATAAAAAAGTGGCTGCCTTAATGAAAAAAGCATGAATCATAATTTCGTCAGATCTGCTCATAACTTCACCATTACCATGGATAAAGTACTGAAAAATTTAAGTTTTAATGTCTCTGCATGCGTTATACAGAGGGTAAAGGAGATGAGGGCCGTTATGCGCTTGGTTAGGTATGCAGGGAGGTTTTATATGTGCTTGATCAAGTGGAGGGTTGCAACAGCATAGCATTGCCTATGTTTATTACGTTTCTTTCCTTTCCAGGTGGCTTTACATTGAGTGACAAACCTAATGGTTTCCTGTAAGCCAGAAAATTATTTACAACGCTGGATGGAAACCATATAACCAACACTTACGTGTTCCCTACGTGTCAACAAGTGGGTTGGCGAAGGGCTAGTGCCCCTCCCCGTAAAAAGTAACTCGGCGTCAAACGGCCACTATGGGATTAAGGCGTCTGGCTATAGACAGTCATATAGATAAGACTGCATTTGCTTAAGATGCCTATAGAAGACCAAGTGTTTAGAATGCCTTAAGTTCACTATTGAGTACAATGTTTTCACTGTCCGTTAGTTGGGCGTAATTCCGAAGATTTACCGCCATTTGTAATCTGAAAGCTTTATTATTATTTTTTTTTTTTTACCAACAGGCAAACATGGCATACAGAGTGACGTCTTTTCTATGGATACTTTTCATCATCAGCAGCAAATTTTCCTTACACCATTGTCCATGGAAACTAATGAGAGTGTTCCATGCATGCATCAGCTTTGGTTGTGTTTGATCCCTAGCACTCTCTCTCGTCCATAGTTGAAATGAATAAAGGTAAAGACAGACCACACCCCGCCCACACAGCGCCAAGCCTGGACGGGTGAGGGGTGGGAGAGGAATGAGGACGGCTCCTGGACAATTCGCCATTTCGCCGTCAAAACATAAGACGATTCCCCGCCACAACAACTCACATCGTGGACGATTTCCCCGTCATTCTATAAAAATGCCTAAAATTAATTAATGAATACCGTAGTAATTATTTTTCATGGGGGACTAATAGTGTGAAAAGGAAGAACATGATATTTAAGGTGGCAAATCAGATGAAAAGGGAAAACAGGGATATCATAGGTGAGTAGTATGTGAAGAATGATGAAGGAAAGGTGGTGATGAACAGTGAGGATATTAAAGACGCAAGGAGAAAGCATTATAACCGGTTGTTGAATGAGGAGTTTGACGAACAGGGAAGGTTTGGAGCCTGCAGATCGACTGTTTGGCCCTTGGTCTTTGATTGACGCTGCTACTGTGAGCAGGGCAACAGGCAGGATTCAGGTGGGGAAGGCAGCAGGTGTGTCTGGTATGACTGCTGAGATGCTGAAGGCCTCAGGATATATAGGAGTGGGGTTAGTTACTGACTTCATAAATACGATTAAATATAAGTGTGTTGTCTCAGATGATTGGCTGAAGAGGGTGATTGTAAATGTGTACAAGGGGAAGGGTGATGCCCTGGAAAGAGGAAATTATAGAGGCATATAGCTTTTGGACCAGATAATGAAGGTAATGGAGAGAGTCCTAGAAGGTATGATCAGAGAATGAGTACCAAGAAGTGTATGTGAATAGGAAAAATTACCACAGCATGAACATTCAGTTGGCGATTGAGAGTGAATATAAAATACTGGACGTGGTTGCAAGGTGGCCTGGATCAACACATGATGCCCGAATTTGGCAAGAAAGTGGATGAGAGGAAGCAACATTCACGGCATTTCAGGGAGGCTGCAATGGATCGTGCAGCGTGGAGAGCCGCCATTAGGTGACCAAGGCCGACATATGCAAGCATGTTGGAGCCTTTAAAAACGAAAAACGAAAACGATATGTGATACCAATTATCACAAAACTCACAACACATCTGGTAGACGGGAGTTCGCGCCTCGCTCAGGTTGCGAAAAGTTTCACTGACGAAGTGGGTGGTTACTGTCCCCCTTGAGCAAGGGGACGGGTGTGTGCGTGTGTGAAGGTCACAGCCTTGCCCTTAGATCGGACTATATGAGCTTTCAGCTCCCTTCCGGGAGGGTAAAAGCTGACGATCACGACCATCAGGTGATCCTGACCGACCCGGTGAATTACAAGCCATTATGGTTCGATCTCACTGGTCTGTCGCATGTGCCACAAAGGTCTTCTTCTGGGTAATCTCTCCAACCCTCTCGTTTACTCGATCTTTAGCCATTTTCTGTGAAGTACACCTGTCCTGTCATTTATTCTTTTCTTCTCAACTGAATTACTACATTTGTGTAATATTATCAACCCTGGACTTCACAGGACGCCCTCCTCGCTGGGTAGGTTGTGTTTACGTCGCTTAGAGCAATACGATATGTTTACATTTTATCCATTTTATCGACATTTGTAAAGAATCAAAAAATATGATCAAATAGATGTTGTTTCTATATATGAAAAGTAGTTTTTCATTTTTAAACTACTTAATGATACTATAAGGCTTTCTAATGGTAATTTATTAAATATATTAAGCAGATTCTTTGAGAGAGGTGAAGTCAGTGAATGTACAGCGAGGTTGGATGGTGAGGAATTGGAAAATATGAGTACGTTTAAGTACGTGGGTAGTGTGATGAGTAAGGATGGAGGTTTGGAGGGTGAAGTGCTTGAAAGGGTACAGCAGGGAAGAAAGGTTGCTGGTTCTTTGAAAGCAGTGATAAGAAACAGGGAAGTGAGCATGGAAGTGAAAAAGTTACTACATGACAGTATTGTGATACCAACTCTAACGTATGGAAGTGAAGCTTTGACGTTGTTGGAAGGACACAAGTCAAGAGTGAGAGCAGTGGAAATGAGTTATTTAAGAGGAGCCTGTGGAGTCACATGGAGAGACAGGCTGACGAATGAGGATATAAAGGAGCGTTGTGGTGTGGATGTGGATGTGATAGGAAGCGTTATGAGGAACACACTGAGGTGGTTTGGCCATGTGGAGAGGATGGAGGGTGAAAGACTGACGAAGAGAGTGTATGTGAGTGGGATGGATGGGGGAAGAGGGAGGGGGAGGCCGAGGATGAGATGGAGGGATGGGATGGAGAGGTATATGAGAGAGGGGGGTGTGAGTTGGGAGCAGGGCAGTGAAATGGCGGGGGACAGGGCGACTTGGAAGCGATTTGTTTGTGGCCACCCCAAACGGGATTGAGGCGTCTGGCAATAGATAGATAGATAGATTCTTTGTGTTGGTAACACTTCATGGTAGGAGCGAAATTACTACTACGAGTCCTCCTAGGAGGAACTTTTAGAAGCAACTCTCATCTACAACCACATTTAGTAATAATTTTAGGAGTACTCCTAGAAGTTTTTATTAATACCGGCCCTGATCTACACAACCTCTTCCCTTCCTAAAGCCTCCCTGTTCTTCTCCAACTAATTCCTCTGTTCTTTCTCTAACTCACACATCTTATATCTGCATACACATGCAGTAATACACACATGGGCACACATGTTGTAGTCATATGATGGGTAATCTTATAATAACGGTGATAAGATGATGATTATGATGATGATGATGATGAGCCAAGATGATGTGTGGGATACTGAGAGGATCTTATGGGTAGTGTAAACGCACCTAAATACTTACTAAGATTATTTCATTCAGCTGAGATATATTCTGGCAGTCAGATGTTAATATGCATGTCATAATAAAAAAATAAATATATATATATTAATATCTTGAGACTTGGTGGCAGATATAATTAAAAAGGCGCATCTTACGTAGAGGTTAATGGATGATGATGCTATAAGCGATCATTTTCGACAGGTTTTACTCTAGATAATTAAAATCGTCTGACAGTAATATGAACAGAGGCAAAGAGACGTTCTCAGAGTGAAGTGGTTAATGTAAAGATAATGATAATGTTTAAGTATATAACACATAAGTTAAAAGAGTATAGTTAAAATGAAATATACAGTAAAGCAAATGTTACCGAGCATGATTGAAATGAGTCTTCTGTCTCGAACTGGAACTCTGTGAACCCTTGAAGCTCCGAATCCCATCAGTCACCCTCTAACCGAGAAAGGGGGAGGACGCAGGTGCTGTGTGTATATTAACTCAGTGATAGAATTATAGTGTGTAAACAACTTCCCCGTCTTCTTGAGGTACAGAAGGGTAAGCGAGGATACTGTTCATTCGTTCTTTAATAGCTACGAGTTCTCTCCGCTGCGCCAAATCGTCTGTATTAATCTGAAAAAGTAAAGATGCGCTGTGGTGTTGATGTGGATGCGCTGGAGGGTGTTGGGAGAGGTACCTTGAGATGGTTTGGCCATGTGGAATGAAGACTGAGAGATTACCTATAGTTCTTCCACCTTAACTTGGACCAGGTTTTCGTCCCTTTGTAGCTTATTTCATGTAGCTCAGTGGCAGGAAAATATAATACAGTACTACGGTTCTACGTACGTTCTTACCATGATGCTTGTTATTTATTTATTTATTTTACGCGTCATATTCTGGTATTCGTATTGCTACAGCTCAGAACTGAAGACAGAGACAGTAATATTAGGACAAGTTAGAGTGAAAGGAGTATAAGAGAGTGTATGTGAGTTAGGTGGAGAGACGGGTAGTGGGAGACCGAGAATAATGAGGTGGAGGGATGCGGTGGAGAGGTATATGAACGATGCTGGTGTGAGTTGAAGGAGAGGAAGCCTGTTGATGCATGACAGGGTAACATGGAGGCGGTTTGTTTGTGGTCACCCCTCCAGAGATTAGTTTTAGATATAAGAAAGAGCACCGAGATATAAATACATCCATAGTAGCGAGTCAATTGATTTTTCTTCTCTGTTGCTTTGTAAAGTCTTCTCTCAGCTTAACATAATCCTGGAGTTTTTGCTTGAATATATATCTTTATTAATCTATGCTACGTTCAGTGTAGGGTCGGACCTTACAGTCGGAGGGAGAGTGATAGCCAGAATTAACTCCCATGCTGACGAGGTGCCAGTGGGAGATGGGTGTCCGTAGGAGGGATGATGCATATGAAAGTGGAGAAATATGAGGGAGAGTGAAAGGCAGAATTAACTACCACATGCTGGCAAAGTACATCTGGGAATGGTTTGGGTCTGTAGGGAGTGTGATGTTTGTGAAAGTGGAAATATTGTAAAGTATTGGTTATGTTTATGTGTCAGAGTGTGTGTATGTCGTTGGTAGAAGTAATATGGTGTGAATATATGTAAGTATATATTATCTTTATTGATAGACAGTGGGTGATTCTGTACTTAGGAAATAAGAGGCTTTACGAAATGTTGATATACATATTTAGACACCATGTTATGGAGATGGTTTGTGTAATATCCTACAGAGACACACAGCCACACCTTCATACACAGGCACACCTTCATACACAGCCACACCTCCACACACACACACACACACACACACACACACACACACACACACACACACACACACACACACACACACACACACACACACACACACACACACACACACACACACACACACACACACACACACACAGCCTCTTCCCTTCAGTAGAGCTTCACCCATCTTAGGAGAAATCTCTAGACGCTGGCAGGAGTAGAGGAGACTGTTGACAACCCAGTTACCTGCATAGTTCACACCTGAGCCAATTATAATCATCAGGTTGTACCAGTTAAATAATGATAATAATAATAATAATAATAATAATAATAATAAGAAGAAGAAGAAGAAGAAGAATGTGTCATGATGTTGAATAAGTAAAGAATTTTCACATAAAACCATCACTGATATTATGCACCTGTACTGATGTGTTGATTTTACCTGTATGATATCTTAATTAGGAACTCAAAATGTGGCATGCAGGTTAATAAATCTGATCCCTGCTAGTCTTACATTAGTGACCGTCAAAAACTGAGGTCTTTAATTCTCCTTTGGTCTCATAGTTTTAAGATTAAGGACTAAATTAAGACCAAGTATTGAAGGAGTCTGTATTATTTCTGTGTATTTTTTTTTTTTATGCAAGGAAGAATGAACCCAAGGCCATTTTTCCTGGATACCTCTATGACAGGTTTCCCTCATTTATTTATACAGTTTTCTTATTTTTTTTATTTTCATTACCTTTTTCCTGATGTTCTCTGCGTGTTCCTCTCCGCCAAATTCCTAACAGTAAGTGCCAGCAATACAATATACTAACACTATTTCATTTTTCAGAGAGAAGGAACCAAAGGCTGAACACCAACGCAAGATAGTCAAAGAAGTAAGCCAACGTCAAGACGATGCTGTACCTGGACACACAGCGGTAGAAAAATGGAGGTCGAAGGCAGGGGGAGATGCACACCAAGTAAGAATGCTCAAGAGATAGAATTTTGGCAATGCAGGTGAGTGATTACAAGACACGTAGTATTTTTCCACATCATTTCATCAACTCCCCCACCTCTCTCTCTCTCTCTCTCCCACACACACACACACACACACACACACACACACACACACACACACACACACACACACACACACACACACACACACACACACACACACACACACACACACACGCACGTACACACATTACATTAACCCTTCCACTACAGTGAGGAGATGGAAGGAGCACTTTGAGGATTTGTTGAATGTAGAGGGTGACAACAGTGCGAGTATAAGTGGTTGGGGAATGGCTGGGAGAAGGAGAGATGAGAGGAGGGAGGAAGAGATCAGTAGGGCGGAAGTAGTGGAAGCAGTGAAGAAGATCAAGATGGGAAAGGCCCCAGGGATTGATGAAGTGTGTGGTGAAATGCTGAGGTATGGGGGTGAGATTGTTGTGGAATGGATATGGAAGTTGTGTAGATTGGCTTGGGAAGAGGGAAGGGTTCCAGAGGACTGGAAATCAGGTATAACTGTTCCTTTATACAAAGGAAAAGGGGAGAGAGAAGTATGTGGTAACCATAGGGGTATTTGCCTTCTTAGTGTGACTGGTAAAATATATGGTAGAATACTCATTGATAGCGTTAGGCATATGGCAGAGGAGCTAGTTGGAAGAGAACAAGGGGGATTTAGGAAGGGAAAAGGGTGTGTAGATCAGATAATTGTTCTAAGATGTTTAATGGAGAAGTATCTAGAGAAGGGAAAGAAAGTGTATGCTGCCTTCATGGACTTGGAGATAGCTTATGACAGAATAGATAGGCAAGGTATGTGGAAGGTATTAAGAATATATGGGGTGGAGAGGAAATTGTTGAATGCTGTGAAGAGTATGTACGAAGGAGGTAGGGCTACGGTGCGAGTGGATGGTGAGCTGAGTGAGTTCTTTGATCTCAATGTGGGACTGAAACAGGGTTGTGTGATGTCTCCATGGCTGTTTAATATATACATGGATGGGGTTGTGAAGGAGGTGCAAGGTAGGGCAGTGGATGTGGGGGTGGCTCTAATGAATGAGGGTGAGATTTGGAAGATTCCGGTGTTGCTGTTTGCTGATGATACGGTATTGTTGAGTGAAGATGAATGGGAGTTGCAAGGTTTGGTGAATGAATTTGGGACAGTGTGTAGGAGGAGGACGCTGAAAGTTAATGTAAACAAAAGTAAAGTTATGGTGTTTGAGAGGATGAAGTCACAGAATGTACAGTGAGGTTGGATGGTGAGGATATGGAGAATGTGAGTGCATTCAAGTACTTGGGTAGTGTGATGAGTAAGGATGGAACTTTGGGGGATGAAGTGCGTGAAAGGGTACAGCAGGGAAGGAAGGTTGTTGGTTCACTGAAAGCAGTGATGAGAAATAGGGAGGTGAGTATGGAAGTTAGGAAGTCCCTGCATGATAGTATTGTGATCCCTACCCTGACGTATGGAAGCGAGGCGTGGATCTTGCAAGAGGGGAACAAGTCAAGAGTGAGAGCAGTGGAAATGAATTACTTGAGAGGAGCATGTGGAGTGACATGGAGGGACAGGTTGACGAATGAAGAAGTGGAGGAACGTTGTGGGGTGGATGTGGATGTGGTTGAGAAGATTAGGAGAAATTCACTGAGGTGGTTTGGACATGTGGAGAGAATGGAGAATGAAAGACTGACTAAGAGGGTGTATTTTTAGAATTCAGACAGTTTATTGAGACAAACAGTTATACATACATATACGTATATCTATATATTACATTATCACCTCAAAAGGATGAGGACGCTGAGCTACTCTTCACCCTACTCCGAGATATTACATACTAACATAAGAACATAATGTACTTTTCACCCTGCTCTGAGATATTACATAAGAGCATAATGTACTCTTCACCGTACTCAGATATTTTGTTCAGTTACTCTTACATCACAATATAGCAATGTCTACTTAAGTATGTGTTTGATGTTTTTACAATTCAGTATACTTCCTATTTTATCGTTATTAAACATCCATACGACTTGTTCGGTCACTGAGTCTACAGCAGGATTTCTAAACTGCGCTAATTTTGAGCAGTGAAGTACATACGTGTTTATATATATGCAGAGTGAGACTGACAGACGCGGGAAGTGTCAGTCGAGAGGGGAAGAGAAGAGAGGGAGGCAGGAGGAAGAAGGGAGAGAGAGAAGTGAAAAGAGAGATGGTAGAGGAAAGAGAGGAGGGAGGAGGGGAAGAGAGAAGGAGGGGGGGACAAGTAGGGTGAGAGAAAAAGAGGAAGAGAGAGGGGGTGAAGGAGGAAGAAAGGGAGCGTGGAAGAGGGGGAGGAAGGGGAAGAAAAAGATGGAGGAGGAAGAAGAAAAAGAGAAAGAGGAAATGGAGAAAAGAAACTAGAGACCAAGAGATGTGGTGGGGTGGAAGGGGAAGGGGGGGAAGGGGAAGGGGAGGGGGAAGGGAAAGGGGAGGGGGAGAGGGAAGGGAAAGGGGGAGGGGGTGAATGAAGGGAAGGTTACACAGACACACACACCACACAGAATTACCGTCTTTTCTAGCTGTTGTTTTCACCTCAGGCTTATTGGGGCATAAACTCGGTGGACTGCAGACTGCGTTGCCCTTCCCCTGCAGTCCACCATCCTCCTTTTCTGGGCTAGGGAAGGAGCGAGGGAACTTTTGTATACCCAGGCTGTGGAGTCTTCTGGTTGTGTCCTTGCCACCACGTGCAGGCGTCCCTCTCCAGCGCCCCTTCTTAGGTGGCCCTGTCTTGTTTGTTTGTTAGACGTTGAAGAACACGATGCTAAAGCAAAGAGGAGAGAGAGAGAGAGAGAGAGAGAGAGAGGTAGGGGGGGAGGGGAGGGGGGATGCCACGTGCCTTTCAGCTCAGTGATGGACGGGCACGTGTCTTCCCCCCCTTCACCTCCCCTCTGTTTTTACCAATATTGATGTTATGGTCTCATGTTTGCACACACACACACACACACACACACACACACACACACACACACACACACACACACACACACACACACACACACACACACACACACACACACACACTATCTATCTATCTATCTATTGCCAGACGCCTCAATCCCGTCTGGGGTGGCCACAAACAAATCACCTCTACGTCGCCCTGTCCCCCGCCATTTCACTGCCCTGCTCCCAACTCACACCCCCTCTCTCATATACCTCTCCACCCCATCCCTCCACCTCATCCTCGGCCTCCCCCTCCCTCTTCCCCCCTCCACCCCACTCACATACACTCTTCGTCAGTCTTTCACCCTGCATCTTCTCCACGTGGCCAAACCATCTCAGTGTATTCCTCCTAACGCTTCCTGTCACATCCACATCCACACCACAACGCTCCTTTATATCCTCATTCGTCAGCCTGTCTCTCCATGTGACTCCACAGGCTCCTCTTAAATAACTTATTTCCACTGCTCTCACACTTGACTTGTGTCCTTCCAACAACGTCCAAGCTTCATTTCCATACGTCAGAGTTGGTATCACAATACTGTCTTGTAGTAACTTTTCACTTCCATGCTCACTTTCCTGTTTCTAATCACCGCTTTCAAAGAACCAGCAACCTTTCTTCCCTGCTGTACCCTTTCAAGCACTTCACCCTCCAAACCTCCATCCTTACTCATCACACTACCCAAGTACTTAAACATACTCACATTTTCCAATTCCTCACCATCCAACCTCGCTGTACATTCACTGACTTCACCTCTCTCAAAAACCATCACTTTACTCTTCCCTACATTCACCTTTAGATTCCGTTTCTTACACACTCTCCCAAACTCATCCACCAAGCCTTGCAGCTCTCCTTCGTCTTCACTCAACAACACAGTATCATTTGCAAACAACAGTACAGGGAGTTTCCAAAAACTATCCTCTCTCACCAGGGCCACTCCAACATCCACTACCCCACCTTGTACCTCTTTTATTACCCCATCCATGTACAGATTGAACAACCATGGAGACATGACACATCCCTGTTTCAACCCAACCTTCAAAGCGTGGACTCATTAGACTGCTCAGATTCTGTTGGGAATGGCACACAGTTAGGGAATTATATCACCAATATTTTATCCAAATTTCCCATACAGGGTGTTGCATGAAATGTTTGACAAACTTCAGAAAGTTGTTCTTGGGGCAATTTTGAGTTAAGAATTGCTGCATCAACCTGGGCTAATTTCTCGTCTATTATGCTCAGGTTCTGTAGGGAATGGCAGCAGATTAGAGACTGGTATCGCAAAATTTTATCCCCTGCCACCACCACCAGGCCGTTTATTTTTAAATCCCCTTGTAAAACTGTAGAGATATATCGGCAGGATAGTAAATAGTGATCCTACTCTGGTACTCTGTATGGAATTTCAAAGAGAGAGATGACGATGCCACTGATTCATGGGGTTATCTTTAATTTAACAAGAAACACTTTACTTACCTCTCTATTCAGTTTGCACGAAAATTAATGTTTAAAAGCCTGATAATATATTTGCGAAATTTTCTTCTTAAAATTTAATAAGTAAATGTTTAATTTGAAGTGTGACGTCAGCGTTGCCACTGCTTGAAAATTTTTTCAAGATCTTGAATAATGGACCCCAACCTTGAAAGCTTGAAAAAGAAAAGTAAAAAATGTCAAAATCTTGACAAACAAATGCAAAATTTTCAAATTTTCTCATAAACTTTTGTTCTTACCTTTTTTTCCACTTGCGATATCACTAAATATAACAGAGAAAATAAGTCATATGACTACAGAACTAATTAATCTGATGTTTTTGTGTTAAGTAATTTAAATGTTTATTGCCACTATTATTTAAACTGGCCATCAAACTACCAACCCTGACATCTACAAGTTGCCACTCCCATTCCTTGCTGTGGCGTGTGGTGGCCCGTGACTTCCACCACGCAACTTCTCTATCACGGAGATGATGCAAGAGTGGTAAGTGTGTGTTTAATGTTTTTCATAATTACCAGCTGCAATAGCAAAGCTGATATTGTTTTCAATGTGTGTGTGTGTGTGTGTGTGTGTGTGTGTGTGTGTGTGTGTGTGTGTGTGTGTGTGTGTGTGTGTGTGTGTGTGTGTGTGAGCACAATAACTTCGCAACAGCTCAAGATATCACAAAATTTTACAGGTGTGTAGTAAGGAAAAAAAAAAAGCAAAAAAAAAGCGATTGCGAGTTCGAAATTGGTGAAAGTAGGTCCAGGTCTGTCTTACTGTTACCATGATAACTTCGCAACCGCTCAAGATATTTGGTGGGTCCACAAGCCTCCTACTGGAGGTAAATCTCAACACACACGCTCAAGATATCGTCACCAAATTTTTAAGGTGTGTGATAGGGATGAAAATCTACGAATATTGTTTTTAGTTTGTTTTTGTGTCTGTGTGCCTGTTAGCACAATAACTTAATTTGCAACCACTCAAGCTATCATCACAAATTTTACAGGTGTATAGTAGGGACGAAAATCTCCTATGAGTTAGAAATTAGTGAAAGTAGGTCAAGGTCTGTGCATCTGTTGCCAAGATAACTTCGAAACAACTGAAGATATCATCAAAAATTTTTACAGGTTTGTTGTAGAGATGAAAATCTACAAATTCAAAATTGATGGAAGTAGGTCATGGTCAAGGTCATGTTCCCAGCCGCGCTACATATGCATCAGCTCGCAGCTGGTGTGATTCTCCCATTTGGAAAGCCTCTAGTTGGGGGCCTTTTTGCCATTTCAAGGGGGTCACAATGTTGAACAGTGCTACTGAGTCGAGATTTAAGGTAATGGTGTTGTACTAGGGGGCAGAAGGGAAGTAGACAGCCACTGCAGTGAGCTCACGTGTTCATTACAATGTGTTGCCTCCGCTGCCAGGTATTGTAATTATGTGTACTTTAATTTTTTGACCCTTGAACAGAGTAATATATTAAGTTTGTTGCCTGTCTGATATTGTAAATAAATAATGATTTTGCTTGTTCACTCTTTTGTCACATTCACCTTGCTCTTCTGTTGATAAAGTACTTTTCAGAACAAATTTGCATGATGTAACTCGATCAGTGTTAAAACTGGATGGTCAGGTAAGTAACACTTTTAGAAATTCAAACAATCGCAGGGAAAATAATTTAAATCAATAGTCAGGAAGTACACATGCTGACTCTGTATGGCATCAGAGATTCAGTTAGTGTCTATTTTTATTATTTTTAATGGTATATAGTACCTTGAAAATTTTTACCCAGTCTTGAAAATTTTATCCAAAAATCTTGAAAAATACACCGATCATGAGTGGCAACGCTGGTGACGTCACTGGTGCATTATGGGAGCAACGTTGAGAGATGCTGGAGGTGAGTGAAGATTTTATTCTATACGGTGTTAGTCTACTTCTTATTATGGTAGTTCTTATGCCCAACTGTTTATCAGTGTTTGCTGTCATTATCGAGAGGTGTAGTCGGCTGATGTAAGTTGTAATTATTAGCTATAAGGATGATATACCGCGGTGTGTATCTCCAGGTGACCAAGATGTCCCTTTAAACTCGAGTAAGCAGTGCTACTTAAATCCCCCGATATTCACACCATCTGTTTAGGTTTTAAGGTCGAATGTGATCCTGTACATGGGCAGGCATAGTAGGTTAATTGGCTGGAAAAAATGAGGGGATGTGTGTAAAAACTGTAATGGGTAGTTTGTTTACATCGGGGATATAAACTCCGCGAGTCCCTTTAACTCTTGCAATCCCGGTGATGCCTTTTTCAGTTTATTCATAGTGCCAGAAGGCAATTTTATTCAACTTATGCAAAGTCTCTGCTATTGCAGGAGTTCAGTGAGGCTGTGCCTAACCCCTACACTTCCAGAAGTCTATACAAAGCTAAATATAATCATGAGATGGCATGGAAAAAAAAAAAAATCCCTGCTCTGTGAGTTAAACTAGTGAAGACTGAAGGTATTAAAAAGAAAATATTCATTCCAGTGCCTGATAGCAGAGGAGACGGTGACATGGAGGTGATTTGCTGGTGGTCACCCTGGTGGGATCATGATATCTAGCTGTTGAGGGGTACGTTTCCAGGTCAGCAGCTGCCCCAGTCAGAACGGTAAATGTGAGTATTTAGCAGAAACCACGTCTGGAATTCAAGCACTGTATTTTGCGGTATTTTCTGTTTATATCTCACCATTTGTTGATTTTTTTTCTTGTATGAGATTTCAGTTGCAATTAACTCCTTCCTTCCTTGGATTATTTAATCCTCAAGGGGAGTCATTGATGCCCCCAGGGGGATTCATCAATGTCCCCAGGGGGCATTTGTGACAGAAATGGCTTATACTGTAATTGCAGTTGTGGTTTCAGCTATATACTATACTGTATTAACCCTTGCCTGCTGGTAGGTAGGTAGATAGAAATGAACAAATCTAGTGAGGAAATATAGTCCATTTGCATATACAGCGAGCACTCACATAATGCGGATATACAGTACTGTACCCTGAAACTCCTGCTTTATGAGAATTCCACCTTATCAGGCCATATGTCCATATGTTTACATGTTAAAGGGTTTCATGTTACCTAAGCCAGCCCCAAGTTCTCCATTTGGGGCGATTTTCATTCTTTTTTTTTTTCCAAGACATTTACATACCTAATAAAGACTTCACTACAGTAATCCCTCGGTTATCTGATGTAATAGAGGCAACGGCATGTCTGGATAGTGGATCCTTCTGGATAATGGACTTCTCCCTTGGCCCCCCTTCATACATACCCTAACCTTGAGAGCTATTGGAAAAGGCCACAACAGTACCCTCCTGTTGTTCTCAAGAACTGTGCTTCTGTGCTTACACCCTGCCTAGGCAAACTCTTTTGCCTTTGTCTGTCAACTTGTACCTTTCCTTCTTGCTGGAAGTTTGCTCTCATTCAGCCAGTCCCAAAGAAGGGTGACCACTCCCAACCCTCCAACTATCGTCCAATTGCTTTAACGTCCTGTATTTCAAAAGTTTTCTAGTCAATTCTCAATAGAAAAATTTTAAGGCATCTTTCCTATCACAACCTTCTTTCCGATCGTCAGTACGGGTTCCGTCAGGGACGCTCCACTGGCGATCTTCTCACCTACCTTTCATACTCCTGATCATCCTCCTTTCGGGACTTTGGCGAAACCTTTGCCATTGCACTTGACATCTCAAAGGCTTTCGATCGAGTCTGGCATAAATCTTTAATTTCCAAACTGCCCTTCTACGGTTTCTATCCTTCTATCCGTTTCTTCATCGCTAGCTTCCTTTCTGGTCGTTCTATAGCCGCTGTTGTAGACGGCCATCGTTCTTCTCCTAGATCTATCAACAGTGGTGTTCCTCAGGGCTCTGTCCTATCACCAACTCTCTTCCTTTTATTCATGAATGATCTTCTAAGCTGTACATCTAACCCTATCCACTCATACGCTGATGACTCCACCCTTCACCTTTCCATTCAGTTCCCGCAACGCCCATCTCAACAGTTACTTCAACAAACAAGGGATGAGGCTATGGCACACCTAATGTCTGACTTGGCTCGTATCTCTGACTGGGGTAAAAATAATATGGTTGTTTTTAATGCATCTAAGACTCAGTTCTTACACCTATCAACCTGACAAAATCTTCCACAGGTATACCCACTAATGTTTAATAATATTCAGCTTAATCCTGCATCATCCTTGAACATGCTTGGGGTTTCATTTACTCGGGACTTACCTTGGAAAGATCATATTACATCTCCTGTAAAATCTGCTTCCAAGAGATTGAGTGTGCTAAGCCGACTCCGCTCTTTCTTTACCCCTGCACAATTGTTGACTCTATACAGGGGTTTTATCCGCCCCTGTGTGGAGTACAACTCTCATGTGTGGGGAGACTCCCCACATACAGCTCTTCTCAATATGGTGGAGTCAAAGGCTTTTCGTCTCATTAACTCTCCTCCTCTTACTGACTCCCTTCAACCCCTGTCTCTTTGCCACACTGTTGCATCTTTATCTCTTTTCTATCGCTACTTTAATGGTCACTGCTCCTCTGAACTGTCTGCTTGCATTCCTCCACCTCTACGACGGGCGCGTAGCACCCGTCTGGCAGCAAACTCTCATCCCTTTTCTGTCCAACTCTCTAATGCAAGAGTTAACCGTTACTCCCAGTCTTTCATTTATGCAACAGGTCAGCTCTGGAACTGTTTTCCTATGTCTGTATTTCCTGCTGCCTATGATCTCCAGTCTTTCAAACGCAGTGTGTCCAGGCATCTCAAAATGATCGGATCTTGAATTTGGCTCTCTATTGTATTTTGTTTTTCTCTTGGAGGGAACTGTTACTGCGGGCTCATGGCCTTTGGTTCCTTCTTCCTTGCATTAAAAAAAAAAAAAAAAAAAAAAAACATTGTACAGCACTAATTTGTTTTTTAACATTACTTTGTCTGGTAAAGGAGACCTATAAACCACAGCCAAGCAATGACCGTGGTCAAACAGACTCATCAAGCAGACAAGCAATCACCACTACAGGGACATAGCTTGCAGTTACATGAAAAAGAAATTGCTCTGCCAGGGGAAAATGTTTGCTCAGCCATAATTTCCACCTGGATGCAAGCATTTTGTCCGAATAAAATGGAAAATGTATGATTATTGGTTTTGAATAGCCAGATCACAGGGTCCGGATAATGGACATCAAGCTAATTGAGGGATTACTGTACATATAAACACTGGAGGATTCCTTACCTTGAATGGAAGAGGTTGTGGGCTTGCTGGAGGGAAGTGGAGTGGGGTCCTGAGGCAGGGCAGGACTCTTACTGGTCATAATGATCACACAGAGCATGAGTGCAGCCAGAGTGCGGGGAGAGGGTAGGCTCAACTGGGGTAGGAATGCTCAGTCGGCTGTGACGACACCCCACGCAGACACATGACAGCTATACGTCATAGGCTGATGCAACCTGTGCTGTGACGATCACTGGCCGCGTTGTATCTGTTCCCACCATATCATGACCCAAGTTTGCCGTGTTATGACCATATGAATGATAATTTGGAGCCCCTTGCCGCAACATGTCAGTCCTCACCACATAGTAAGGTGTTAGAATAAATGGGCAGCTTCCTCTGCCTGCATAATGTCTATCATTTTCATGTTGTGACTAAATTTGGAAATAAAATTTTGCCTCCTGTGTTATGTGAGTTTCATGCTAGAGGATTGGGTATTATGTAGGCAGTGACTGTACTGTAATGCATGAATTTCATCCCTAACACCTGCCACATTTTGTTTTTCATGTAATATGTTATAAAAGAAAAACTTGAGGAAGTAATTTATTTAATTTCTTTCAGCCTGCAGAGCACCAACTGGTCAATGGGGTGCTTTCAAAGCTAGTATTCCGCTAGATGGCTCCACTGTTGCAGTAAACACATTCCCCGCACTGTTTAAAAAGCATATTTTTCGTTGTTAAATATCTATACTGTTGTGTGAAAATGTGGATCATGGTAATGTCATATGCCCAAATATAAATAATACAAATAGAACACGTATATATAACGTATCGTGAAGTGTTTATATTTATCATAAACGGAAATTAAAATATCACTGATGGCATGTGATGGCAACCCGTCCTTCCAGTGACCCTGTATTATTTAATTTCTGCTACATTTAGTGCAAATCTGGTTCTTAATACATTGTCTGTTCAGACTGTTAAGTACGCCTAGTGGGTATCTAGACTCATCCAGTTTCTATGTGGGCAGAAATTTAATGTTGAGTAAATACTGGCATTCAACATTTTGATCGCTTCCTTCACGCATGCGCACCACAAGACAGTCCCGTGTTTAAGTTTTTTCACGAGGGATGTCAAGTTTCCATGAAAAATTTTATTTTGATGGCGTGTAATGTCACGGATTCACTCAGAGTAGAAACAATTGAGCTAAATTCATAACATTTGTCATTGGTTCATAAGTGACTATGTACAGGCACTGTGTTTCACTGAGCTATATCTTTATGTGATTGTCATACCCACATCTTGCCTCTCTAGCTGTTAACTAAGCTACGCCCATTTCTCATGTCCCTGTACCCGACGTTGGTTACATTACTGTCGTAAATGGACACACCCACAAACACATATAGTTCAGTAATGTGAGTTTCTGACTGTTGAGCTGAGAGAGAGAGACCTTCCCCTGCAGCTTCCTTGCACCATGAGTGAGTCATATTCATATGTATCATTGTAGCTTTGTGTAAATAAAGTGTTACAGTGTCTTTTTCTGTTGAGAACTAGTGGTTATTTTAATTTTTACATTTCACCAAGTGCCTACCAAATAAATACCTTAAGGTCATCTTATCATCAATATCTCACACACATTGCCCCCTCTTGGCAAGTCCCTAATGGTATGGTCATGTGAGAACTGTCTCCAGGCCACCTGTCCACACACATATGTTTGTAAGATCTTCCACTGACTGAGTCAGTAGCTTGTGCACATACCAGTCCTCTTGACCTGGATGCAATCTCACTGGGGGTAGACATTTAAGAGGATGCAGTAGTATTTACTCGTCATGTGTTCTCACGTTTGCATGTGTGTGTGTATATATATATATATATATATATATATATATATATATATATAAATAATGTATATATATAATATATATATATATATATATATAATGTATATATATAATATATATATATCACATTATATATATATATATATATATATATATATATATATATCTATATAATTTATATATATATATAAAATCGTGAATACTGAACTTGACTTCGTGTGAATCTTGTGGATCACTTGGAGGCGATGTCTTTGCTTGTGTACCTTCCACAGTCGTCTGTCCTCGGTGAGACCGGGCAAAGAATGACGCGTAAACGATCTTGGTTTTGGGACGGTTCCTCAGACCGGATGATTTATGATGGTGAATGGCAGTATTTACTCAACATTAAATTTCTGCCCACATAGAGACTGCATGAATCAAGATACCCACTAGGCGTACTTTACACTCTGAACAAACTATGTATTAAGAATCTAACTTGCACTAAATGTAGCAGAAATTAAATAATATAGGACCACTGAAATGGCGGATTGCCATCACATGCCATCAGTGATATTTTAATTTCCGTTTATGATAAATATAAACAATTCATGATAAGTTATATATACGTGTTCTATTTGTATTATTTATATTACGGCATATGACATTACCATGATTCACAATTTCACACAACAGTGTAAATATTTAACAAATAAAATTATGCTTTTTAAACGGCGCGGGAATGTGTTTACTGCTACAGTGGAGCCATCTGACGGAATACTAGGCTTTTCAGAAGCACCCCATTAAACACCTCTATGAGTGAGGCCTCGTAGCCACCTTGCTGCTGCGGGTCTAAAAGGTGGGTTTCCTTTTGGATTACCACACCCTGATCAATTGCAGTGGGTATGACAGTGAATTTAGGTTAATATATCCATAATGTTTGACAAATATATGCAGAATGGCAGTTCACAATATACCATCTGGTCGATTAAGCAAAACTCTTCAGTCTTAAACCTAGTCCCCCCATGCCTCATATTCAGTGATGCATTACACATCCATCTAATCATTACCTTCTTCCTTTACTGCTCGGGGAGCGCGGTAGCTCGGTGGTAGGGTGTTGGGCTCGTAATCGTGAGGCTGTGAGTTCGCGCCCCGCCTAGTGGCTGCTGTGCTGGGAGGGGTAACGCTCTCCTGTAACCCTAGCAGGGCTATATGATCTGATGAGGTCTAGCTTGGGGATTAATCCCCTTTTTTCCTTTACTGCTCAGGTCTTGCTCCCATATAGCATTATGCTTCTAATTCATGCTGCATGCAGAGATCCTTTAGTGTGGAGGGAGAACCCTCTCAATGGCAGGAGAGGTAACAACTCCCAGAACTTCCTCCAGCCACTCCTGGCCTTAGCTCTCCAGCCCCAAGTTCAGCACATGACATGTCCCCCAAATGACAAAACTCTTCCACACACTCAAAAATCCTCAGCAAGATCAGTCGTTTCATACCTGACAATTTACATGCTCTCCCTTACACACCAAACACACAAAATCAGCATTATCTCGCAGTCGACCTCAAATACGACCACATCTATGCATCCACTTATTACAAATACCGCACAAGATGAAGTTACTTCCCATACCCTTGTGGTGAGCCGAACCTGGCCACTCTCCCTCCGATTTGACGGTACCACCAGTAGCCCTAGACATCATCACTTTTGTTTCATCCGTATTTACTCTCAAACACTTGTATCCCATTCGATCTCAACTTTTCATAAATCTTTTCCCCTGATTATTTTTCCTTATAGCTGTGATCTTCAGAGGCAAAGCCTGAGGATTAGAGAGCTTGAGAAGTATGTCAAGGTGCTATTGAGTGATGGTATTATTGGAAGGTTATAATACTCATTCAAGCAGAGTAAATCATTTTGAATTAATCAGTGTGGTGGAGTAGAATGTGTTAAGTTTTATTGCTTTACTACTGGTCTGATCTTAGAAGGTAATGCCTTGAGGAATTAGAGGTAAAAAGACTTAACCAGTGTTTTGTGAGAGACTGTATTGTCGAAGGTTATATCAGTCTCTCACATTGAATAAAGTAATCATGAATTAAAAGATGTAATGGAGTTGATAGGGTTAAATTTGAATGATTTTTCTATGTATGTGAAGCTTCAGAGGTAAAGTCTGAGGATTAGAGGGTTAGAGGATTGAATAAGAAGCTGTTGAGAGACTGCATTGTTGATGGGTATACGAATCAAGCTGAATAAAATCTTACTGAATCAAAAGATGTGGTGGAGCTGATAGGGTTAGGTTTGATTTGCTGTCTTTTGTTTACTGATCTGAGGGTGAATGTTAAAGCTTGAGAAGAGGGTTAGAGGATTGTAGTAGTGTCCTGTGGGAGACTATTGTGCAGGGTTGTACCAGTCTCTCAAGACAAATTTAATTATTTGGTAAAACAGAAAGAGTTAAAGTTTGTTACCTTTCCATGTTGACATCATATCAGAAGCTAAAACCTGAGGATTACAGGACTATGCTGAGGTGGTATGAGGGACTGTATTGATGAAGGCTATATTAATCGTGCTGAATAAAATGATCTCAAATCGAAATATGTCATAGAGGTGAAAGGGTTTAAGTACCATATGGTATTTTTCCTTACAGATCTGTACTTGGATGTTAATGCTTGAGGATAAGAGGGTTAGAGGACAGTACCAGTGTGCTGTGCGAGACTAGTGTTGGTTTCCAAAGTGCAACCCAATAAATTGGAGAGGTCCATCCCTTCACTGGAATACAAAGACATGCACATTATTCATCTTCTCTTCAAGCATCAGATCAGGAAGGTATTGTGGTCTTTATAAATTGCCTTTCAAAATGTATTGACCTGTATTAAAGCCAGTCCTTTTACCATAGCTTGGCCCAGATTTTTGCCTTTGCAGCTTACTTCACATAACATACTGGCACAGTAAGACAATGTTACAGCTTTGCATCCTTTCCATAGCACTTCTTTGTGACTAGCATCATCATTTAGTATTGATATCTTGTTACAGGTCAGTGCTTAAGATGAAATGATAGAAATTTTAGACTGAGTTAGAGTAAAAGGGTATAGTATAATTAACCCATGGATTGCGAGCCACAGCTTAGGCTGTGCTAACCTTCCAGTGGCCGTGCATCAGTGCTAACCACTCCACCCCCATGCAGACTTGCGCATTGCGCTATGCAAAGATGAAGAGAGAGAGAGTTTTTCTTTTTCACCGGATGATGGCCTGGATGTTTCTCTTCAAGTTTATAATAAACAAAAACTAACAATTTTTTTTTAAGTTTTTTCACTGCACTCCCTCTATGCAGACTTATGCATGGTGCTATGCAAAAATGGAAAGAGAGAGAGAGAGAGAGAGAGATTTTTTTTCACCAGATGATGCCCTGGATGTTCATCTCCAAGTTTATAATAAACAATTTCTTTTTTTTTTTTCACGCCATGGGTGGGATAAAGAAAGGTAAATGCGTAATCCACGGGTTAAGCATGGTTTATTTGTAGTTATGGTATGTGGTGGTTTAGAGGTTAGAATGCCCCATATGGAGTGACAGAATTGCATAAGTTCTATCCCCAAGTGGTGACTGGAGGCTTTTTAGTCATGTAATGCCACCAAGGGAAGCTAGCTGGTTATCTAGCCTTAAATGTACTGGACTACAGTAGCCTAGCCCTGGGCCTGTTTTGTGAAGCTAAGTGGCAAAGTAGGACATTGCTATAGCTCCACACTCTCTCTCACAGCATATCTTCATGACTAGTGTAATTTTGTAGTTTCCTCTTATTGTTAAAACAACATTGAGAGTGGGGAGAGGGCAATTTTGGGTCAAGTTAAAGAGCATAGTGCAGTGCTAGAGAAATTATCAGTAGGCTGTGGGATGGGTGGGGGAGAGGGCACCAAATGTACATAGTTTAGGTGAGGTAAGCAAGACTATGAATCTGTATGCCTGTCAGTCTGTCTCTCTGTTTATTTATCAGTCTAGCTGTTTATCTATTTGTCTGTCTGGAGATATCTTAATACTGTAAATGATCACCACAAATGGATCACCTCTGTGTTACCATGTCCTCTGCCATTTGGTTACCCTTCATCCAGTTTACACCTTTTCTGAAATCTCTCTCCATTCCCTCCTTCCATCTCATCATCAGTCTCCCCCTTCTCCTCCCACACATGCACATTTCCGGCCAGTCTCTTACTCTCTGCTCATCCACATGGCCAGACCATCTCAAGAGTGTTCCTCCTAATGCTTTCATGCACATCATCATTAGCACCACAACTTCCTTTCATTTTATCATTTGTTGTTGCTTATGAATTTGCTTGTAATTTTAGCAAACCTTATTACAAGGATGTCAATACCTCATAGTTATTATTATTGTTGCTGTGGCATGTTAGGAGTACCTGTTATTCCAAAACCTTAAGCAGATGAATCCCAAATGGTGATGATGGTATTAATGATATTTTTTTTCACAGGTTGAGTGAAATGGCACATTGCAGCAGGTGGTGTACCAGAGCCATGTGCGAGTGGATCCCAGATGACAATGTAGGGAACTGTAGCTTTGGCCAGGCAACTGAGTTGGTAGGGTGTGCTGTGGGTAACCCAGGGATTCAGGTTCAGACAGGCCCAAAATGGGCACAAAACAGGAGGGTTTGGCTCTTCTGTCAGTGTTCAGGTTTGGAATTTTCATCATTTTGTTCCCTCTCCAAATAATTGCAGCCAAACCTAGATCTAGGTATAACATGGTTAAAGATAGCATAAAATTTCTGAGTGGTAGTGATATCCATGCTGCTAGATCTTTGGCAACTTGCCTATGCAGTCCCCTATCCCTGAGGTCACACTCTTTGACCTCATCCCAGCTCTTCTTTGGTCTGCCTCTCGCAACCCTACCCCCAATTTTTACACATCCCTTTCTGCGCCCAGTTGTCAGCTCCTATCCTTTCCACATGTCCAGACAATCTCAGTCAGCACCTCCTCATCACAACAACACACTCCAGTCCCATCCTTGCTCTCAACTCTTCAGTCATAAACCTAGCCCCCCAAGGCCTCGCGTTCAAGGACGCACTGCACATCCACCCACTCATTGTCATTTCTGTATGTTTAAGCCTGCAAATATCCTCTTCCTTTGCTGCCCAAGTGTCACTACCATACAGTATTGCACTCCTGGCACATGACACATACAGAGGTCCTTAGCACAGAGGGAAAGCTCTCTCAGTGTCAGGAGAGGCAACAGCTCACTGAATTTCTTCCAACAACTCCTCACTCTAGCCACAGAGCTAGCTTCAGCCCCACCTCCAGCACATAACATATCTTCCAAATAACAAAACTCTTCCACATACTTGAGAGACTCACCAACAAGGTCAGTCCTTCCATGCCTGACAATCTTCTCCTGCTCTCCCCGACACATGGCACACATGAAATCAGCATTATCTCGCAGTCTACCTCTAGTACCACTACATATCTTATGCACTCACTTATCACAAACTGCACAAGATGGAATTACTTTCCACACCCTTGTGGCAGATCTCACATGGCCACTCCCTCTTCTTTGACAGTACTGCCACCAGCCCTATACACCATCACTTTAGTAATATCTGCATTTACTTTGAGCCCTTGTGTTTCATACCATCTCTGCACTTCCCAAATCTTTCCTCTGCCTTCCTTTCATTCTCTGTAATCAACACCAGATCATTAGCATACATCATCTCCCACGGGAGTCCATTTCTGGAGTCACATGAGAGGGTTTCAAGTACCATGATAAACAACAAGGGGCTCAAAATTGACCCCTGGTGCACACCAGCATTCTTGGAAAACTTGTCACTCAAATTTCCATTCACACTTACCTGGATGTGAGCACCCACATAAATGGCCATAACCACCCTAACCAGCCACTCCTTGATCCCAAGCTTTCTCATTGCCCACTTCACCACCTCTCTAGGGACTCTGTCAAAGGTCTTCTCCAAATCAACAAAAACAAAGTACAGTTCCCTTTTCTTTCCTATATATTTTTTCCTGAAACTGTCGAACAATGAATATGGCATCTGTGGTCCCTTTGCCTGACATAAACCCAAACTGTATCTCATCAATATTCACATTTTCTCTAAACATACCTTCTAGAACTCTCTCCATTACCTTCATTTTCTGGTCTAAAACTTTATGCCTCTATAATTTCTTCTTTCCAGGGCATCACCCTTCCCCTTGTAGACATTTACAATTACTGTACACTCTTCAGCTAATCATCTGGGACAACACACTCAGTTATAATCGTATTTATCGGGTCAGTTACTAACCTTGCTTCTGTATCTCCTGGGGCTTTCAGTGTTTCACCAGTCAACCCAGAGACACCTGGTGCCTTCCCCACCTGCATTATTATTATTATTATTATTGTTATAATTACTGTATTATTATTAAATAATTATTATCGGGAGCAGGCTGTAGTATGGTACCAGCCTGTGAGGGCAGTATTGTACTCTCAAGGAAGGTGGAAAAGCTGGTGATAGGGAGAGCTGGAGCTCCCACTTGACATTTTTCGGTGTCACAAACATAGAGGGTAGGCCAGCATACTCTGCCAAACATTTTTATAACTACCTGCTCTTCACTACCATACATGCACTTTATTCATCACACCCCACACCCTACAATGACACAGGTTGGTGCCAGTAAGGGCATGCGGCCGGAAAAGAACATCTAGGGGTTAGAACGCCCAGTCAGAATGACATCCATGCATGGCTTTGTCCCCGAGAAGCAACTGGATTTTTTTTTTTTTTTTTTTTTAACACTACCAAGGGATGTAGACAGGTAATCTACCCTTACATGTATTGGACTAGGTTAGCCTAGCCACAGGATCCTATATCGTGAAAGAATTATGATGAGATTGTATTTTTTATGATAATGATAATAGATATGTCTATCTATCTATCTATCTATTGCCAGACGCCTCAATCCCGTTTGGGGTAGCCACAAACAAATCGCCTCCAAGTCGCCCTGTCCCCCACCATTTCACTGCCCTGCTCCCAACTCACACCCTCCTCTCTCATATACCTCTCCACCCCATCCCTCCATCTCATCCTCGGCCTCCCCCTCCCTCTTCCCCCCTCCACCTCACTCATATACACTCTCTTCGTCAGTCTTTCACCCTCCATCCTCTCCACATGGCCAAACCACCTCAGTTTTTAGATATGTAAACTATTGTATCCGCCTAAGAAGAACAATAGTAGTAGGTGTACAGTACAACCTTTCAGATCCAAAATGCCTAGGTCCAAAGGCTTTATGCAAAATGGAACATTTTGGAAAGTGGAATCATAATGGCAGCTGTGAGAAATGAACTTGTGAAACAAATAATGTAGTCAAGGCAATTGAGAACAATAAGTAAACTGAAGCACTTGCATTAGTAACCTATTTTTTGCTCGTAAACATGTCCACAAAAGAACTCAGTCTTCAGTTATAAATGTATGAGGACATGATATTAACACCCCTCTATATCATGAAAAAATATTTTGGAAATTGGATGTTCGGATTTGGCAGGTTGTACTGAACCAGCAGTAGTAACCGTAGTCTTATCATCTGTGCAGTCTTGCCACACTTGCCATCAACTAATCTGAAAGGGTTGGAGATCTCTCAGGCTAGAAAAAATAACTTGTAGACAGTTTTAATAATCTTCAGAGACCCCATTAGCCATTGTTTCCTCTGGTAGAACTAGGCCAGTAAGCAAGTTTAATCTCCATTGGAAGAGTCTCCAAGTAGTAAAGAAGTTGATCAAGGCTTTAGCCACTCCAGTTCATGTACTCTTTCCTAAGCTGAATGATATTACTTAGAATTAACAGGATTAAAATACAATACCAGATGCAAAGACCCATGGATTAACTATTTTATTTCAGTTTTTTCCCCTTCATTCTTTCCTCGTCTTTCTGCCTGCGAGTGACTTTACACTCCCAATTCTGTCTTGCATTCCTTCATTCTTTCCTCTTCCTTCTGCCTGTGGGTGACTTTACACTGAGTGACAAGCCAAATGGTTTCCTGTACACCAGGGTGGTAACCATATAACCAAATTTTGGTGCTTGGTGGTTTAGTGGGTAATTATTGTGCTCGAGTCAGATTGAGCCGGTGAAGGTTCATATCCAAGGGATGATTGGGGTTTATTGCTCACGTAATGCCACTCAGGGATGAGTGAGGTTGGTCACTCTCATCTTAAATGTCAGGACCAACTGCCTAGCCCCGGTCTCCTACACGCCTCATGGGGCAACGTAGGATTGGATGATGGATGGGTGGATGGATTTCAGTTTTAACCACACACTTGAAAGATGAGCTGATTTTATTCATGCTTCCTTCAGATGATATTCAGCATGGGAGAGACTTTGAACTGGAGGGGTTATATCGTATCATTTATGAAGGTTTCAACATGCTTGCATGCATTGGCTTTGGTCACCTAATGGCGACTTTCCATGCTGCTCGATTGCAGTAGCTCAGTAGTAGCGCTTGCTCTTCACAACCATAAAGTTGACAGTTTGAGCCCCCACCAGGGTAGCGTATACGAGGTCTCTCCTTGCCCTTCAGAGCTATGTGGTCCATTGGTCCTAGCTGATTGGGATTAGTCCTCTGGCAACCTCTGTGATCACCCTCCTATCCCTGATGTCATACTCTATGATCTTGTTCCAAGCCATTTTCTGTGTCCAGTTGCCATCCTCCATCCTTTCAACATGCCCCATCATTCAATCTACCCCTTCTTATTACAGCACCGATACAATACTCTTCAGTCCTGTTCTTCCTCCATTAATCCCTTTAATACAGTACTATATGTCTGTCTCAAGTTAGATATGATGGTCTGGTGGTAGAAATAGATAGTAAAATGAGAATATAACTACATCTTTTGGATTACAGGGCACAAATTGCTCCAATGATTAGCCTTTATTCTTGCTAATTTAAGACTGTTATTCAGCTTGGGTAAGACTTTTCAAACTGGAAGGGTCACATTACAACCTTCAGGAACCTGTTCAGTAGGAAAGTAATTAAAGGTTGATAGGAGAGCTTTTGGACTGAAGGGGTTAGGGACAGGCTTCATTAAGCCATTCTTGTTACCTTTAAACTATGTTAATCAGCATAGGAGAGACTTTTCAACCTTAGAGTCCCATATGACATTCTTTATCATGTGTAGGAGAGACACTGGATAAAGCCTGATTGGAGATATAGTATATTGAACTGGAAGGACTGCATACCTTACATCCTTCATTAGCCATTGCTGCTACCTTTGAATAAGAATTATCATACTGAAGGAAATTACTAGCAGCCTTCATTAACATATTACTGTACTGTAATTAGGAGAGAGGTTTCATAAGTTGATTGGAAGTCAGGAGACAGCACGAATATACCATTACTGTTGAGGGGGATGAATTTGTGTGTAGGCTATGATATAGGAAGCATATCTCAGAATATGGATGTACAAGGTTAATCATATCTTGTATAGTACTTACACTTTCAGATTTGATAGCTTTTCCTTTTGTAATCTTTACTGAATGATGCAATAAGTTCATGATTACACATTATATAATCTCAGACTTCATCTGTGTCATTGTAGTTGGCTCACCTTGACAAATTTTAGTCCTTCTACTGCTTAGTTCCTATATCTAAGGGGCAGAATAAGACAGTATTATGGTTTTGCATCCTCCCCATAGATCTTCATTGTGATTTGCATGATAATCTAGTCTTTATCTCTAGAAAGAGCTCAGCATTCAAGGTGGAGAGATGCCAGGTTTTTGTCAGTTTGGGGTGGACATGTAGTCTATATGGTTTGTCTTTGTTTTATGTATTCATTATTGTATGGTTTGACTTTGTTTTATGTATTCATTATTATTATTTTATTTATTTATTTATTTTTTTTTACTGTGGATCAAATTTAGCGATTCATCTCTTCCGTTTATAAATCGGTACAACAGATAGGCTTTCGTTCTCAGAGTTCTCACTGAGTACTGTACTGTCTTCCTGTGCAGTGTATATTTTGTCATTTGTACTCTCATTATAAGTTTCATTAAAGAATTTGTATCATATGTTTTAGTTTCTGTGTCACTGTGTGTTAAGTTTATGTAATATATGGTTAATCGTTTAAGTCCTGCCGTTGGTTAGCAGGCTAAGTTCCAGTATTTACTTTCTCCCTTTATATAAGTAGCAACTGCTCTATATTCTTTCCTTAGCACTTGTTCATGATTAGCATTAAACTGCAGGCTTAGGTATTCCAAGTAGCTCATGAAATTTCGAAATATCTCCTCCTAAAGCGACATTAATAGGTACATGATAATTTAGTTTAGTCTGTGCATGGTAGTTCGATTTCCCATTTTTTGTAACGTAAAGAAATAAAATACAGTAGAAGTTTTAGCCGGTATTCTAATGGGGGCACCGTGGCATAGTCAGTATGGTGCTGGCCTGCTGATCAGGAGGACCCGGGTTCAACTCCCGGTGTGATAGAGGTTTCTTTAAAATGTGGCTGAGGGAAGTTTGCATAGCAGGCTTTCCTTAAAACCACAAGGCCCCATACTTACACTTCAGCTCACAAACACCAAGACACACTTACACTACTACATACATACACACATCGACACACACACACTACTACACTTCAGCTCACACACACTTAAACACGCTACTACATACATACACACACCAAGACACACACACACACCAAGACACGTACACAGACACCTTCACACAGTAGACACACCAAGACACGTACACAGCCACCTTCACACAGTAGACACACACACACCAAGACACGTACACAGCCACCTTCACACAGTAGATATACCACACACAGAGAAGGTGGGAGACAGGACACACCATAGGCAGACAGAGAGCGACATATACAAAACACAGGCAGAGAGAGGAGGGGGTTTTATTAAAAAGTTCAATTTTGGTAATACCCCTGTGGCAAAAATTGATAAGGCCCCCCCTTTAATATTTTTTGGATATTTTCATTTAGTGCCCCCCAGGCCCCAGACCCACTCGGCTGAACCAAATTGTCTGGCGTCAGCTGGAACATGATATACCAGAGTTATGCCGGTCATGTGGGGGTTAATGGTGACAGTGTGGTAACTGTCAGGCTCCTATGACTCACTCAGCCGAACAAAATCGTCTGTCAGCTGGAATGGAATACTAGAGTTGTCCCAAGCACCAGAGGGTTAAGATTCTTAACCCCTTGAGTGATGCTCGGGACAACTCTAGTACCCCATTTCAGCTGACTCAGACGATTTTATTCGACTGAGTGAGTCATAGGAGCCTGACTGTCAATACCGTCACCATTAACCCCCTCACGACCGACATAACTCTAGCATCATGTTCCAGCTGACGCCAGACAATTTGGTTCAGCCGAGAGAGGATCCTAGGATCCTGAGACACTATAACATCACAAACAAAATACAAAATGCCTTCCCTCCATCTTGAACGTACTATAATTCATTTACATTAAGTAAGCTCGTATTTTCGTATTTTTGCAGCTTCTTTCATGTATCTTAGTTAAAAGAAAAAAATACTACGAGCTCAGTATCTTTTCATAGCCCTTCTTCGTGACTAGCATCGTATTCTAGTTATCTATAGTTACAACTGAGCTATTCAAGTTGGAGGGATCACAACTTTAAGCAATTACAATAAACAAACAAACAAAAAGCAAGTGTCGTCCTCTTGACCTCTCGTCTTCGCAGGAATGCAGCGGTGGCGCCATCTTGTGCGTGGAATGCGTGAAGTGCAGGCTCTTGAGTGGAAGGAGCACGGAGCCACGGGAGACTTAATAATATTCGCTAGTCAGCCAGTCTAGAAGCCTGGGACATTTGCCTGAAATAATAATAATAATAACAGAAATAACAACAAAACCAGTCATATACATAATTCAATATCTTAGTCACTCGATCTGTCCATGCTGCCCCTTCAGTACGAGGACGCATTTCTGTAAGCTATTTTTTCTAACATGGGAGGTTCGATACGTTTGATTGAACCTATCCATAAGACTCCTAAAGCTGAGTAAATGCCTCTGAAAATTGAAAAATATAAAATATAAAACGTCTATTTGATATAAAAACTTTGTTCACCTCCGGGATTCGATCTGTGGCGCCTAGAACAAGTGCAGACGTCATGTTTACACTTTGCTACTTTTAGACGATTTCCTGGAGCTTAAAGAAACCCTCTCGGGATGATGGGACAGACACAATAACCCCTTCAGACAGAGAATGACTTAGTTACTTTGTTCTAGGTAACCGGACGATTTTATTCAGCTTAGGAGATCCCCTCGTAGTGAAGGGGTTGATGGTGACTGTATCTAACCCCTTCAGTACGAAATTTCCAGAGTTGAAGAAAATCGTCTGGAGGAAGAAAGATGAAAATGGAAAAAAGTGTTAATGTGGACAATGAGTTAGATAAGACTGGTTTGGTTAAGGTAGGGTAGGGATGGGACGGTTGTGGCAGGGTGGGGTAGCGTTGGGTTGGTTATGGCCGGGTGGGGTAAGGTTGGGTTAGTTTTGGCAGGGCGGCGTAGGATTGGGCCGGTTTTGGCAGGGTGTGGTAGGAATGGTTCGGTTTTGGCAGGGTGGGGTAGCGTTGGGTCGGTTTTGGCCGGGTGGGGTAGGATTGAGTTTTTTTGGGCAGGGTGGGGTAAGGTTGGGTCGGTTTTGGCATGGTGGGGTAGGGTTGGGTCGGTTTTGGCAGGGTTGGGTCGGTTTTGGCAGGGTGGGGTAGAGAGGGGTCGGTTTTGGCAGGGTGAGGTAGGACTGGGATAGTTTTGGCAGGGTGGGGTAGGACTTGGATGGTTTTTGCAGGGTGGGGTAGGATTAAGTCGGTCTTGGCAGGGTGGGGAAGGGACGGGTCGGTCTTGGCAGGGTGGGGTAGGGACCGGTCGGTCTTGGCAGGGTGGGGTAGGAATGGGTCGGTCTTGGTAGGATGGGGTAAGATCGGGTCGGTTTTGGCAGGGTGGGGTAGGATTGGGTCGGTTTTGGCAGGGTGGGGTAGAGATGGGTCGGTTTTGGTAGGGTGGGGTAGAGATGGGTCGGTTTTGGCAGGGTGGGGTAGAGATGGGTCGGTTTTGGCAGGGTGGGGTAGGACTGGGATAGTTTTGGCAGGGTGGGGTAGGACTTGGATGGTTTTTGCAGGGTGGGGTAGGATTGGGTCGGTTATGGCAGGGTGGGGTAGGGATGGGTCGGTCTTGGCAGGGTGGGGAAGGGATGGGTCGGTCTTGGTAGGGTGGGGTAAGATCGGGTCGGTTTTGGCAGGGTGGGGTAGGATTGGGTCGGTTTTGGCAGGGTGGGGTAGGGATGGGTCGGTTTTGGCAGGGTGGGGTAGGGAAGGGTCGGTTTTGGCAGGGTGGGGTAGGGATGGGTCGGTCTTGGCAGGATGGGGTAGGATTGGGTCGGATATGGCAGGGTAGGGTAAGATCGGGTTGGTTTTGGCAGGGTGAGGTAGGATTGGGTCGGTTTTGGCAGGGTGGGGTAGGATTGGGTCGGTTTTGGCAGGGTGGGGTAGGGATGGGTCGGTCTTGGTAGGGTGGGGTAAGATCGGGTCGGTTTTGGCAGGGTGGGGTAGGATTGGGTCGGTTTTGGCAGGGTGGGGTAGGGATGGGTCGGTCTTGGCAGGGTGGGGTAGAGATGGGTCGGTTTTGGCAGGGTGGGGTAGGATTGGGTCAGAGTTGGCAGGGTGTGATAGGAATGGCTCAGTGTTCGCTGGGTGGGATAGGTATGGGTCGGTTTTGTCAGGGTGGGGAAGGGTTGGGTCGGTTTTGGCAGAGTATAGGTTTGGTTTCGGTTGGTTTTGGCATGGTGGGGCAGGATTGGGTCGGTTTTGGCAGGGCGGGGTATGATTAGGTCAGTTTTGGCAGAGTGGAGCAGAATTGAGTTGGTTTTGGTAGGGTGGGGTAGGGTTTGCTCGGTTTTGGTAGAGTGGGGTAGGATAGGGTCGGTTTTGGCAGGATGGGGTAAGATTGGGTCGGTTTTTGGCAGGGTGGGTAAGGATTGGTCGGGTTTGGCAGGGTGGAGTAGGACTGGGTTGGTTTTGGCAGGGTGGGGTAGGATTGTGTCGGTCTTGACAGGGTGGGGTAAGGTTGGGTTGGTTTTGGCAGTATGGGATAGGGATGGGTCGATTATGGCAGGGTAGGGTAGGGATGGGTCGGTTATGGCAGGGTAGAATAGAGGTGGATCGATTAGGGCAGGCGAGGGTAAGCATGGGTAGGTTATGGTTGCGTTTGGGAGGGTAGGATGGGTTATGGCGGGGTAAGATAGGGCTGGGTGGTGGTGGACTGGGTAGGGTAGGGCTGGGTAGGGTAGTGTAGGGCTGGGTAGGGTAGGGTAGGCTGAATCAGGGTAGTGTAGGGTACAGAAGAGAGGTGGATATAACTGCCGTTTAGTTCCGTCATATCCAACGCCTATTTCACTCAGTTATACTACACTGTCTCATCAAATTTGGGGCGATCTTCTCTATGATTTTTGTTCTTCTCCGCTTAGTTCAGTCCTTTAGTTCATTCATGACCCTTGGCTTTCCTTTTTTTTTTTTTTTTTATGAGGTGGAGCGCAGGGGCACGAGGCTAGACCACCATTAGTCCAGAATATTAAAGTGTAGGCCACCAAGCTACGCCTTGGTAACGTCCACATGTCAAAACATCTGTCCACCTCTGGGACTTGAACCGCGGAGCGCTGGACGCAGAGCTCTTGGTTTGCGGATGTCACTTTTACTCTTTGCTAGCTTCTGACGATATCCTACAGCTTCAGAAAACCCTCTTAGGATGACGGGACAGAATCATTTAACCCTTCAGACCAAGAACGATTTATTTACATTGTCCTAGCTGACCGCATGATTTTATTCAGCTTAGGAGATCCCCTGATAGAGATGGGGTTGATGATGGCAGTGTTTAACCCTTCCAGTTCGAAATTTCTCTCTACTGTAGAGGTGAAGAAAATCATCCGAAGGTAGAGAGAAGAAAACAGGAAAAGTAATGTAGTGGTGAAAGGGCTGTACAGGGGAGGGTAGGTTAAAGTAGGGTAGAGTTGGGTCGGCAATGGCAGGGTAGGGTAGGGTAGGCTGAGGTAGGCTAGTGTAGGGTTGAGAAGAGTAGGGTAGGGTAAATTGAACTGAATAAGTATATACAATAAAATCTGGCGATACAACAACCAGGGTCATATGCCGCCGGACGACAACGAGAATAAAAGCACTCGAAAAGATGAAATACACACACACACACACACACACACACACACACACACACACACACACACACACACACACACACACACACACACACACAAACAAACAAAATACAATTCATAATTAAAACAAGAAAAACACTAAAACACTAAGAACACTAAAACCACTGTATACTAAATTTTACACGGTAGTGCAGCTGCCCACACCAAGCAAAGGTTTCCCCCTCCACCACAACAAGCATCCTCTCCAAGTACCAACAGAAGACTATAATCCCTCTCCTGCCCGGTGCTCAGAGAGGTAACGATGGCGCAATTCCCCAACAGTGGACACCATCAGCAAAAGCCGAAGAGTCAGGGGGACGAAGCATTCCACACAGAAAGTAGGGGAAGAGTCCTCCATTAAAAATCAATGAGAGAACCAGGAATGGCCCATTCGGAGCCAGCATAAAGCCGTCTCCCACCTGCATTCAGACCTCGGCAAATGAAGGGGCCCGTTTACCCACAAATATCACACATTTTGTTGGCCCCCACCGCATCCCACCTACTCTGCCAGTGGGAGCAAACAGTGAGTGGTCAGATGAATATCACTGAGCGAGGCAGGGGAGAGGTGAGGATGGGCGAGAGGCAGCAGCCTTTGCCAGAGCGTCAGTATGCTCATTGCTCACGATGGTACAATACCACAAAGCAGTCCCTAGCAAGCACAGCCATTCTAAAACACTGTAGACAACAAAAGAGGATTGGACGGGAAAACACAAAATGGAGATCGGCAGAGTCGCTAAAAACTGTATAACAAACAGGAGGGAAGCTAAATATCAATTTGACTGCGAGTAAAATAGCAGTAAGTTCTGCGATAAAAGTAGATACGATGGGAGGAAGACTCCTACCACGAATGAAATCGGGAAATATAACACCCAAGCCTGTCCCCTCACGGGATTTCAATCCATCAGTACATACGAGAATCGAGACACTGTGAGAGGAAGCATGTTCTAAAAAAATAGCAAAAAGCCGTCTGTGAGGAAAGAAAGGCCCCTCTCTCAGGAAAGTAAACACACGGTTGCACCCCTGAGAGGAGCCAGGGAGCCATCCTTGGTACACGCACAGGACAAACAAGAAAGGTTGGAACATCCACATCCCCGATGGCAGCCTTCACCCTGTACCCAAACGGATGTGGATAGCGAGGATACGGCGAGGCAGACACTCCCTCCGGAACAGAGCCAACAAAATCTTCCTGAACTTTAGCAAAGACGGTGACACTAAGGACACTAGTTTGAGGCACTCCCTCCTCTTGAGGATATGAGGGAAACAAGGTGGCACCAATACGGAAAAATTCCATAATCAGTAAAGGCAACCTACCACGCAAACCAAGATGGTGACCTGCAATACCTGGCTTGTGAAACGGTAGGACAACAGCCCCCCGCCAAGAAGCAGGAGTGGACGAATCTCTCCAAATTCTATTTATAAGACTCAGGAGGAAGGACACTGCTTCATCATCCAGGTACCTCAGCACTGCATGGGGAATATTATCGACTCCGGAGAAGTGTCATGACAGGGAAAGGGTAGACCAAAGTTTACAACAAGACAAAGGGATGTTGTAAGTCTCTCCGCCCCCAGAACGGATGTCCAACACCTTAATCTCCTCCACCTCCCTAAGCCTGGCAAAAACCGAAGAACGAGTATCCCTACAGGAGACCTCAGCGGTAGGATAGGGCAGGGAACGCTAGGGCAGGGTAGGCTGGGGTAGGGTAGTGTAGGGCAGAGAAAAGTAGGTTAGGATGGGTTGGTTTAGGCTAAAGTAGGACAGAATAGGAGAGGGGTAAAATGTGCCTAGTCCAGGAACGAAAAATATATCAGTTATCCATGTAACTAGCGTTTTCTATTTCGGTAGATTATTTTCTTGTCTGCCTAAAGTATCGTGATGTACGAACAATGAGATTAGATATCGAAACTGTAAGATGCGAATTAGTTACAAAGACGGTATTTTTGTTTTGGCTAACGTTACATCGATACGTTCAGCTAAGAGCAACTCGGCAGAACTGAACAGTATATGACGTGCTAGATGAACGCTGTGACCGGAAAATAAATATATATGTATATATACTTCAGGATACAGTAAGCGATTTTATGTTAACTGAAGAGAAGCCACCATAGCTAATGGGTTAAGTTTACACACACACACACACACACACACACACACACACACACACACACACACACACACACACACGTTGCGAAAAGTTTCACTGACGAAGTGGGTGGTTACTGTCCCCCTTGAGCAAGGGGACTGGTGTGTGCGTGTGTGGTCACAGCCTTGCCCTTAGATCGGACTATATGAGCTCTCAACTTCCTTCCGGGAGGGTAAAAGCTGACGATCACGACCATCAAGTGATCCTGACCGACCCGGTGAATTACACACACACACACACACACACACACACACACACACACACACACACACCATTACTTGCAACTGGCTGGCCTATCATACAGCCATATCCTATATTCATGAAGTACAACACATCTTACATTTATGTAGTACAGGTATGTAAAAAAAAAAAAAAAAAGGGTTATATAATACAGAACTGGGAAATATGATGATGATGATGATGATGATGATGATGATGATGATGATGAGAGGGGAGTAAACAGGGTGAGATGAGGAGAATGAGAGAGATGGATGGACATAACAGTGAATGTATTATGTATATTAACCTGACAAATGCCGAAGTAAGCTGGTAAGGGTGAGGTAATATGGAGCCTGACCCTACCGTGCCCTCAGGGAGGGCAGAATACCGAGAGCATGGAAAAAAGCAATTCTCATCCCTATTCCCAAAGCGACTGGAGGAAACAGACCAGTCTCACTAACATCATGCTTTTCAAAAATGATGGAAAGAATCACGTTAGAGAGAATAATATTCCTCATAGGTGACATGCTTAGTGTGAATCTGTATGGCTTTATGAAAGGTAAAGGGACAAAAGACGCCGTCATTAAGTGCCTTTCTAGCGATACTGACTACTGCAGGGTATTCACTGACCTCAAGGGTGCATTCGATAAGGCCAATGGAGAAGTAATTTTATATGAATTAGCTAGCTTGGGGGTAAGGGGAAGATTGCTGCACTGGGTGGGGGATTATCTCTTTGGGCGGCGGGCCCAGGTGTGGACCCAAGGGACACTCTCCCGGGAAAAGCATCTAGAGCTTGGTACACCACAGGGAGGAGTCCTAAGCCCATTACTTTTCAATCTTTTAATGAACAAAGTGGCGCGTGAAAACCTGGGTTTCGGGGTCAGTGCAGTAATCTATGCCGACGACATCATGATACAGTCCAAAACTTTTGATGTTATGCAAACTGCACTGAACAGGTTCGGCAACCTGATCAAAAGTCTGGGTCTTGTAATTAACGAGAGTAAGACAAAGTTCCAGTGCCGTGCGTTAGGGGAAAAACATTTAGTAATTAATGGCAAAAACATCGAGAGGGTGAGAATTTACAAGTACCTAGGTATGTATGTCGGCTACACAGCAGACTATAAAGATGCCGAGATGACCCACATAATAACGCAATGCAAGGCACGATTGCAGCCCTTGAGATCAATGGCCTATAGTGGTGCAGGGGTGGGTGTACCAGTACTAAAAATGATGTACCTCACTACTGTCAGATCGGTATTAGAGTACGCAAGCCCAGTCCTCTCCTGCCTTGGTGAAGGAAGGCTGGAAAAACTTGAAAAAATCCAGAATGCCGCAATGAGAATCATACTTAGCTGCCCAAGGAACACCATGATAGATGTCATGAGACTTGAGCTAAATTTGCAGAGTGTAAAAAATAGAATTCAGGAAGACAATGTGGCGGCTGCAATAAGACACATGCGGTCAGAAAGCGGACTGGGACTCCGTAACAGCATCAAAGATGTTGTTAACGGAACCAGAACCTTCTGGAGGCAAGGCAAGAATAAGAACATAAGAAGAGAGGATAACTGCAGTAGGCCGGTTGGCCCATGCTAGGCAGCTCCTAGAAGAGTAACTGAACTACTAGAATGAGATAAGGATAGCAAAGAAGAAGGCTATGTGAAAGAGCTTGCGAGGAACGTACTCAAATACGAGGTACAAAACTTCTGTGAGGAGATACCGCAGGCACCTAGGCCTCCACCCTGGGAAGAGGAAGAGGTAAAGGTGAGCATATCTCCACTACAGAAAAAGAAAGAATGTTATGCTGTAGGTGTGTTAAGGACACATGCACAAAACTAAATAAATAAACTCTACAATGAAAACACTGCTCACGTCTACTTCGTTCGTTTAAAGATTCCCTGCACATATAGTGCCGGCCGGGCCATACATTAGCCCGGTCAGTGGTGTATGGGCTGATTAAAAAGGAATAAGTGTGGAGAACAGGACCTGGGGAATGCCCAGCACACACGTCCTGTCTCCTGACTGGCTTTGTGGTGTGTGTGCACGTCTACTGCGATGCTTCGGTCAGAGAGGATGGCAGAGCAGGGTGTGGGATCGTAATATTAGATAAAGCAGACAGTGCATGTGTACAGAGCGAAATAAATTCTAGAATAAGCAACAACGTGTCTTCCACTCAGGCAGAGCTATATGCAATATTATACGGCCTCAGGGAGATCACAGGAGGTGAAGGAGACGTGTGCTTCTTCGTAGACAGCCGAGGAGCACTGGAGTCCCTTAAGAGCACAGCACCTGCACTGGCAGACGTAGTCTTCCAGTGTAGAGCTGTCCTGCATCAGCTCAAGCAATCGGGTAGATTCATATCATTCACATGGATACCATCCCATGTTGGAATACCAGGTAACGAAAGAGCTGATCAACTAGCCAAGAGTGCAGCAGAAAAAGAAGACATAGATGTAGTATGCCAACTAACCTTGAAACAGATTAAAACTATAATAAGAACAAAACAAGGTCAAGAGGAAAATCAGAGAATGGAGCAGCAACATTCTAGTAGTGAAACTATGTATCACTATACTAACGTTGCTCTGAGAACCCACTTCACATATGGAAAATATAGAAATAAGTGGAAAGATTCTGTATGCACTAGACTGAGGTTAGGCTATAAATATCTGTGGCAGCTTGGAGTGGATACGCCAGATCATAAAACGTGCTGCAGACTGTGTAATGAACCCAGAGCCCACACCCTGCAACACTATGTACTTCACTGCTCAAAATTAGCGCAGTTTAGAAATCCTGCTGTAGACTCAGTGACCGAACAAGTCGTTTGGATGTTTAATAACGATAAAATAGGAAGTATACTGAATTGTAAAAACATCAAACACATACTTAAGTAGACATTGCTATATTGTGATGTAAGAGTAACTGAACAAAATATCTGAGTAGGGTGAAGAGTACATTATGCTCTTATGTAATATCTCAGAGCAGGGTGAAAAGTACATTATGTTCTTATGTTAGTATGTAATATCTCGGAGTAGGGTGAAGAGTAGCTCAGCGTCCTCATCCTTTTGAGGTGATAATGTAATATATAGATATACCTGTATACGTATATGTATGTATAACTGTTTGTCTCAATAAACTGTCTAAATTCTAAAAATACACCCTCTTAGTCAGTCTTTCATTCTCCATTCTCTCCACATGTCCAAACCACCTCAGTGTATTTCTCCTAATCTTCTCAACCACATCCACATCCACCCCACAACGTTCCTCCACTTCTTCATTCGTCAACCTGTCCCTCCATGTCACTCCACATGCTCCTCTCAAGTAATTCATTTCCACTGCTCTCACTCTTGACTTGTTCCCCTCTTGCAAGGTCCACGCCTCGCTTCCATACGTCAGGGTAGGGATCACAATACTATCATGCAGTGACTTCTTAACTTCCATACTCACCTCCCTATTTCTCATCACTGCTTTCAGTGTACCAACAACCTTCCTTCCCTGCTGTACCCTTTCACGCACTTCATCCCCCAAAGTTCCATCCTTACTCATCACACTACCCAAGTACTTGAATGCACTCACACTCTCCATATCCTCACCATCCAACCTCACTGTACATTCTGTGACTTCATTCCTCTCAAACACCATAACTTTACTTTTGTTTACATTAACTTTCAGCGTCCTCCTCCTACACACTGTCCCAAATTCATTCACCAAACCTTGCAACTCCCATTCATCTTCACTCAACAATACTGTATCATCAGCAAACAGCAACACCGGAATCTTCCAAATCTCACCCTCATTCATTAGAGCCACCCCCACATCCACTGCCCTACCTTGCACCTCCTTCACAACCCCATCCATGTATATATTAAACAGCCATGGAGACATCACAGAACCCTGTTTCAGTCCCACACTGAGATCAAAGAACTCACTCAGCTCACCATCCACTCGCACCGTAGCCCTACCTCCATCGTACATACTCTTCACAGCATTCAACAATTTCCTCTCCACCCCATATATTCTTAATACCTTCCACATACCTTGCCTATCTATTCTGTCATAAGCTATCTCCAAGTCCATGAAGGCAGCATACACTTTCTTTCCCTTCTCTAGATACTTCTCCACTAAACATCTTAGAACAAATATCTGATCTACACACCCTTTTCCCTTCCTAAATCCCCCTTGTTCTTCTCCAACTAGCTCCTCTGTCATATGCCTAACCCTATCAATGAGTATTCTACCATATATTTTACCAGTCACACTAAGAAGGCAAATACCCCTATGGTTACCACATACTTCTCTCTCCCCTTTTCCTTTGCATAAAGGAACAATTATACCTGATTTCCAGTCCTCTGGAACCCTGCCCTCTTCCCAAGCCAATCTACACAACTTCCATATCCATTCCACAACAATCTCACCTCCATACCTCAGCATTTCACCACACACTTCATCAATCCCTGGGGCCTTTCCCATCTTGATCTTCTTCATTGCTTCCACTACTTCCGCCCTACTGATCTCTTCCTCCCTCCTCTCATCTCTCCTTCTCCCAGCCATTCCCCAACCACTTATACTCGCACTGTTGTCACCCTCTACATTCAACAAATCCTCAAAGTGCTCCTTCCATCTCCTCACTGTAGTGGAAGGGTTAATGTAATGTGTGTGTGTGTGTGTGTGTGTGTGTGTGTGTGTGTGTGTGTGTGTGTGTGTGTGTGTGTGTGTGTGTGTGTGTGTGTGTGTGTGTGTGTGTGTGTGTGTGTGTATTTGTGTGAGAGAGAGAGAGAGAGAGAGAGAGAGAGAGAGAGAGAGGTGGGGGAGTTGATGAAATGATGTGGAAAAATACTACGTGTCTTGTAATCACTCACCTGCATTGCCAAAATTCTATCTCTTCAACATTCTTACTTGGTGTGCATGTCCCCCTGCCTTCGACCTCCATTTTTCTAACGCTGTGTGTCCAGGTACAGCATGGTCTTGACGTTGGCTTACTTGTTTGACTACCTTGCGTTGGTGTTCAGCCTTTGGTTCCTTCTCTCTGAAAAATGAAATAGTGTTAGTATATTGTATTGCTGGCACTTACTGTTAGGAATTTGGCGAGAGGAACACGCAGAGAACATCAGGAAAAAGGTAATGAAAATAAAAGAAATAAAACTGTATAAATGAATGAGGGAAACCTGTCATAGAGGTATCCAGGAAAAATGGCCTTGGGTTCATTCTTCCTTGCATAAAAAAAAAAATACACAGAAATAATACAGACTCCTTCAATACTTGGTCTTAATTTAGTCCTTAATCTTAAAACTATGAGACCAAAGGAGAATTAAAGACCTCAGTTTTTGACGGTCACTAATGTAAGACTAGCAGGGATCAGATTTATTAGCCTGCATGCCACATTTTGAGTTCCTAATCAAGATATCATACAGGTAAAATCAACACATCAGTACAGGTGCATAATATCAGTGATGGTTTTATGTGAAAATTCTTTACTTATTCAACATCATGACACCTGCTTCTTCTTCTTATTATTATTATTATTTAACTGGTACAACCTGATGATTATAATTGGCTCAGGTGTGAACTATGCAGGTAACTGGGTTGTCAACAGTCTCCTCTACTCCTGCCAGCGTCTAGAGATTTCTCCTAAGATGGGTGAAGCTCTACTGAAGGGAAGAGGCTGTGTGTGTGTGTGTGTGTGTGTGTGTGTGTGTGTGTGTGTGTGTGTGTGTGTGTGTGTGTGTGTGTGTGTGTGTGTGTGTGTGTGTGTGTGTGTGTGTGTGTGTGTGTGTGTGTGTGTGTGTGTGTGTGTGTGTGTGTGTGTGTGTGTGTGTGTGTGTGTGTGTGTGTGTGTGTGTGTGTGTGTGTGTGTGTGTGTGTGTGTGTGTGTGTGTGTGTGTGTGTGTGTGTGTGTGTGTGTGTGTGTGTGTGTGTGTGTGTGTGTGTGTGTGTGTGTGTGTGTGTGTGTGTGTGTGTGTGTGTGTGTGTGTGTGTGTGTGTGTGTGTGTGTGTGTGTGTGTGTGTGTGTGTGTGTGTGTGTGTGTGTGTGTGTGTGTGTGTGTGTGTGTGTGTGTGTGTGTGTGTGTGTGTGTGTGTGTGTGTGTGTGTGTGTGTGTGTGTGTGTGTGTGTGTGTGTGTGTGTGTGTGTGTGTGTGTGTGTGTGTGTGTGTGTGTGTGTGTGTGTGGAGGAGTGGCTGTGTATGAAGGTGTGCCTGTGTATGGAGGTGTGGCTGTGTGTGTCTGTAGGATATTACACAAACCATCTCCATAACGTGGTGTCTAAATATGTATATCAACATTTCGTAAAGCCTCTTATTTCCTAAGTACAGAATCACCCACTGTCTATCAATAAAGATAATATATACTTACATATATTCACACCATATTACTTCTACCAATGACATACACACACTCTGACACATAAACATAACCAATACTTTACAATATTTCCACTTTCACAAACATCACACTCCCTACACACCCATCCCATTCCCAGATGTACTTTGCCAGCATGTGGTAGTTAATTCTGCCTTTCACTCTCCCTCATATTTCTCCACTTTCATATGCATCATCCCTCCTACGGACACCCATCTCCCACTGGCACCTCGTCAGCATGGGAGTTAATTCTGGCTATCACTCTCCCTCCGACTGTAAGGTCCGACCCTACACTGAACGTAGCATAGATTAATAAAGATATATATTCAAGCAAAAACTCCAGGATTATGTTAAGCTGACAGAAGACCTTACAGAGCAACAGAAAAGAAAAATCAATTGACTCGCCACTATGGATGTATTTATATCTCGGTGCTCTTTCTTATATCTAAAACTAATCTCTGGAGGGGTGACCACAAACAAACCGCCTCCATGTTACCCTGTCATGCATCATCAGGCTGCCTCTCCTTCAACTCACACCAGCATCGTTCATATACCTCTCCACCGCATCCCTCCAACTCATTATTCTCGGTCTCCCACTACTCGTCTCTCCACCTAACTCACATATACTCTCTTATACTCCTTTCACTCTAACTTGTCCTAATATTACTGTCTCTGTCTTCAGTTCTGAGCTGTAGCAATACGAATACCAGAATATGACGCGTAAAATAAATAAATAAATAACAAGCATCATGGTAAGAACGTACGTAGAACCGTAGTACTGTATTATATTTTCCTGCCACTGAGCTACATGAAATAAGCTACAAAGGGACGAAAACCTGGGCCAAGTTAAGGTGGAAGAACTATAGGTAATCTCTCAGTCTTCATTCCACATGGCCAAACCATCTCAAGGTACCTCTCCCAACACCCTCCAGCGCATCCACATCAACACCACAGCGCATCTTTACTTTTTCAGATTAATACAGACGATTTGGCGCAGCGGAGAGAACTCGTAGCTATCAAAGAACGAATGAACAGTATCCTTACTTACCCTGCTGTACCTCAAGAAGACGGGGAAGCTGTTTACACACTATAATTCTATCACTGAGTTAATATACACACAGCACCTGCGACGTCCCCTTTTCTCGGTTAGAGGGTGACTGATGGGATTCGGAGCTTCAAGGGTTCACAGAGTTCCAGTTCGAGACAGAAGACTCATTTCAATCATGCTCGGTAACATTTGCTCTACTGTATATTTCATTTTAACTATACTCTTTTCACTTATGTGTTATATACTTAAACATTATCATTATCTTTACATTAACCACTTCACTTTGAGAACGTCTCTTTGCCTCTGTTCATATTACTGTCAGACGATTTTAATTATCTAGAGTAAAACCTGTCGAAAATGATCGCTTATAGCATCATCATCCATTAACCTCTACGTAAGATGCACCTTTTTAATTATATCTGCCACCGAGTCTCAAGATATTAATATATAAATATTTTTTTTATTATGACATGCATATTAACATCTGACTGCCAGAATATATCTCAGCTGAATTAAATAATCTTAGTAAGTATTTAAGTGTGTTTACACTACCCATAAGATCCTCTCAGTATCCCACACATCATCTTGGCTCATCATCATCATCATCATCATCATAATCATCATCTTATCACCGTTATTATAAGATTACCCATCATATGACTACAACATGTGTACCCATGTGTGTATTACTGCATGTGTATGCAGATATAAGATGTGTGAGTTAGAGAAAGAACAGAGGAATTAGTTGGAGAAGAACAGGGAGGCTTTAGGAAGGGAAGAGGTTGTGTAGATCAGGGCCGGTATTAATAAAAACTTCTAGGAGTACTCCTAAAATTATTACTAAATGTGGTTGTAGATGAGAGTTGCTTCTAAAAGTTCCTCCTAGAAGGACTCGTAGTAGTAATATTCAGGATAAGCTAATAGGGAGGCGGTGCTCGATCCGTCGAAAGGTGGCCTGCAGTCCTACCGGACCCAGGTTCAAATCCCCGCTGGGGCAGGGAACAGTTCAAGGATTTGAATTCCGTAAAGTAAGACTTTAATGATCTACCAGAAGACCTACCAACATGTCGTAAAAATACCTCCGCTAATAGGCTACCAATACACCAGTCCTGTATGAGACAGCCCTAGTATGTATTCAATATGGACGGTGGGTGTTAGCCCCGAAGTGGTGACATGTGGAGGAGTATGGTATGTAGGAGGACTACTGGGCCTTGAGAGCAGGCTGTTAAGCCTATGCCCAGAGTCGGACAAAAAAAAAAAATACTAAACGACCCGCGCTTGAGTGGGTAACTGATGACGAAGGCTTCAAAGGATGCACTGAATGGACAACTCTACATAATCCGAGACAAAGGCAGGACTCTGACGTGTCTGATGGGCTGACGAATGAGTTGTGTGAAGGGAGAAATGAGTTAAAATGAAGGGGATTACGGCGACGGGGTATTAACGAAAAAGTGCAAGGCAGCATCAAAGAAGCATGTAAAACCCATTTCATCATCATCATCATCTTTAATCTAACCAGTTTAATGAGGTGTGTGTGTGTGTGTGTGTGTGTGTGTGTGTGTGTGTGTGTGTGTGTGTGTGTGTGTGTGTGTGTGTGTGTGTGTGTGTGTGTGTGTGTGTGTGTGTGTGTGTGTGTGTGTGTGTGTGTGAAGTACCTAGCAGAACCGATTGTGAAACACTGCAAAACAGAATACAATGGGCTGAAATTTCCAATACCTCTTTAGATACGGCACACTTGCTCTTATCAAATGGTGACTGTCAGGCAAGGCAAATGGCTTAATATAGGAGACATCAGTATAAGAGGTTTAGCCGTCAGAAGCAAGAACTATTCTATATACGTAAACTGTCAACCCTAATTAAAGTACTCAACTATATATATTTTAAAGTCGATAAGAACCATAACCATGCACAGTAAAAGTCACAACACTGATCAATCCGGTCACCCGCAAGAAAGTCATCAGTTTATCAGTCATAAGATCCCTACCACACAAGATGGTGGAAGGGTCAAGGGGACGTCTGCTGTGCTGCAGCAATTTATAAGTGACTCGGATCCACGAACAAATCGCCGACAGCGCAGGATTATACTGTATGATCGACAAATAACAGTGCACCACAGATGTCACAGTGCAGAGGGGAATTATTAATCTACATATGGCAAAATATGTGAACAAGAAATCCACAACCGTGCCATTATTCTTTTTTCCATGCGACTAGGACGATTTGCAGTGTCCCAGTGATCAAGGAGTTGAAATATTCAATCTAGTCCACTGACCTTGCCACAGAAGATTCATTGAATTCTTTCTGAGGAAGAGACTCGACCATATATCAAGAGGAACATCCCAAATCTCCTCGAGTTCCACAGCTGATTCGCAAGTATGTCAGGCCTTCTCACAATAAATATGGCAGTAACCAGGCACCCAGATCGACTTAAAGGACCTGCTGCACAAATGCAGTTCATTAAAGATGTGGCTCTGGACCTCGGGAGAATGAGTAGTGCAAGTAGCATTTGACTGAAGGGCTGACTTCGGGTCTCAATAAACGACAAATAAGCCATGGCGAGAATTTAGACCATAGCCTATGACTTAGTCCACAGCAAAAAGTTCAGAGGTAAACACAGATACCGGGTATATAAGTTGGCACCCGAAACCTGACGGCACATTCGGTCGACCACACACTCGTACCCACACATCACTCGACCTGGAGCCATTAGTGAACAATTGGTGAGGCCCCAAGTGACACCTGATGATGTTGCCGAATAGGTGGTGAACCTCCATCTCCGACACCTTGGTCTTTGATGCTGTGAGCCATGAAACATCAACAACAAAGTTGGGTGGCTCCCAAAGCGCTATACTTTTAAACACCAATTTGTCACAGTTACTGAGGTCCACACCAGGCTCCTGGGTCAGAAAGTGGAGGCGAATGGCAAGTGGCAGACGAACCCCCTGCATAAGATGGTGGTGTCGACGCAGGGGGTACAGGCCACATTGCCGACAACACTTTTCCTTATGCCATACAACAAAAACAGGTAATCCCAAACAATACAAAGAGGAGTACACTCGCCTCCACTTCCATGCCAGCTGCATGTGTACATCTCAGGGCTCCAAGACACATTCGCAAGCATTTATTCTTTAACACATTCAACCTCCCCAGTGTGGTATCTGATGCCAACCCATACACCTGTAAAGCATAGTCAAGCTTAGATATTTTCTGTCGGCTCCCCAAGTAGGTACGGCACTTAAGGATATTCGATGATTTAACGCAATAAACAAGTAAATTACTAACATGAAATTAAAGTTTAATCTCTGATCAAAACGTAAGACCAAAACTTTAACCAGATGATTAAAGGCACCTACTGATTATCCAAAGTCAAATACAAGACAGGGACGTTACAGGTAGTAAAAATTACTATGGCACACTTAGGGAAGGAAAACTTAAATCCCCGCTGCAAGATCCACTGGTGTCCGGAATCACAAGGACTGTTTGAATCCACCCAGCCAAAAATTGTGCATAAGCGAAAGAGTGCCATATTGTACAATCATTGGCATAAAATGAGTAACGGTATTTGAGATTCCTCGGGATGGCAGCTGATGACAGGATATCAATGATCGTAACCATAAATAAGGTATGGCTAAGGATGCATCCCTAAGGCACCCCGTTTTCTTACATGGAAACATCTGATATTATGTTACAGGGCAATTTGACAAAGTTCCGTCCCTCACAAAACTGGAAATACAGTATAGTTAGATTACCTCTTAAACCATAAACATAGAACTTCACTAATACTCTTGACCGTGTCACAATGTCATGTCACAGGCTTTATGGATGTCCAGGAACACCCCTATCATGAATTCTCTATTGGAAAATGCCTCCGAAATGCAATGCTTCAAAATGATCTAGTGTACCTCTACATTATCGGAAGTCACACTGTCCATCATACAAATTCTTCGACTCCGAAACAAACGCTCCACCCTACTTCACTTTGGCTCCCATGTGTGTTTAGTGAGGATTCTCTACCTTAAATATGACCTGAACCAATGAGTGTAAAACTAGGTGGAGTAGAATATCACAGGTGGATGCAAGGGTGTTGCCCAAGCTGCCCTTGCTTTATCACACTGATGATTCATAGGCTATATGGTATTTTAATACATACACGCATTATCACACTGATAAATAATTAGCTTTATAGTACTTTAATACATAGACTTAATCTTTTACTGACAATCATATTTATTTCTCCCACTAAAATGACCGTATAAACCATCCATGATTGACGAATGTTGCTTCGTTGGGTAAGATACAGGGAATAATCAACCCTTTACGGTACTCTAGAAAGTAATATGGGCAACACCTTTTAATTATCCCTGGAAGTGGAGGGGGGGGCCTCAGCGTTTACGGCGACGGCTGCGTGCATGTACTGTACATAGATGCCGCATTGCGCTTTGCCGCATAGGGCCGATGTACGTCAATAGCCCCGCCATATTGGCTAAGACGTTGGACTGGGGAGAGGAAAAAAAAAAAAAAAAAAAAAAAAAACGGGCACAGGGAGCAGATGCTGACGTTATCTGGCCATAACTTTCTTTATATTACATGGATTTCCTTATGTGACGGCCTATTATAAAGCCCATACAATATTGTAAAGTAATATTAAATGCACCTTTTCTTACTTGGTGCGTGTTTGCCACAAGCACATCTCCAAAGCAATCCACATTAACAACATGTACTTCTACCCCAACTGCAGTGAATTTATTGCTGAAATCTGGCTACAATATAATGACTCATGATAAACTTAACATATGCATGAAGTTGAATTCTTTTTAGCATCGTTTAAAATATATGAATGATAGCTGAATTGAAGCTTGATAAAGAACTAGAAGTATGACTGTGCATATCCAAATTAGCCTATATGCCACCATAGTAAAAAATTGGTTATATCTTTAACTTATGTAAAATATACTGTATGTATATGTATTCTGGGTGTTACAGAACATAACAGAAAAGGGAAACACCAAGTGACAATTGTTGCCCTCGCCACTCAACTAGTGTGGCAATATGAATGAATTATATATCAGATTTTAGGGGGGGAAGAAATATCAGAAACTGGGAATATAATTTTTTTTTTTTTCGGGGGGTGAAAATATTTGCAGTTTCACATAAATTTTAAAAGCTTGACAGTTAATGGTTAGAATCCCATGAACTGAAATAAATACAGAACTACAAGTCCCCAAATGACCTTGGAAATGCTGAGCCTCTGAACCTCCGAGATTGTTAGGTTCATGGAAGGTTGGGTTGTGTCAGGGTGGTTATTTCACCAGAAAATATACTAGTCACCCAACACTGCTTTTCTGGAGTAAATACATTTCTAACATATTTACCATACTCTAATTTTATTTGCATAATATGTACACAGCGCCATCCTAACCAAAAACAAGAACAAACGAAAGTGAGGTGGCGAGGGCTTGTCCTATGTGGCTCAGTACATAGGAATCTGAATACAGTACGTCACCATAGTGAACTAGGATTTAATGCATTGTGATACTGTAAAAGGTTATATTATAAGGTTAGCTGTTATTCACGTTGACTTTTTACATTGCACTAAACTCACCGTGTGGAAATACTGCACGTCTCCATGCATCAGCAGTGTGAGCAGTGCAGGGGCTATATGACGTTTGTATTGATTTTATAATACAAACTGTATATACTTACCCATGAAAAGTTATTCCCTGTTGCCTGGTGCCATTTGTTAGCTTGGTGTGACACTGTAGCATTCCAGAGAAGTTAAAGGCGGTACAGTTGTTGACCACAGCAGACGACGTGCACTACACTTTTGCAACATGGCGGCCAAGCTCTGACGCATGTTTTGCCAACCCGTGTGGCTGCGTGCGGCCCTTTCAGCACGAACACCTGCACCGGACGGCCGCCCGGCTATGTAATTTCTTCATGCATTTTCATAATGTTCCTGGGTAACCTCCTTTGATATGTTTATATACTTTCCAAGCACCTGCATCTTGAGAATGACGACCAAAATTCACTCCCCACCCCCCTACTTGTACTAGTATGAGACAATGGGTCTAACTTCACCGACAAACGGTAAAAGCCTGCCAAAGATTTCACTGCGTGCATCAGTGAACTGTTATATAAATTGGAATTCAAGTGCACGGTTGCAGCACGGGGGAGCCCAAGGTAATTCCTCCTATATGCCTTGGGAGAGACGCTCTTCCATATATTTTATTGTCTTCTAAAGCTATCCCGACTCGGCCGTCCCATCCACTGGGGCAGTTATATTCAAGGTGACAATGATCTTATGCAAAGTGCTACGTATGATTACAGCAATGAGTATAACGGGTACATGTTATCTTAATTACAAGGGCACATAATGGTTGTCCACAGACATAATTCATTCGTAAATTGTGTGAATAACAGTAACTCCAAGGTGGTAACAGCACACTGGTCTCAGCGTCCTCCTTTCATCTTATCCAACCGTCACACACACATACGGCTGTCAGATTTAAAGATTCACAACTAAACTGATGCATGAGTTAAAATGTCAATGGATCATTTTTTTCTTTTTCTTACTCAGAATGAGGATAATTTCCGGAAAAAAAAAATAATAATAATTTGCGGGACACTAGATACAGTAAATTGCTGATGCAGTATAGTACAGTGATCGTCTCCGAGAGAAATATTCAATATATAACCAACTATATAACAATATTCTTCAGTGTTGTATCTACTTCCTTGCGATTTATTTAAGTAATAAATCACTGTTTAATTTGATGTAAACTACGAAAAATAATTTCCATGCATGGTATTCCTATTTCAGCAGCAAGTAGGTTATACATCATATCGTGTATGTCTGCAGTCTTCCACGCAACTGGAACTTTTAGAACTTAAAGAATCATCAAATAACCTAAGTGGCTGACATATCTCTTCCTTGGTTTCCTTCATAATTTTTCCATATATATTGTCTGGACTTCGCAATTTATAAGACTTTAACATATTTCCATTCAATACGTCCTCCTTTCTAATTACTACCAGTGTACTAAGAATAGTGTCCATATTGTCACCATTAAATATTTGTTGCATGAGGTACCAGCACATGAGTCTTACTGAGCAGATCAGGTGGATGTCGTGTTTGTCAGCTTAACACACACACACACACACACAAAGGCAGATCACTACCAACTTCCAGCAGCATCTGTTTTTGTTTGGATTACAATTGTGTAATAATTACATTAAGGATACTATTTTAGACAGAAACAACATAAACTATACAGATTTTATTAACTAAAGGAAAACACTCAATACTTTGACAAAAAAGGACCAAAACTGCAACACTTACTCAGTAGCTACATGACTTCAGCTACTGTCATTAAAATTTCATTCAGCAAAAGTTTGTATTTCTATCAAAGTCCACTGCTTACTTGGAAAGTAACTATCATTACAGTATGCTGCATATTTAAGACCTGCAATTTATGTGGAAACAAAATGATTACATTCTTTCAGCATAACAATCTGACACATATATAATTCAGAACAGTATTAGCTATCATACAGTGTTGCATTTACAAATCTACACAAAGAAATGTTCATGCTATCTTACTCTTGTCTCATACAACCGGTAAAATTTATCATCATTTTAAAAGTATGACTTAATCAAAGCAAATCTAATTTCTATCAAAGACCATACAGAAAATTATCATTAAAGCAATCTACAGCAAATACATGTTTTCTGAAGTCGGCAATTCATCAAAAGTTTTTGGCAGTCTTCCAACTACTCAATTACTTTTCATAGGTTTCACTGCACTTCTGAGCAGACAAACTTGCCATACAGTACTTCTTACTCCCTATAAAGCTTTATTGAGACAGCTTGTCATAAAATAATGTTCATATTCACTACCCAAGATCACCTCATCATATAAACTGGAAACCTATACAACCATAAACCACAGCTTGTTTTGCCCAACACTCCTCATATGATCAGACATGTTAATGAATAACTGCAGATGAACCTAGCCTGACACTCTAATAAACATCTATGTAGTTCAGAAGCATTCAAGACTGGAATATTTAGAAACATTAATCCTCTCAAGAACATGAAACTTGTACAAGTCATACAGTACTCTGACTTGTTCCAAAATAAATCCAGGACACATTAAAAAAAAAAAAAAAAAAAAAAAAAAAAAAAAAAAGTGGTGGAGGGCTTGAGGCTACTCTACAAATGTCAAGTACATAAAATGACTGACAACCACTCTCCTTTATTTATTTATATATTAAAAAAAAACAAAAAACACACCTCTATGGAACTGAATTTACACTTGTGGTAAGGCCGTCAGTCCAATTAGGCAGACTGCAAGAATGGCTTTGAAGGTTAGGCTAACTTCCGAGCTGGAAAGTTTTTGACTGTGCATCTATTTGTCAATCTATCTATATCTATCTATCTACATACATCATCAGAGTGAAGGGGAACTCACCATCCACTCACTCGATGTAGTGCTGCTCTTGGGTGCCTGCCCTTTCCTCTCTTCCTTTCTTCTTCCTTCTGTCTACATGTGACTCTACACTGAGTAACAAGCCAAATGAAACCATTTACTATGCTGGGTGGTAACCACATAACCAAATTATGGTGCCTAGTGGTTTAGTGTGTAATTAAAGGGCACTAGTCAGACTGAGCCTGTGCAGGTTTATATCCATGGGGTGTTTTTTTTTTTTTTTTCTAAGAAAGAAGGAACCAAAGGCCACAAGCCTGCAAGACTGTTCCCTCCAAGGAAGAGCAAAAACAAGAAAACAGAGACCCAAATTCAAGATCCGTTCATTTCATTTTGAGATGCCTGGACACACTGTGTTTGAAAGACTGGAGATCATAGGCAGCAGGAAATACTGACAGAGGGAGAGTTCCAGAGCTGACCTGTTGCATATATGAATGACTGTGAGTGACAGATAACTCCTGCATTAAAAAACTGGACACAAAAAGGATGAGAGTTTGTTCCTGCACGGGTGTTACGCACCCACCATACAGTATGAATGTATATATATATATATATATATATATATATATATATATATACTGTATGTCATAAGCTTTTTATTCCTGAAAGGGCAACAACATGTGACATACCAAGAAGTTCCTGTCATTACAAATGTCCTGAACTTACCACTGTAAAATACAGCACACAAATATTTCACAAGGTCTTAGAGATAATGCTGTTTAGATAATTTATCTTCTTCAATATGACCACTTTATCTCACCAGTCCAAGCCTGTATTTAACATTACTTATTGTACTATGTTCCATGGAGAATACCCAGAGATGAATGCTGAATTACCTTAAACAAACAACACGCATTATAACTCCATTAAAATCATGAAACCTAAATTTCCCAACAACACGTGCGAGTAATACTGCTTTTATATTGTTTCATGGCATATAATCCAATTAAATTTATTAGTGCACTATCATACTGCTCTGGTGTGTGTGTGTGTGTTAGAAATATTGTACTGAATTTTGAGTTTCATGGGACAACAACTATACAGTTGAATTATGGTTTATATAGTAGGCAGAGGTTTAAGATGCATCAAGTGTACTGTAATTGAAGAAAGCAAGAAAAATAATTTATAATAGGGCATTTATAAGTAATAATGAACAGTGGAATTTGGGTAGGGTTAGGATGATAGTGATTACAATGATGATGACGGGCTGGGTTGGGATGACGATGATTATGATGATGACAAAGGTAATTACTGGTTCTGACCACCATACTGACATTTAACTGCAATGTTTGAAATTTAAAACTAATAGATGTAATGATATAATATTTCTGGCAGCCCCAACAGTTGTTGAAACTATTTTGAAGCAGCAGTAGTGGCCAGGTTTACCTGGTACAGGAGAGGAGTGGTGGGCATAAAGCAGAGGTGCTGAGAGCTAACCCAATCAATACTTGTACCTTCCTGTAAATTATAAAACAAAACCATTAGCATCTTACACTATCAAAACAGTTTCAGTTAATCCTACTTCCAACCCTGCAAAATAAAATACAGTACTTTGGCAGCAGCATCTGCTGAATGATACCTGACTGCAGCTACATGTCATCAGTGCATCCATAATCCAAATTTTTTAAATATGCAGCTTTAGAGTAACAATTTCTTAAATATACCAATTCCAGCTTATCAACACAGCTTGCTACTACACCATTCACCACAACAAATGCAAAAAATAAGATTTTATAAAAAGCCTTTAACATTTTTACCACAGCCAAATACTAGATTACACAAGTATAAACATATACAATCTCTGGGAGCATTCTACTGAAATGACCAGATACCTGACATCCCTGTGGTTTATCACACCCATAAGTCAAGGTCACTATTCCTATTTTCTCTAATACTGTAATGTAATGTAATACGGAATATCAGATTCTTAAATATTCATTTTCATCCATTCATCATCCAGTCCTGTGGTGCCCCATGAGAAGCGTAGGAGCCCCGGAGCTAGGCAGGTTGGTCCTGACATTTAAGATGAGAGTGACCAGCCTCACTCATCCCCGAGTGGCATTATGTAAGCAATAAACGCCAACCACCCCTGGGATATAAACCTGCCTAGGCTCAATCTGATTGGAGCTCCTTAATTACCCACTTAACCACCAGGCGCCATAAATTGGCTACAGTATACTGTATGATTACCACCCAGCATAGTAAAAGGTTTCCTGGTGTACAGGAAATCATTTGGCCTCTCACTCAGTGTACAGTCACCCGTAGACAGAAGGAAGAGGAAAGGAATGAAGGAAAGAGAGACAGAACAGGAAGGAAGGAGGGAAGAGAGGAAAGGGCAGTCACCCGAGAGCAGCTCATCGAGAGAGTAGACGGTGAGTGCCCCCACCTACAACTTAATTCTTAAATACTGGAAAATAATTTTTAGGCCTGATTATTCCATTAATCCACATCGGACTGCCTGTGGCTTTATGTCCAGCTAGACTTGGATGTAGTTAATGTCACAGGACACAATCTGTTCTCTTAGAACACTACTTTGACAGGTACTGACCTCAATGATCAGTACAGCTAAAGTAAGCAAAACATTTCTGTGGACGTGGCATAGTGCTCCTCATGTCAAATCATGCACTACTGAATGAAAAGAAGTATGACTAAACCCTTCCCAGAAATCACAGTGACATTTCCAATCAACCAAAGAGCCAAAATTCCCATCACCACTGGATTATTTGGAAACAGATATAGTCATTCCTGCCCAGGAATGAAAGATGATAACAGCCCTATAAATAAAACTGATAATGGACTGCAGAAGGCAAATCTCCACTTTTTGGTAACAATTTTGAAGGATATAACAAAGACAGACCATATCTTGCCTCTCTACATCATTGCTAACTGCACTTTGTAATGTAGGATGCAAGCTAAAACCAGTAATCATGAGCAATCCACAAATGTAAAAAAAAAAAAAAGAGAGGAGGGGGGAAGGGGCTAGCCTGTACTTTCGTATACCGTGATAGGATTTAATAATGATAATACTGGCATAAAAATGTCCAGGTACCATGAAGTTAATTTTGAAAGCACACTCTAAAACAGCACATTGCCTTCTATCTGTCTATCTATTGCCAGACGTCTCAATCCCATTCGGGGTGGCCACAAACAAATCGCCTCCAAGTCGCCCTGTCCCCCACCATTTCACTGCCCCGCTCCCAACTAGCACCCCCCTCTCTCATATACCTCTCCACCCCATCCCTCCATCTCGTCCTTGGCCTCCCCCTCCCTCTCTCCCCCTCCACCTCACTCACATACACTCTCTTCGTCAGTCTTTCACCCTCCATCCTCTCCACATGGCCAAACCACCTCAGTGTATTCCTCCTAATGCTTCTTATCACATCCAGATCCACACCACAATGCTCCTTTATATCCTCATTCGTCAGCCTGTCTCTCCATGTGACTCTGCAGGCTCCTCTTAAATAACTCATTTCCACTGCTCTCCACATTGCCTTGACTCCAGTTAATTAAGCTACTTAACATGAAGACCAAAGATGTGGAGTGAGATAATAATTTTTGGTGAGATCATTAGAAAAAGTGAGACATTTACACTGACCTCTCCTTACTTGCATCATCGCTAGTTGCGGTTTTGGTTAAACACAAGCTGATGAATATCCCACAATACTTGATGTGTAATCTAAGGTAGTTTAACAACCTGTGTAGTTAAATCATCTTAACATAATGAATAAAAAAATACCATCTCATGATGATTTGGAGCTCACTCAGAGAGCAGGCCAGCATACTCCCATATTACCTCTACATTAGATATCACACCTATTTCCATTCCCTCTTAGCAATGGCTGCTGCATTAACATCAGCAAACACAGTGGTATCTCAGATTGCCACCACCAGCAGGGTAGGGCTGGCAGCACAGGCTCCTCCTGGTCGCTATTAAGCAACTGTGCCAGGAGCGACTATTGCAAACACAGTTCTTGCTTGTCAGTGGAGAAGCTCAGGTTCGGCCCTATACTTGGCCAATATCCGTTGTCTTACTACCAATTTGAAATCAGTTCACTTTTTTCTTCAATCAATATCCCCTCTTGCCCTGTTCCTCACAGAATCCCAAATCTCTCCTTCTACTGAAATATCATCATTTTGTTTTCTTGGTTACCATCTCCTCAGAAACTTCAGTAAATAGGTGGCACCTGTTGTTTATATCAAATCTGAAATTGCAGTTCACACTGTGTTGAACTTCAACTAATTTTGATTATTCAATGTATAAACTAAATTATCTAAATACTACCAAATATATCTGTGTAGTCTATCACTCTCCCATTGCTTCTTCAGAACCCACTGTATATGACCATATCCACACAGTTGACTGACCTTAACCTCTCCCTTAGCAATGAAATTACCATTTTGGGTGATTTTAACATACACAATGTAGAATGGTTATCGCATTCTGCCAGGACTGACAATACTGGTCTACAGTGGGCTGTTTGCAGAAGCTTTTAATCTCGCACAGCTAGTAAAGCAACCAACCAGAATACCAGATAATCCTGACCATAATGCCTATCTCTTGGACCTATTCCTGACAAATAATCCAGAGAAATACAGGATAGAAGTGTTGTCACCACTTGGATCCTCTGACCACAATCTCATCAAAGCCTCATTAGTCGGCTCCTCCAAGCTTCCCCACTCTGAACCTGTCAGGGTGACCCAATGGCACTTTGATAAGGCAGACTGGGATGGATTCAGAAATTATCCTGCTGACATTCCATGGCAGTCTTTCTTCTCTAGTGACATCAGTTCTACCCATGTATCGGAAAAGAGGAACAGATGCCAACACCTAATAAAGAAATCATCTAGAGCCAAACAACTTAACTCTGGAAGAGGTGGCCACAAACAAATCACCTCCCCACAGTCTTGTCCTCCACCATCAGTCAGCACTTTTCCTTCCCACAACCTCTTTTTCAGTCTCTATCTCCCCTTTTCTCCTTCCATCTCCTCGCATACATTCTTTTATGAAGTTTCTAAACGTCATTTCCTCCACAGGGCCAAAGCACCTCATGGTATTCCTAACACTTTCTAGCACATTCGTATGAATGCCACAACACTCATGAACTTCCTCACTTGTGTCTAACTGTTCTTCCACATAACAAGTCATGCTGCTTACAGCTAATTCGTGGATGCAATTTTGTCAAGGCTACCCTCTGTCTGAGGTAGTTGTTCCCAGGAGATGATAATGAGACTGCATTAAAAAAAAAAATAACTACAGTATACTACACAGGTAAGACAACAGAAACGACCAAGATTCTATTCTTCATTTTATCAATGAAACTACTAATGAATAACATCAGCCACTTAGTAAGTCACAAGCCAAGTATAAAAAAGATGAACTACACTTTATTCACTGTTTTCCTGTTAAGTCCTTCCAATAGCATCCCAAGGAATAAATCGGATTGGCACTCTATGTTTCTGCCATAAACAATGTTACCACATCAACCTAAATACCTGTACAGCAGTAACAGACTAAAGGGTGACAGCACTGTTAGACTATACTCTGTTCTAACTAAGAGGGGCCACAGAAAGCCAGCCTGTATGCTGCCTTGGTTACCATGTTATCCTTTTGGAGTATGTGTCAAAGCTGACACAAATATGAGAGAAAATTTTTACTCAAAGCATCACTGTTCCTATCTATCAATAGCCAGATGCATCATTGTTTGCCTGGGAGAATTATGTTACTGGCATAATCTTGACACGTCCTAAGCACTTCATGTACTTTTTTTTAAGTTGATAAAATCTGAATAATTGAAAAAAACTGTGTAAGAAATAAAAATCAATATCAATATAGTTCACACATTTTAAGTAAAAACTGATCTTGGACTAAAGTGATGCTCTATACATCAAAATATCAAGACACTTGCAACTGTGCAATCTGGAATCTAATATGACTATAATTATTATCTCAGAAGATGACAGTACGTACATGAAAAGTACTGTAGTTAACAAAGTACATATATTTGCACTGTTATGTAAATTCATCCTTCCTTCAAAATTTCTCCCATCTTCCTTGCCTCCTTTCATCCCTTTCCCACTCTCCTTTCCTTTCCCCTTTCCTCCCCCCTCCCTCCTCCTCAGCCTTTATGGAGGCTCTAGCTACTTGTTTACATACAGGACACATGAAATGAGTACAGAATCAGAACACTGATACACGCACAAAAGGGTTTAATTTCCTTCATGCTAACCAAACTGTTAAATTCAAAGTGACTTACATTCATATGGATGGGCAGGTTGATTCTCAAGCACTGTCACTTTCAAAAGTATTCCTTGATTTTCCATGAACTCATACATGACGATGTCTCACTTTGAGCAAGAATTCTCAATACTGAGAACCAGTATCCTACAAAAGTGACAGTACTGTACATTTATGGTAGACAGGCATAGCTTTCAGATAATGCTGATACATTAGAACTGTTATTAGAAGTTAATCTCTTAGCTAGCTCTTACACATGAAGGTGATGGGAGCACAAGCATCTTAATTCAACTGATTAATTTTTTAATACTGTAACACTTCTGAAAGAATTTCTAGTTATTAGATTCTTAACTAGTGCTCACTCTACCTTCAGTTATTCAAAAGCTTTCCATTTCTCTAGTATAACCAGCTCTTGAAATGCTATTAGCACTACCAACTCTATGATATCCTTTATCATAAGGTGACAACTGATAATTTTCATGTGGTACACTCTATCTGTTCCATGTTCTCACTGCCCCTTTGCAAGCAGCCTGAAAAAATTTTCAAACTAGGGGAACACTATCATGGCCAAGAGTTACTTTTTCAAATTGAAGATAAAGACAACATACTCAAAAGTTTCTGGCAAGTTCTTACTCTGAGTACTGAATTTAGAACATAATAGATCATTGGAAGTACGAGAAGCATCTCCCTAACAGATCAACCAAAGGAATAATTTACCACCAAAACTGACTTGGTACAGTTTCCATTTACAACTCACGTTACCAAATGTACATGGTCCACAAGAATATCAGACTTTTAAAATTTGAAAATCATTATAAAAAATAATTTTTCGGTGTCAGAGACTTCATCTCATGGATTAGTATAAAATTGTGAGCCATATAAAATATAAGCCAAAATATATTCACTGATTATAGATACAAAATGGTCTTGTTAAATAAACTAAGCTGCTGTATGCCTCACTTGGGGGGAACCTCTTGCATTTCAGTCCTTCCTGTTTCATATGGTCAACGTATCAGGCACCTAATCCGATGCCTTCATTCGACCTGGGTTGGTGGTACAAACATAAAATTGATTAGGGTAGGGTGTGTTATCTTTCAAAATGGCTATTTTAGAATAATCTCATGAAAAGTAACTTCCTCAATGGGGACTGAGAAATATTACTTTGTCCATTACACCATAACTGCTCCAACTGGAGACTAATACAGCACAGCAGCTGCTTTATACATTCACAATAAAGCACCATCCCAGGTGCACCAACTTCCACATTATTATTTAAAAAAAAAAAAAAAAAAAAAAAAAAAAAAAAAAAAATTTATGGCAAAAGTATTGAGCCTTTATAGGTCCTGTATTGGCCGAACGACGAGGAAACATCGGCAGGTTTGTATGGCTGTGTAGAATACGAGAGATGTGACTGAGGCATGTTACAGGGTTGAAGTGGTGAAGTGTTCCAGTGTTAGGTACGCCATGATGGCATATTACGAAACAAAAATGAATGGGTGTTAAGTGGAAAGACAAGATATAACATCACTTAACACTGGGTCTTGATTTGTTTTGATTATTGTAATGTGTAATGGACCGGTCTTCTAAATAATCTATTAGAAGTTCAGTATGTGTTAATAGGGCTACAAGGCCTACACTTGGTCTCCCTGCAAGTATCCCCTCACTACCTCAACTGTGTTGCACTGGCTGCCAGTAAAAACTATAACTGAATTTAAATTATGTCTTATGGCTTTCAAGTACTTACATTTAGCTACCGTAAGTCTCTTGCAATAACAAAGTTTCTGCTTGCAAGCTCAAGACTGGCACTGTGAGGCAAGATAACCCTCTGTGCCTCAAAGAACCAGAAGCTGTTCATCAGTCGTTTTTCTCTAATCAGTCATTTCTCTGTGGCTCTGAGGTTATACAACAGACTAATTTTATCAATAAGACTGTTGACTTCTGTTTAATCATATGGGTGCAACTAGCCCACTCCCCCCTTTTACTGAAATATTGATCATCCACTTGAAATAAGTTAACACCACTGGATCAAAGCTTCACCTTTTGACAACAACCAACAGAAGACTGAAAGTATTATGAGACCATATTTACTATTTTTACAGAATACTTTTTTGATGCAAGACATTTAAATAAATACCCTTATACCCACATGCTTTGTATGTTAACAAACACACCATGTATTTTCTACAGCTTAACTTGAATTCTATTCTTGACTTTGTAGTGGGATTGGAAACACTGATCTGCAACACTGGCAATGAGGAGGGGAATTTGTCAAAGGGCCTTAGCAGAGAGAAATATTCATATACCATCAAATACCTAACAGAATGAGACAAAGTCAGGGAAAGTAACCATCTTAAGGCCAAGAAACAAAAGAGGGAAGCTGTCAAACCTGGACTAAGAACCAAAACAGCACTAAACTGTAGCTTGGCTAGAAGTAAATAAGAAGACTTGGGAAATATTGCTTCAATATTGCTTCAATGGTCCCTATGGTGAGGCTTTATAACCACCAAAGACCACTAATCCTGCAGGATTCCTTACCCAATCTTATGTCATCTGCATGCAGCAATTACAGGTAAAAGGAAGTAATGTATAAGAACAACTTTAAAAACTCTGATGCTTGTTTTCTCAAAGAGTTTTCATCCATCAAATTCTTATGTCACTATTGTGGGTCAGTTTTAATTCCTTTGGGTGTAATATTAAAACTCTTTAAAATTAGTTCACAAACAGATCGGACTGCCCCAAATGGTTCAACAGCAATTGTGTCAAAGCAGTGACCCGACAGTCTTTTGCACTTAACTCAAATATAGAACTACTGAATCCCTCAGTCAAACTTAACACTCCTTGATATGATGTAAAGCAGTAAAAAAACTCACCAATTCAAACTTTCTTTGCAACCAGACATCCAAACTATTAACCCCTTAACCGCAGGGCGTCACTTTCGTGACGCTTGGGAGCAAGGGATCATACAGCGGGGCGTCACTTTTGTGATTCTGAATTCACCCGGGCTTTCAAGTGGTGGCTTGTATCATCTATCAGTACTGCGTATGTCCAACACTAGTCAGCACTCCTAATCTCATCTGTACTCCCATCCATTGTTGACAATTTAGCCATTTCTCCCCGTTCTTGACTCCCCTCCCTACCTCCCCTCCATTACCCTATCCTCTCGCCTGCCCGGCCGTGTTACGCCAAGTAAATCTTCCCTGGAATTTTTCAATGATTTCATCCACTGAAATAAGCCCTATGCCCTATTCTTATACCAAATAATATATACAAGAAAGAAATAAGGTAAGTGAGAGTCTCATACACCTAGAATTGGCTAATTATCACCTGACAAAACCTCATGTGCACTCGTTCGCTAATTTTCGCTGTTTATTTCCCCTCGAAATATGCTGTATAATCTATTTTCGTAATAAAAATATATACAAGAAAGGAAGGGAGAAGCCTAAGTGATATTTACATTCACCTGGAACTACCTAATTACTGCAGGCCACCACACTGTATTCTACACTAAGTAAATCTTCCCTGGAATTTTCCACTGATTTCATCCATTGAAATAAGCCCTATGCCCTATTCTTATACCAAATAATATATACAAAAAAGAAATAAAAAAGTAAGTGATAGTGCCATACACCTGGAATTGGCTAATTATCACCTGACAACACCTCACGTGCACTCGTTCGCTAATTTTCGCTGTTTATTTCCCCTTGAAATATGCCGTAAAATCTATATTCATAATAAATATACATATAAGGAGGGAAGGGAGACGCCTAAGTGATATTTACATTCATCTGGAACTACCTAATTTATTACGTATTGTCTTGGTTTCCTGCCAGTCATTTCATTGCTACATATTAGCAGGTCTCACAAGGCTAAAGTTGGTAGTATTGCACTCACCCAAGCCAGGCGGCAGGAGGCCACCACTATCAGTTCACTGTCGTCTTTCAAAGTGAAGGTATGTCTGTTTGCTCCTGCTAACTACCGCCGTTTTTCACCCCCGTGCAAAGGGCCCTGTGACCTTTACCCCCTACTAAACCTCGTGTGGAAAGAGGTAAAGGGCTGACAATTGATAAAAGAGTGACTACGATCTTTCTATTGAGTAAAACAGTGCAAGTGGAATTGTAAATAACGTGTAAAAAGCAAGTGAAAGTAATGAATGTAAATATACGTGAACTGTGGAAAATAGTTTTATAAGTTACTTCAAGTGACATTGCATAACACAGTGTAAATAAAACAGAAATGTAAATAACGTAAATAAAATAGAGAACGTAAATAGAAATGTAAATGAGTAGTATTATAAGAATACGAGTATATACCCTAGGAGTAATGAAAGTGAAAGTTTCACTCTAGCATGTATGAATACTATGAGTTATAAGAGTGAAGGTGAACGTGACATTCACTCTCAATGCTAGTACAGTATACAGGACGAGAAAGTGAATGCTACGTATTTTACTGAAAGAAATTGAATGCCTACAGTGAAATAAACTACTATTACTGAAGGAAACTTATGGATAAAGACTGTAGATATATATAAGTGTTATATAGTAATAGAAATATAAACTGTGAGTGTTTTTATGAATAATAAATGACAGAACACCAGCGGCGAACTAGCGCAAGTAGGAAGGTCACACGCCCTCGTAATTTTCATTGCTGACAGTGTTTTTTTTTGGAGTATGGATTCCAAACTATTTGAGAATCATAGAATGGTGTTTCTAGTGATAATATCAGACTGTGGTAATCATATTACGGGTTGTCGGGAAGTGTAAAGTGGAGACTTTGTTATCCAACTTCAGAGGTCTCCACAAGTCCTATGGTACTCGACGAAGACTCAACAAACATCCCAGGAGAAAGCTGAAGGTATGTGCCATAAGCATATAAGATTTTAATATTCTAGGACTAATAACTGATTTTTGGCAAATATTTTTAGAGAGTCTATCGAAGCGCAAATATGCCCGCGGGAGCCGCAAGAAAAAGCAAAACAAGCCCGCGGTGTAAGGGTTAAATAAACCTAATGACAACAGATACTGTATTGTTAAGTGAAGACAAAGGGAAACTGTAAGGCTTGGTAAATGAGTATGGAAATGTGTGTAAGAAACACAATCTAAAGGTGAAAGTAGGGAAGAGTAAAGTTATACTCTTCGAGAGAAATGAAGTCACTGAATTTACAGTAAGGTTGGATGATGAGGAAATGGAAAATGTGAGTGCATTTAAGTACAGTATTTGGACAGTGTTGCAAATAAGGATGGAAGTTTGGAGGATGAAGTGCGTGCAAGGGTACAACAAGGTAAGAAAGGTTGCTAACTATTTGAGAGCAGTGATACGAAACAGGAAGTGAGCATGGAAGTAAAAAAGTCGTTGCTTGATAGTATTGTAATGTGATACCAACTCTAACATATGGAAGTGGAGCTTGGACCTTGCTGAAAAGACACAAGTCAAGAGTGATAGCAGTGGCAATGAGTTATTCAACACGAGCACGTGGGGTTACATGGAGATACTGACTGACATGTAAGGAAGTGAAGGAGCGTTGTGGTGTGTATGTGATAGGAAACGTTAGGAGAAATACACTGAGGTGGTTTGGCCACGTGGAGAGAATGGAGAGCAAGAGACAAACGAGGAGAGTATGTGAGTGAGGTGGAGGGGGAGGCCAAGGATGAGATGGAGGGATGGAGAGGGAGACCGAGGATGAGATGGAAGGATGGAATGGAGAGGTATATAAGGGGGGGAGGGGGAGGAGATGAGCTAGGAGCAGGGCAGTGAAATGGGTGGGGAGGGGGGGGACAGGTTGACATGGAGGCAATTTGTTTGTGGTCACCTCTTACAGTATTATGGCATCTGGCAATATATAGATATACAGACAGAAAACAGAACATTCTGGTCAACTCTCAGTTCTTTCAATAATAACTTTAAAAAGTCAACACTCATTCCCCAACAAAATCTAAAGACAGAAACCCTATAAATGGCCATTGTGGAAGAGCAAACATCCTTGCCGGTTCACCTGCCGGAAGTTCTACCGTAGAGGAAGTCAGTCAGAACATTCCTGTACTAGAACTTGACTCTCCCAAAACTGCATCATTGAAGATACCGACTACATTATGTAAAATCCATCCTTGACAATTTACCAACTAACAAAGCTCCAGGTCCAGATGGAATCCCTCCAACAGTTTTGAAAAAGTGTTCCCCAGAACTAGCACCTATTCCAGCTAAATTATTCAGATTATGCATAAGTGCTTTTCCATTCCATAATTCTTGGAAAGAAGCCAATATTCACCCAATTCCTAAGAGAAGGAAGTTCCACTGATTCCTCTGCTCAAAGACCAACAGCTATCAAATCTTCTCTTGGGAAAAGCCTATGAGATTATTATTAATAAGCACATTACTAAACATCTTGAAGCCAACAACTTAATGACATTATGGTTTTCACCATGAAAGATCCACCATTGATATACTCAATCTCTTGACACATATCATCCATCAGTCAAATGACCAACATGGAGAAACACATGCAGTAGCCGTTGACATTTCTAATGCTTCTGACAGAGTATGGCACCATTCCCTGCTATTCAAACTCCCTCGCTACTGCCTATCATCTTCTGTCCCACTCATTGCCTCATATCTCAGCACCAAAAACATTGGAGTAAAGGTAGATGACGTATATTGCACTTTCCATGCAGTTAATGCCAGCATGCCACATGCATCAGTCCTGGTTCCAACCCAATTATCTCGTCTGTCACCCATAATTCCGTTCACTCATATGCGTATGACTCAACATTTCACAGTTCCTTCACACTTAAACACCCATTCACAAAGTCTGAGATCTCTAACTCCCAACACAGCACAACAATCTCCATAACTCAAGGCTTATTTAAGATTGCTGAAAGGGGAGAAAATAACATTGTCTCATTTAATGCAATGACAATCAGATATATCCAATTAATTAACAGACAAGATATTACCCGATTCCTGTATTGCCTTCAGTGCCACCAATCATCTCTTAAGTATTGAAATTCTTGGTGTTTCACTTAATAATACCCTCACTTGGACCCCTCATATTAAATCACTTGCTAAAACCTTCTCACAGGAACTTGGATTACTGTACAGAATCTGTAATTTCTTTACTGACTGGCAGTTAGCTATACAAGTCATGTCTGCTCTGAGCTCAAATATTGCTCACTCTTGTGGAGCAGATGTGGTGAGACTGCACTAACACAACTAGACACATTTCGGAACAAGGGTACATGAATTATTAAATACCCAGCAATTACAGATTAACTACCTCCCCTACAAGTGAGATGGAATGTTGCCTCCCTTGCATTATTTTACAGACGCTTTTATGGCATATGCTCTAACAAAGTTGCATCCGTTGTGCCACCTCTCTACACCTACCTCGGTGCTACAAGGGCATCTGACAGTGCTCATGACTGGACTGTCACACTGCCATTTTGCAGAACTTCTGCTGATCAAAATTCATTTATTCCTTGAACTGCTTCTTTTTGGAACTCACTCCCCCAGAATAGTTTCCCCCAAAACTTCAACCTACAGCAGTTCAAGTCCAACTGTTTCTGATTTTTTAAAAATGAATGGAGGACACCTTTAATCTGGCGAGAACTTTTTTTTCTTCCTCTGTTCATCATTTAAAAAAAGCTGGATAAAGAACACTGAATATGTTGTAACCATCATCCTATAAGGTTCTAGTTCAGTCCATAAGAGACGGCTCAAAGTCTTTCTCTTCTTACCAAGCCAAGATATTGTGAGGTGTGTGATGGATAATTATAGTTAGTTGTTGCCAGTTTTCAAGGTAAAGTTTGTTTTGTAAATGAATATTGCCATAATTCTTGTAACAGTTAAGGTGGAAACATTTTGGGGTCACTAACGAATTCCTTTGGTGGAATTGACATTTCTGAGATACAACAGACAAGCTGGATGGTCCATCAAGGTTTCCAGATAAGCAAGGGTATGCCACACACTACCCCAATAGTATGAAAATCAACCCAAGCATATTTTCCTATGAATGAAGTACATATTGTAGGTACTGTATTTCCTGCTAAACGCTCACCACAGCACACTCAGCCAACTAGCGAATCTTAAGTATCCAAGGGATTTTAGAAGCACAGCAGTATTGAAATGGCAGGGGAGAACAGTGATGGTTCGGACAGAGCATTTCCTGAGAAACGAATGAGACCTAGGCCCATGACGCCTTGAGCGAAAGTGCAAGAATTTGTTTGCTTCGACCACACGGAGCCTCCAAGCTATAAACGCCACACTTTTTGATACAGGTCAGATTTTATGTTTTTTTTTTTTTGCACCTCCTATGTTATAATCTGAGAGTATATCATAAGCTCTACCTCCACGAATGTGTCAAGCAGCGAACTGTGCATTATCAGTATTGTGGCAAATCTATGTTGCAGATAGAAGATAGTGCAATCAAAAATGGATGTTAAACTCTCTTGTGTAAATTATAGAGATTTGTGATGATTTGGACAGTTGAGGAGGGGGATGGTTCACCAGTGTTCGAACGACAATATAGCTACAATATGCGATAAAAGTCTTGGTCAGTCAGAAATACGAAATCAATGGATAATATGATACCAGAGATTAAGCTTCTTCTGTAATCTGAAACAGAGGTGTGGAAAGTGAGAAGTAAAGCCAATATCCCCCTCCCCCCGTGCTACATACACGCAGAGAGAGAGAGAGAGAGAGAGAGAGACTCTTCATTTGCCAGACACACATCTTAAACCACAGTGGATGAGTATACCCAGAGATCAACCCAAGCATTTTTTTCTAAATTATCAATAATCCACCTGCACAATCTACAGTAACAAACAAATGTGCTGACATCAAGTTCATCATGTCTCGTACCCAACGCCACCTCACTCATTCAGTCAATGGACCTGTGTGATTACCACCTGTAAGGCATACCACCTCCATTCTAAAGAGCAACTAACGAAGATGACAGGCTAACAGTGAAAACGTTTTAGTGCAGGTTCAACAATGATTAATGGTGGGTGGGGGCAATCACCATCCACTCACTCAATGTAGTGCTGCTCTCGGGTGTTTGCCCTGTCCTCTCCTCCATCCTTCTTTCCTTCCATCTTCTATCTTTCTTTCCTTCATTTTTTCCTCTTCCTTCTGCCTACGGGCAACTTTACACTCCCTCTTCTGCCTTTCATTCCTTCATTCTTTCCTCTTTCTTCTGCCTATAGGTGACTCTACACTGAGTGACAAGCCAAATGGTTTCCTGTAACCAGGAAACTATTTACTACGCTGGGTGGTAACCATATAACCATATTTTGGTGCCTGGTGGTTTAGTGGATAATTATTGTGCTCCAATCGGATTAAGCCAATGAAGGTTTATATCCACGGGGTGGTTGGGGTTTATTGCTCATGTAATGCCAGTCAGAGATGAGTGAGGTTGGTCACTCTCATCTTAAATGTCAGGACCAACTGCCTAGCCCCAGGCTCCTACGCTCCTCATGGGGCAACGTAGGATTGGATGATGGATGGATGGATGGATCAACTATGATGAGGCAAGGAATGATGTGATGCCACTGACTCGGAATGGTGTTTAGTGCATGACCAGGAAGGAGTTTGTCCACTCTTTCACAAGGTTCATGCTGTGACAAGATTGCCGAACTCACAGAAAGCTCGTTGTGATGAGGCTGATCAACCTAATGTGCAGGGCAACACCATGCAGCTTAGCAATGATGATATGACCAAGCACAGGACACCAGATTACGACAAAGGACAAGGTGGTGGGGCTCACTGTGCCCATTAAGAGTCTCATGGACAGCCTCTTGCAAGATGGCCTCAGAAGACTGTACAAAGCTACTGGCCTCTTTGTAAAGAACCTGGATCCCAGTTGGATTGCCACTGTAAAGTGTGACATGCTTGTTGAAATACTGCAATTGCTATTGCAATATGTGCAAGTGAGTAACACCCAAGAAGCAAACCAACACCCAGTGCTTTTTAAGCCAAATTCCACCACAAAGGCTGCTCATACTACAGCTGTCCACCACTGGCTTAACAAATTCAAAGCTTGTTACAAGAATCAAATGATTCATATTCAAGACAATGAGGAGGGGAGTGCAAGAAAATGTGGGACCCCAAAGCAATGCCTGTTCTCTTAACTCAGGGAGGAAAATGACAATGACTTGGTCCGATCTTGAGTGTCGCGATAGGTTAATGAGATATAGAATGATAAATACCTGTACGTGTACTGTCATACCAATATTACTGGGTTCTATAACTAACAATACCCTATGCCCTGTGTCTTTACAATATCACCGTGTTCTACATTTGATAATGCTACGGTGGTTTACTGTGGCAGCATGTGTGGCTTTAGGTGGCCGTGAGCCTTACTTACACTAGTTTTGGACCTGAGTTAAGGGCAAATATCACCAAAAAGGTCAAATGTAGATGTGTGAGAAGATACCTCCACGAACCCATGCTACTCTCACTGACTGATACATGTATGCTGTTTTGGCAGTGCATCCCTATCAGTAAGCAGGAGGTATAGGCATGCCATTCATGCCCCAAGTGTTTAGTGTTCCAATTGGATTGAGCCTGTGTAGGCTTATATCCAAGGGGTGGTTAAGGTTTATTGCTCACATGGCACCACTCAGGGATGAGTGAGGCTGGTCACCCTCATCTTAAATGTCAGGACCAACTTACCCAGCCCCAGACTTGTACGCTCTCGTGGGGCAATACAGGACTGGATGATGGATGGATAAACTTGCCTTGTGCCCTTCTGTACATACTTTACCCAACCACTTCAATCCTCTGTCTGTTCCCCACCTTCTTCAACTTCCATACCTTAAAATATTACACACTCATTTACCACTTCCACACACATTCTTGATCTACCATACCTCCTCTCACTTCCAAATCCAGTCATACCAGTACAAAATGTACCTTTGTTGCCATTCTATCTATACCAACTCTACCTATACAATGACATCCAAATGCACCCCCATCCTATCAACAACATATTTATTTCACATCTTTTGTATATCACAGTATTTCCTATCCTCTCTGCTTCACAAACATCCCTTAACAGTTCCACTTTCACTTCTACCATCCTTGACTTTTATGATATATTGTAGCTGATGCTGACGAAGTTTAGGGCTACATTCCGCTACCACCAGACAACTTCATACAAGCTAAAGGATGCAACCAACCTTAAAGAGCTAATAAGATCTAATGTATTATTAAATATCACAATTCCTTCTGAACTACTGGTACTGTAAATTGGAGGAGCTAGCAATTGAAATTTAAATTTAACAAAGTATATTTTATGGCAATTTTTCTTTAGTGTGGATTTGAAAACATTAAATAACAAAACAAGGGACATATAATGAGCATATTTCTGTATTTTACACTTTGATTCTGTCCAATCAGGGGTGTGCATATTATGCATTTCATTAACCCTTTACTTGCTACGAGTTTCTCTCAGCTGAATAAATTCAACAGTCAAGCCAGAACAAAATGCAATAGTGTAGCAATCAATACAAAAGGTGATGAAAGATTTTTTCCACACCAAAGAAGGCCATCGGAACAAAATAAATACATACAGCAAAAAAGTTCCACTATGGGATTCACAATGTAGTGTGACAGAAATCCATGAATCCATATAAAACACAGTACTTGTTTACCAACACTCTCCATAGACAGGTGGCTCAAGGATTTTATCCATTTACTTGTTCATTTTCTTATTTATTCTAAGAGAATTTTGTCTGCAGTTTAAGTTGGTACTCACTTCAAGTTAATCTTTTCACAAATTTGTTCTTTCAAATCTTCCTTATGAACACTGCGCCCCCAAAAAATATTTCAAAGAAATTAAGACATTTTTTGCCACTTATCAAAGTGGTAATGTGAAAAGTTGCTTAGCTTCAAAAACTGTAAGAACTTTTTATACGGAATTATGGAGTTCTATCACTTGAGTGAGACATGAACGTGACAAGAGAAAATGTAATACTCACGTGGAGAGTACGAGCGTGACCTGGAGCGATCATAGCGGTCGTACTTGTCATAAGTGCGATCATAGCGGTCATAGCGATCATAATGCTGGGGTCTATCGTAGCGGTCGTATCCTCCCCGGTAGTAACTCCTGTCGCCACGATCATACCTGCCCCAGCCACCGCCATGGAACGGTACCACGCCACCACACAGGGAGGGAAAACAAAATGTTAGTCTGGAGAACTATGTACACATGAAGGGTTATATGCCATAAAAAATTTAGCCAACAGCTCTCTGACTTCTAATTTGTATAGCAACAAAATGTCAGCCATGAGAGATGAACCAACAGTTAAAGAGAAGTAACTCGATTTCCACATCACTAAATGAATAATACCTGAACCCACGATATCCCAAGACACACAATAATTTAGACACACCAGTAAGTGCAACACTTCATAACACATGCTTCAAAGGTTACAATCAAATCATTTGGACAGAAAGCCTTAATTCTAAAACACTCACTCTTAGTGACAAACCAGTATATCTAATTAGTTTATAATGGGTTTTATACACACACACACATACATATATATATATATATATATATATATATATATATATATATATAAATAATGCAAAAAGGCTCCTAAGAATGGCTTTATTAATTTCCCATTCATTAATCACAACAAACTGAATCTGCCATACACCTCCAAAGCACAATATTCCTGCTGGGATAAAAGAATATGAACCTCTTACACACTCCTCTGAAGGTAACCACAAATCCGTGCAAACTCCAAAGAGAAAGTGAATAAACAAATCAAACATGAATTTTAGTGACGTGGCAATCGCATAACTTCATTGAGAAAGGTTCCAATTGGTAATAATAATCCTTTCCTTTTCATTTTCAGATAATCCCATCTTACCTCATGTATCTTAGAGAATCCTCATATTCTTAACTTGATTTCTCATTCTTATTATTTGTTTGATGTGGGACTTGCCAAAGAGGAACCTGAATGACTTGCTGATATGCCTTAAACAAACTTGACAATAACTTGTGGTTCATCAGCTTGTGCACCCTGTTAGCTTGCCTCCACAACCCTCTGTGTGTGTGGCTGATGACTTGAGGTGTGGTGGGGGGGCCCAGTGCCAGCTACATACCCGCGATCATAATAGTCCCGTCGCCCGCCGCCGCCACTGGAGCGCTGCCGGTACCGGGGGGAAGGGGAGCGGTATCGGTCCCCACCCCGGTACCCTCCGCTGCCGCTGCCCCCCCTCCCACCATACCCACGATCGTGGCCGCCACCACGTCTGCAATACAATACCATCACTTTAATCTACTCTAATACCTAAACAATTTGTCTACATTAAGAAAATGAATGATAATCTGACTTTCATAACTGAATACAGTTAATGATGTCAAAATTCATACCAATAAAGTGAAAATTAACTGTTTACTGCCATAAAAGTTGAACCTCTTGGTTCAACTTCCAAAATTTCACTTTTTTTCTAGAATCAGACTTTGAACCTCTTCTCAGTATTTTTAATGGTGCCTCCACATATTAAATATTACTGAATACATATTCTAAGTCATGCAGAATGAGTGAGTGCACACACATGCACAACTGCGGGTCTCATGTCATATTGCTGGAAGATTCTTGTGGGGATTGGTGAGCTGTGAAGTCTGAGAACTTAGGTGAAACGGTACATAACAGGCATACTTTCTTCCCCTACCTTCGTCTTGTGAGGGGTCATCTGAACAAAAGGACTTCCAAGCATTTCTGTTCCTACTCAGAAATGTTATTAGGGCATAAGTAAAAGCGGATAATTGCAGCAGGCCAGCTGACCCTCATAAGACAGCTCCTGTTTTGGAGTATGGGAGAGAGAGAGAGAGAAAAAAAAAGGGGTGGGGGGTCCCCCCACTTCCCCAACCAATCCCTCCAGACAAAACTGGAAGAAAAAGGCAAAAATGAACATCATGAAGCATAAACAGACTTGCATGAAAGTTTATCAGGAACATACATACTGTATACGGTACAGTACTACACATCTGAAAATGAAACTGGAATCCATACGAGAGTACTAGATGGATATGCAAGCGTCACAACCCTAATATGGGACTTTACTCAGCGGCCACTGCAAAAGTGCTAGGTGGATAAGGGCGCTTTAGGACTGAAACATGCAGCTTCTCAACATCACTACAGTCTACAGACAAGCATCAGGAGCTACGAACTTGCTAAAACGAACAATTATAGATGAAAATAAAATCTTGAGTTCCAAATACAATCAGATTTTATTACTCATATGCCTTCATGCAAAGTGAAAATATTTTTTTCTTAGCCAATCACAATAAATGAAAATAAATTTTGTTTACTACTTTGCAAAATTAATTTCAAAACATGTCACCTATATGACAACAAATGAGTGTATTTCAAACACTGACATGCCTTGTCCAGGAGATACATTAACCACTGCTACAACGCAACACTATTTTGCATCAAGACATTCCTGTTTCACTTATGATTTACATGCCTTAAAAAAAAAAAAAAAAAAAAAAAAAAAAAAAAAAAAAATCATCATCATCCAGACCTCGTTTCCCACCCTAGGGCAGGACGAGGAGTAGCAACGTGAAGACAGTCAAAGTTTGCTCAGCTCAATAAGCCACACTTCCATTCACTCATCATTCCAGCCCCCGGAATCCTGGCTCTATTGGATACGCCAAAATTTTTTTACATTCTGCAGCTTCACATATACCTATCTGACAGAGCCAATCTGAATGCTGTCACATTAAAAAGGGGTGCCGATCCTATGGTTATGCACTTCTCTGCACAAAATTCATCCAGCCAGCTCAATCTCTAGTCAATCCCTTAGCGTCATCAACTTCCATACCTCTCTTCCTCAAACACTCATCCACCATATCTTTCCACCTTCGTCTTGGCCTACCTCACCTCGTCCCTCTTTCAGATTCGCTCAGATATACCTTTTTTATCACTCTACTGTCATCCATTCTCTCCACATGACCGTACCATCTCAGTACACTTTCTTCCATTCTGGTGTCTGCAGACTTCTTCATTCCGCATCTTTCACATATCACATTATTCCGTACCCCATCCACTCTCTGCACTCCAGACATTCCTCAGCAGTCCCATCTCCACTGCTCTTACTCTTGACTTTTCATTTTCATGCCACTCCCTAGTTTCACATCCACATGTTAAAGTTGGCATTAACACTCCTTCATGTAAGACTCGTGCAGCTGCAACACTCAAGCCTCTGCTTCTTATCAAGGCCTTTATAGCACCAGCTACTTTCCTTCCTTGTGTCACTACTTTCCACTCCTTTTGCACATTTTCCACACTTTTCTATCACTGATCTGAACTCTTACACCAATTCAGTCTCTCTCCATTCACTATCACATCACACTGGAAGTCACCTTCTCTCTCAAAAACCATCACTTTACTCTTTTCTAAATTTACTCTCAAGGCTCGACACTCACAGGCATCTACAAAACTCTGCACTAGTCTACCAAGCTCTGGCCCAGTATTTGCAAGTAGCACTGTATCATTAGCATACAACAAATCTGAGATATTCCATCCATCACCAATCATTACCAATGCTATCTCTCTCTCCATTACTCATGTTCTTACTTCTCTCATCACCCCATCCCTATATGTCTTGAACAACCATGAGGACATCACACAACCTTGCTGCATGCCCACACTGATCGTGCCCATTTACCCTTACACATGCCTCACTACCATCATAAAAGCTCTTGACGGCACCTAGCAGCTTACCATCTACAACGTACATGTGCAAAACCTTCCACAACCCTTCTCTATCTACTTTGTTATACGCTTTTCCAGATCCATAAATGTCATAAATGTAATGCCACAAGAGACAAAACATGAGGAAGTCGTGTCAGTTAAGGCTTTAGTACGTAAGCTATACATTTGTAAGTGTTTATCCTAATCCATTCTAGGCTTAAGGTATAGAAACATGCTTGTACCTAGTAGTTAATACATGTTCTTTTTATTATCATTTCTGTAGCTGTAAGATCATAAATCTCATTTATGCTGTGCTAGTCCTTAAGAATATTTGTACATACTGTAGGTGAAGCTTTGCTGGAGGCATACGTGGGGTATTTGAGTGGCGTATCGTCTGTACTCATTTTCTATTAGATCAGATCTGATGCAATCATAGTAAAGTCATAATGTTGTCGATTAACAAGCTTATAGAAGAAATAATATCGTATAGAGGGGGAAAGTCGTTAAAAATTTTAGTTAGCTATTACCCGAGGACATGACGTAATAGTTGGGTAATGTATTCCTCGCCGAGAGGATGCTAGCGACCGCTGTTGATTCAACTTACAACTCTTTGTGTGGGATAATTAGAATAACTAAATTTTCGCTGTCAGATTGAGAGTAAAGAAAATTATTGAGAGTAAAGAAAATTAATATCTGCATCCGTTCAGAATCAGAAGTTTAGAATTGTGACCCTCATATGGGGTAAAGCAAAAGTACCCTACACGTCATCCAAGTCGCTTAGTTTCCCGCGTTAGCCAGCTCCTCGCTCACTCTCAGTTTTGTCTCCGTGCCACGTACAGATGCTGTGAAAACGCCACCTCAAAAACTCCCTCTAACCGCCATATTGTAACTGCCCTAGCAAAGTTCGTTAGGATTTACATTGTGCACTTACCATTTACACAAAACACAGTGATTAGTTCTTTTGATTATGTAATTGTTTAGTGAATTTATCTTGTGAAAGGAGAATAGTCGTGATTTTTCTTTTGGTATATAGTGTATCGATGGAGTCGGGTGTAACATTTCTTCTGGGGGCCTAGAGCTCTCCCACGCCAGGTGAGCTCGTAGAGCACCCTAAGTCCCCAAGGCAAACTCCCTCGCCTGATGTGCTCAGAGAAAGCCCTATATGCCCACGAGTGTACTGAATGTGGCGAACTGTTTGGTAGGAAGCGTAATCTCACTCAGCACCTGATAATTCATTCAGGAGTGAAGGATTTCAAGTGTAATGTAGGTGGTTAAAATGTTTGGTCAGAAGTACCGTCTTTCAAAAGGGTTACCAACTCGTCCAGGATGTTAAGTTTTACTGATGTTGGGGAGGAGTGAGATCTAAAGAGTAATAACATTTGTTGGCTAACTGAGGTATATGTGCCTGTATAAAATTCATTGTGGAGAAAATTCTGTGTACTGTGAATAAATAAAATGTTAAATGATTGAAAAATCTAGAGTTCTATAAAAAAGTAAAGTTTCATTTCTTAGAGAAAAATCAATTTAAGTTGTCATTTATTAGTAAATTGAATAGTATAATGTAATGTGATTTAAAGAAAGGAGAGATATTAGTAAATTCAGCATTTTGAAAAGATTATTTTCACTGTCATTCCTCTCTAATATCTCTCAAATCCTGTATAACTTCTTCTCATAACCCTCGTGCCTTGGTGGGAATTGTTTTCGACCCCTGTGCTGAATCGGTTTTGGGAGTATAAAGTTCTGTTATTGCATTGTCACGCTACCCAAAGTTGTTATTGTTACGCTACCTAAAAATTCTCTTATTGTCACGCTACTCACGATCAAGCTACCAAATTTCTTTCCTATTAGTAATTATTCAGAACGGCCAATTTTCCTTGTGTGTGATATTTGACGGAGAGAATTAAATTAATTTTGAATAATCTCAGATCCCAAACGATTCCACAGTTAGTCCAACAATATCAGGATAAGGGTCGAACGAACCCTAGGGATACAATTGTGGTGCTCGTTGTAAGTCAGCCTCAAACAACAACATCCAATAAAAGGGATCGGGCATCACATAAACACCTTATAGTCCTTCTCACAAGCCTTCTCCACAAGCTTTCTCCACTATCTGTCTCACAACAATTATTTGATCCACACATCCTCTGCCTCTCCTAAAGCCACCCTGTTTGTCATCATAGGAACTATTATTTTTCTTTACTGTTTGGATGCCACAAACTGCTTTCTGGACAACTCTAGCATATTATTATCATACTTCATAGAAACGCTGGCATAATGCTTCAGTACAATTTATACTGGTGTACACTTGTTCCTGAACTAAGAATTCCATGAAATAATTCATCTTCATAATTCACCTTCAGTCTATGGGAGTGAAGCACCTTGTTTCCAAAAATCACTAGAGGCAGATAGAAAGGGCTCCTCCTGGAGATACTGCTGCATCAAAAAATAATCTTGTAGAATTCTGCCTCACAGATTTAGCACCTACGATTTGTTATTCACCACGCTTTCCAGTCATACGTCCATCCAACCTACTCTTGAAGCTAAAATGATATGACATCAAATACATTCTTGGGTAACTTGTTCTAATTACACACTACAGTACTCTACTGTGTTCCCAATGTGACCATAGTTCATTCCTGCCTCCTTATGAAACCTTTCACTATGATGACATTTTTCACTTTATTTTGACTAGTACCAGATTATTTTGTCATAAAGAACCGTAAACAAAACTATTACATAAGGCTCTGTCTAACCCCTTTCAGTTCGGAAAGTCGTTCATAAACTGATAAAAAAAAGTTTGCTGGAGGTAGGTGGGAAAAAAAAGAAAAAAAGTTTTGAGATGTGCAGCCCCCATCAGATCAAAGAACCTATAATATCTAGCATGACCAACGGTTTCAAAACATACTGTAAATGCACTGGCTGAAGAGGTTAAAAGTGAATTTTTCTAATCATCATCATCATCAGCCAATCCTGTGTTGCCCCATGAGGAGTGTAGAAGCCTGGGGTTAAGCAAGCTGATCCTGATATTTAAAATGAGAGTGACCAGCCTCACTCATCCTTGAGTGGCATTACGTGAGCAATAAACCCCAACCACCCCCTGAATATAAACCTGCACAGGCTCAATCCAATTGGAGTGCCGTAATTACCCGCTAAACCACCAGGCACCAAAATTTGGAAATATGGTCTAAGGAATGCAGAAGGGGAAAGGATACTCGAGTTTGGGGAGGCAACGGACATGATTGTGTGCAACACATATTTTAGGAAAAGAGACAGTAGGTTAATTACGTATGAGTCTGGGGGAAATAGCAGTCAGATAGATTATTTTCTGGTTAGGAGGGCCAATAGGAGGTTAGTGAGGGATGTTAAAGTTATAGGAAGTGAGGAGTGTGTGCAGCAGCACAAACTACTGATTTGTGATATGGTGCTTAAAGAACAAATGATGAAAAAGAGGACTTATGTACCTAGGAGGAAAATATGGAAGCTGAAAAACCAAGTAGTAAGGGATGCCTTCTATAGCGAGTTGAGGAGAGTGGTGGCTGAACAGGGAGCTGTAGACAGAGGCGTTAATGAACAGTACAGAGCCCTCAAGAACAATTTCTTGAGAGTTACTGATGTAACATGCGGCTGGACAAGAGGACCACCAAGACATAAAGTAACTTCATGGTGGGATGAGGGTGTAGAAGCTGCAATTAAGGAGAACAGAAGGCTTTTCCGGGAATGGAAGAAGGGTGGTAGCAAAGAGGAATATTTGGCTGCCAAGCGTAGGGCTAGGAGAGAGGTATACAGGGCAAAGTCTGAGTCACAGAGACAATTACTTGATAACCTAAATCATGGGGAAAGGAAAAATATATTTAGGGTGGCAGGTCAGGTGAAGAGGGATAATCGGGATATCATAGGTGAGCAGTGTGTGAAGAATGATGAAGGAAGGGTAGTGGTGAACAGTGAGGATATTAAAGATGCATGGAGAGAGCATTATAACCGGTTGTTGAATGAGGAGTTTGACTGGGACAGGGAAGGTTTGGAGCCAGCAGATCCAGTGTCTGGCCCTTGGCCTTTGATTGATACTGCTACTGTGAGTGAGGCAATAGGCAGGATGAGGGTGGGGAAGGCAGCAGGTGTGTCTGGGTTGACTGCCGAAATGTTGAAGGCCTCAGGCGATATAGGGGTGAGTTTAGTCACTGACCTGATAAATAGGATTATTTATGAGTGTGTTGTCCCAGATGATTGGCTGAAGAGTGTAATTGTAAATGTGTATAAAGGGAAGGGTGATGCCCTGGAAAGGGAATTATAGAGGTATAAAGCTTTTAGATCAGATAATGAAGGTAATGGAGAGAGTTTTAGAAGGTATGATTAGAGAAAGAGTGAATATTGATGAGATGCAGTTTGGGTTTATGCCAGGTAGGGGGACCACTGATGCCATATTCATTGTTCGACAGCTTCAGGAAAAATATATTGGTAGGAGAAGGGATCTTTATTTTGTTTTTGTTGATTTGGAAAAGGCCTTTGACAGAGTCCCTAGAGAGGTGGTGAAGTGGGCAATGAGAAAGCTTGGCTTGGAGGAGTGGCTGGTTAGGGTGGTTATGGCCATGTATGTGGGTGCTCACACCCGGGTGAGAGTGAATGGAGATTTGAGTGATGAGTTTTCCGTGAATGTTGGTGTGCATCAGGGGTCAGTCTTGAGTCCCATGTTGTTTATCATGGTACTTGAAGCCCTTTCACGTGACTTTAGAAACGGACTCCCGTGGGAGTTGTTGTATGCTGATGATTTGGTGTTGATTGCAGAGAATGAAAGGGAGGCGGAGGAAAGGTTTAGGAAGTGGAGAGATGGTATGGGGCAAAAGGGTTTAAGGGTAAATGCAGATAAAACAAAAGTGATGATATCTAGGGTTGGTGGCGGTACTGTCAAAGACGAGGGAGAGTGGCCATGTGCAGTTTGCCACAAGGGCGTGGGAAGTAATTCCATCTTGTGCGGTGTGTGTGATAAATGGGTGCATAAGAGATGTAGTGGTATCAGAGGTAGACTGCGAGATAATGCTGATTTTATGTGTACGGCGTGCCGGGGTGAGCAGGTGGAGATCGTCAGACGTGAAAGAATTGAACTTGCTGGTGAATCTCTTGAGTATGTGGAAGAGTTTTGTTATTTAGGAGACATGTTGTGTGCTGGAGGTGGGGCTGGAGCTAGCTCTGTGGCTAGGGTGAGAAGTGGTTGGAAGAAGTTCAGGGAGCTCTTGCCTCTCCTGACATCGAGGGGGCTCTCCCTACGTGCTAAGGGGTCTTTGTATGCAGCGTGTGTTAGGAGTGTAATGCTGTATGGCAGTGAGACCTGGGCAGTGAAGGAGGAAGACATTCGCCGGCTCAGACGTACAGAAATGACAATGATTAGGTGGATGTGCAGTGCGTCCCTGCGTCCAAGGCCTGGAGGGGCTGGGTTTACAATGGAAGAGTTGAGAGGTAGGATGGGACTGGAGTGTATTGGTGTTGTGATGAGGAGAGGTAGATTGAGGTGGTTTGGACATGTGGAGAGGATGGGGGATGATAGTTGGGTGAGGAAGGTGAGAAGTGTTAATATTGGGGGTGGGGTTATGAGGGGTAGACCGAGAAAGACATGGGACGAGGTCATTAAGTGTGACCTTAGGGTTAAGGGACTGAACAGGGAGGCTGCAATGGATCGTGCAGCATGGAGAGCCGCCATTAGGTGACCAAGGCCGACACATGCAAGCATGTTGGAGCCTTTAAAAACGAAAACAACAACCCAGTGTAGTAAATGATTTCCTGGTGTACAGGATACCATTTGGCTTGTCACTCAGTGTAGTGTCACCCACAGCCAGAAGGAAGAGGAATGAATGAAGGAAAGAAAGACACAAGAGGATGGATGGAAATGATGGAGAGGAAAGACACCCGAGAGCAGCACTACTTCTAGTGAGTGGATGGTGAGCGTCCCCACCTACCACTAAGTCCATACTACAATTTTCTTCACAATCTTGCCAAAATATCTAAATATCTGCTTCTTACACCATAGTCCAAGACTGTAATTACTAAAACAAAGCATAATGTACTTCAATGCCAGTATTCATTTAAAGGCATACACTCTTCTATATCTTACTATAACATTGTATAAAGCAATGCACAAGTCCACATATTTTAATATTGCCTCAGACTTACACTGTGCATAAGCTTTCCAGATATAAGATCGTTTAACCCACCCCATCCCGCTGACGTCTATAAACACATTGCAATTTCAAGGTCCGCCATTTGCACATTTTTTCAAATTTTGCACAAGATTTTTGGTACGTATACACGGGACACCTTCCTCTACCCAAGGCCAGGTGGGGACAATGCCTTACCCCGTGTGACCCCCCCGCCCCACATGCCACTGTCTCGGTAACTCACCTGTTACCAGTGACCTGGCCAGTAAAGACATGTCGCGCTACAGTACGAAATTCAAGGCGAGAGTGATCCTCCAATCGATGACAATGTGGAGGACAAACATAACGTGGTGCAAGAGGAAGAAATGTGCAGAGGTGATGAGCAGGCAATGTCGCCAAGGAAGGTGCGGTATGTTGATGTGTTCGGTGAGTGAAACAACGCTTATATCGCCTATATTACTGTATGAAAACCAGTATACTCTTGTACTACACATAAATTCATATCAAATACATAAATATCTACCTATTCTGAGTGGTGTGGAATAGTTATCCCTCCCAGAGAAAATGTCTTCTCTGGAGCCTGGCTCGAGAGAACACAGTACCAGGTGAGGGTAGGGTCACCTGTACTGGGCATTTCTAAGCTCAGGTGAGCACTTTCCCTCCGAATTTTCGATATTTCTCATTAAATGCGGAGGTTTTAGGGGGGGGGGAGCCAGGATTGGGGGGGGAGGGGTACTGGTGAAAAATCAGACTGGGTTTTTCCCAAAGACCATCATCCACTCACTTGATGTAGTGCTGCCTACTTCTTCCTTAGCCTTTATCATTCTTTTTCTGTGCCTGCCCTCCTCTCTTCCTATATCTCCCATCTCTCCTGTCACTTCTTATTGCTCTTCTTTCCTTTACCAGTGGCTTTACACTGAGTGACAAGCCAAATGGTTTCCGGTAAGGCAAGAAACCATTTACAATGCTGGGTGGTAACCATATAACCAAACCATAAGTGCTCCCTACGTGTCAACAAGTGGGTTGGTGAAGGGTTAGTGCCCCTCCTCGTAAAACCAATAACTCAAAGTCAAATGGCCACCCCTTACGGGATTACGGCGTCTGACAATAGATAGATAGTATAATATACCAGGGTAATGAAGCTTTACTGTACCAATTTGCAGGACAATGACAATGTTGTGTGGAAGAAGAGGGTGAAACAGTACATAAGTATAAAAGAACGAGAAGAGGGAGTGACCAAATATATCAGAAGTAGCAATTCTGCCACTACCATCACACCAGAGGATTCCCATGAAGCATGACTTTATTGACTTTTTTTTTTTTTTTTCTGCTCTACAAAAGATGTATTTGGCCTGTTTCTTTAACTAAGCTTTACCTGGACACGTATTACACGACTTGATAATTACAGGAATCCTCCCTGAATTTCTACAAACATATTCCCCCAAAATGCAACCAACAGAATCTGTAAATACTGTAGCAATATAAAATCACAAGAGCTATAAATGAAATACTGTACTTACCTAGTTGCTACATCTACTACTCGAAACTTGTGAAGAAACTAATACTGTATTACTGTACTCATAGCGCTGAAATAAAATAATAGTGTTGTTGCTGAAACCCCAGGCTCATTTATGTTGTGAACCCAGTGAACCACAGGAAATCGGTGACTTCAGCCAGTAGTTCCCAGAGGTCTTTTGTTGTCATATGTTGAAACACTGTCTGTGCTGTAACAGTATGGTGCATGTGGTGTGTAAATATATTGTGATGTGGGCTAAGTAGATGGTCTGCGAGCTGTACAGTATTTTGTGTTGGTACTGTAGCAGGTAAGGGTGGTGGCCACATCGCAGTCTAGCTTTATTTCTTGTTGTCTCTCTGGGTAAGATAGTTTTACAAGGGTGTATGTTTGTTGGTGGTTCCTGAAGGAAGCTGAATGGTTGAAGGTTTTGGATGGCTGTGCTGTCTATGTGTTTATATAAATGTCTGTGGTCTGTAATGTTGGGTGGAGGGGAGGATGTTGCCGAGATACTCTTTGTTGTGTTGGGCAGTTGTTCATTTCTTGTTTTTTGGTGGATGGGAATAATGCAATATGAAGTTGCAAGGTTGGAATGGGTAAGCAATAACCTATGTTCCTCTCATCTTCAAATCGTTGTAAGTTTGGCGTACAAGATCTATATTGTGGTTTAGGTGCTTCCCCCCCCTCCCACGTTTTTACTAATAAACAGCTTATCCATGGTTGTACTGGTTGAGGTTAGGGTCCAGCTTCAGATGGGACAGTTAATGGGTTTTCTAAAGAACTGTCTGTAAACAATTCCCATGGAGTATTTCCATCTGTACAGAGAAAACAAGTGCAAAACAGGGGCACACTATGTGGTGGTTGACGTGTATAGCCCTCATGATTTTGGCCGTGGAGCAACACCGGTTGACGTGTATAGCCACAAGCATCTTGCCGCCACCCTTTGAACTTTAACTTATCCTTACTCATCAATGGGACCACCTGGAGACGTGGGGATACTTTCATATGAAAGACATTGGTGGGTCTTATGTATCTTTAATTTTTTTCTCTAGCTGTTATAGTTTGGCAGATACAGTACTAGGGTTTGAAGTGTATTTTTTCCAAAATCATGAAATCCCCCGTAGGGAGGAGCGTGCGACATCAGATACCCCCCGGGGGTTAATCAGTGTTTTGCAAATGCTGGCTTCTTCAGAAAGGATACAGTCAGTGCCTTAAATTCTTTGTTGTGCTGCTGTAGTACCTATTAGTGTCTTCAAGGCACTGATGTTACTTCTGTGCTGAGAAATGGTTAAGTGTGTGTCCAAGTAAAGTTCTACAATTTTTTGGTGTCTTTCTCTTGGAAGTCATTGGTTAATGAGGGAAACCATTTACTACACTGGGTGGTAATCATATAACCAAATTATGGCACCTGGTGATTTAGTGAGTAATTAAGGTGCTCCAATCGGACTGAGCCTGTGCAGGTTTATATCCAAGGGATGGTTGGGGATTACTGCTCACATAAAGCCACTCAGGGATGAGTAAGAATAGTCACTCTCATCTTAAATGTCAGAATCAACTTGCCTAACCCTGGGCTCCTGAAGCTCCTTATGGGGCAACACAGGATTTGATGATTTGGGGGAGAGGGGGGTCACTGCAAGATAGTATTATGATACCAACTCTAACATATGGAAGTGAAGCTTGGACCTTGTTGGAGGGAAACAAGTCAAGAGTGAAAGCAATGGAAATGAGTTACCAGAGAGAAGCATGTGGAGTAACATGAAGAGGCAGACTGACCAATGAGGAAATAGCTAAAGGAGCATTGTGGTGTGGATGTGAATGTGATAGAAAGCATTAGAGAAATACAATGAGGTGGTTTGTCCATGTGGAGAGAATGGAGAGCGAGAGACTAACAAATAGAGTGTATGTGAGTGAAGTGGAGGCCTATGATGACAAGGAGGGATGGAATGGAGAGGCATATGAGAGATGAGGCTGTGGGCTGGGGGGGAGCGCAGTGAAATGGGAGGGAACATGGCAACATGGAGGTGATTTGTTTGTGACCACCCCTTGCAGAATTAAGATGTCTAGCAATGGAGAGATAGATGTCCCAATAAATTGCAAAGATGAAAACCAGATCTCCTGAAAATCAACACTATTACAATGAACGTATGTGCTATAAATAGCTTCGGTCCTCTGACAGTCGCCAGTGAATCATAACTTCATCATATCCCTATTACCCCATCCAATCTTAGTAACACAAATGATCAGGCTCATCATCATCACATCATTTAGTTCTAAATGATTGCTACATACCATATATCTACCAATAGCTGTACTGTAAGCAAAAGGAGGAATGACCAAGGACTAATGGTGAACTTCTTATTCTATAAATAATTTTAATTTAGATACTGCTTGGTACAATGAAGAGGTCAACAATATTTACCATACCATGCCGTATTGTGCAATGGAGCAATGGCTGATGAATGAATGATATGCATAGAAATTTTACTGAGCTATGTTCATAACTTTCTTTCCTTATCGGTAAATCAACACATTACCAGGTTAGGATGGTAATGATTATGATATGCACGTCATTCTGAAACAAAATATGTACAGTATTTAAAAATCCAAACTAATTCACTATATGGTTAAATATATGACCAAAAATATGACTGAATGGCAAATAATCAATGGGTATCCAGTAAATCCATTATCACAATACAAAATGAAGTGCTGATACTTTAACCTTTCGATCTTATTATTATTATTTAAAAAAAAAAAAATAAATAAAAAAAAAAAAAAAAAAATCTACATCTGTTGTTACACTAAACAAATGACCCATGGAAGCCTGGTGACTCACGTGGTTGGTCGTCCCATGTAAATGCCTGGGGTGGGAGTGTGTGGTCGTTTGGTAATGGAGTAATCCACCCTGATTCTCCTGCCATCAATCTCCATGCCTGAACACTCGTCTTTTGCCTCAGTCGCATCCTTCATGGATTCAAAGTACACAAAGGCAAAACCTCTTGATTTACCAGTCTGGAAGAGACGAAAGTTAAGGGTAGTACAGTAAGGAGTTACCTTCTTTTAATATTTGACAAGCATAACTCGTGTCCTGTAGTAAGATAACCAGTCACCCATTTACTGCCAACAGTCATCTTATCCGTATGTACTACATAAGCACCCTCTTCTACCCTTGAATATACAGACTTCCTCACCTCCAACTAACACCTACACCAGGAACAGACACCTTCAACAGAGAACCAATACAGCAATCCCTTGGTTGTCACATAAACTGGTACCTAGCATGGCGAGTGCATGAGCACAAAACCTATGGGAATTATACCAACTGGTACAAGGCATCCCAAGTGCTGAAGCCCAATTTACCATTTACAATAATATGGATCCACTAATACATACTAATGTGTATTTAGTGGGTCCAAATTGTTGTAAAAGGGAAAATTAAGTAACAGAAACACACACAGGCATGTCTTTTTTTTCAACTTTCACCAAGGCAAAAATGTTTCCTTATAGATTTCAAGATCTTGAATTTACACACCTGAAAATGCCAGTCTCATTCCCCTGGGCCTAATGGTTACTGCAAAACCGCCCATCAAAGATTATATAAGTTCCCCCTCACAGTAGGAGAGAAAACATGAAAGTATCATCAAAAACCTAATTTTCACTTAAGAACCTTAACAAAACCAATGAAATCAATGTAAAATATGTTTCTACTGACAAAACTAAGTGTATCAGTCTGCGATAAAAAAAAAAAAAAAAGGGGGGGAGGGGAATTTCCACCCTCAACTCAAAAACTTCAGCAAAAACCTAATTTTCACTAAAAAGCCTTACCAAAATCACTGAAATCAATGTAAAATATGTTTCTATTGATGACACTAGGTGCAGGAGTCAGCATGAAAAAAAAAAAAAAAAAAAAAAAAAAAAAAAAAAAAGGGGGGGGGGGGGGGGTACACAGACACAGGTCATGGCAGGGAAATTACCTAGTCATATTCGGGACAAAGGATAGGAAAGGAGGAAGGTGGAGGTGGAGTGGGGGAGGGAGGACGACACCCCCCCAATGAAGGGGAAGTGGTATTATGCGGGAAGAATCATACAAAGTGATCACAGCAGGGAAACTGCGATATAAAGGGAGGGTGGAGGGAAGTGGAGGAGGAGGGGAGGTGAACAGGCATGAGACACCCCCTATACAATGTAGATGTGGTATTGGTGAGTAGATTGGGCAGGAGGGGACAAAGCAGGCTGTATCCAATTAGCAAGAGGTAGATGGAGAAGTGGCTGGGGATGGGTCCCCCCCAACCGACCTGGTGAGGGGGCAAGGTCTTCCATCCCATCACCTCATCTCCTAGTTCTGATTGGGTAGGAATCATTTATGTCATAAAAGGGGCCCGCTTAGTGCTCGGCAGTTTTTGACAGACCTTCTGCAATTGTCAGTCATTGGACTCTATGTGGTAAACTTGCAAACTGATGATAGTCAGTCATCGTACTTTAAGGGTTAACAGAATGGAACTCAAGACAGGACACTACTGATGCAACACCAACTTTACACACTCTGCTATACACAATCAACACTCATGTGTAACAGCCTTTCTGCCAGTCCTAAATTTCCTCAATGCCCACTGTACAACCTCTAGGCACCTAATCAATTTAAAATATTAAAAGGCCAGTTCTGTCAATGGTATCTTACCTTTGAGTCGAGGACCACCTGAACCTTTTCTAATGGTCCAAACTTGTCAAAAATGCTGTGCAGTTGCCGCTCGCTTGTATACACACTGAGACCAAATACACCCAAACACTTGGAAGGTTCTGGGTTGTCACGGGTCCCGATATGCCTCCTCCGATTTGACATTGGTGACCTAAAAATCAGAAATTTGTCAGTGTCATCTCGAGCTTATGGAAACATCCTTAAATATGGATAAAACAATAAATACAATAATGTGTAACAAAAATCTGACAAAAGTTTCTTTACTCCCAAAGGTCATTATTACACCAAGCTGGATTTTTTGCTGGTTCATGACCAATTACACTTGTAAAAAGAAGTTACACAAAGGATACATACAATCCTGGACTGGTTTTCACCCCAAAATACATACCTTGAGAAATACTACCCCCAGTACAGCTGAATCACCATTTAAAAGACCATGGTAGTCAGTTTTGAATAATGCAGTGTGATTACAGGGGTATTTGTCCTATAGAGGAAAAGATGATTGTAGGACAGTTGTTGAAACAACATAAGGATTTAAAACTTTTAAGGAAGGGATGGTGTGTGTAGATCAATGTTCCTTTTCAGATGTATACTAGAAAATGATGTACAGAAGGGAAACGTTTGTATGTTGCCTTCCTGGATCTGGAGAAAGCATATAACACGGAAGATACGCAATGTGGAAGATGATGAGAATACAGGGAGTATATGGGATACTGTTAATGCTGTTAAGAGTATGCATGAGGGTGTACATGCAACAGTGCATGAGGAAGATGAACTATGTGAGCTGAATACTGAACTGAAATAGGAATATGTCATGTCTCTGGTTATTCAACACACATGGGGATGTTATACAGAAGAGACGGCAAGGTGTGCATATTGCCTGTTTGCTGATTACACTGTTCTGTTAAGCGAAGAATGGCAGCTGCAGCGCTTGACTGCGGCTGGAAGGGTGTGTACGTACTACACAAAATATGAAAGTAAATGTACCAGAGTAATTTATGGATTTTGAGAGGCATGGAGTGCATAGTGAGGCTGAAATGGACGGGAAACGGAGAATGTGAGCAACTTCAAATATCAAGCTATTGTGGTATGATGATCAAAGATGGGAGCTTAAACAGAAATAAATATATACAACAGAAACAGCAATGAACAAAATGTCTACTGTGAAACCATCATTCACCTGGGTGTGGATACCTGTACATTTTTTCCCCAACTGTAAATGAGAAGTATGTTTACCACACAAAAAGGTTATTCCAAACCTGTGCTTTGGCACTCAGTAATTCTAAGCATACATTGTACAATGCTGTACCATATATTAACATTAAAAGTATCCCTCATTTAAAGATAGTGTGCTATAACAACAGATTTTTTTTTTTTTTTTTCACCTCCCTGGTTAATGAATTCATTTTAAGAGTACCTTGGAGGGATGCTGTTTGTTTGAAATGGTCACCATGCAGTAATAGTGGTATCAACTTCCATGCCAAAAACTGATCTTTCCATTTCAATGATTCTTACAGAAATACACACCATAGATTATGTAATCCACATACGGTACTGTACATTATATCTGAGTCTACTTATAAATGAGACAAAGTGGAATAATCCTGGTCCCCCTGTTTTTGTTTGTTTATGAGAAGCTGAGCAGGAAACAGCCAGCCAATCACCAACGAAGAGCTCGACTTGGCTGATGTTGACGGAATAACTAAGCTGTGACTTTGTATCACCATGGTCTACTGTGTGCTTGATAATCTATTTACAATGGATTAAATCTCAACTGAGTCTGGACTTGGGTCAGGTGAAAGAATGCCACTGAAAGGTTCACTCAGAATGCTAGGAGGTATCCCTCAGTGAACCCATGTTATTAACCCCTCATTTAATGATAATTTGCTTAACGATAAGTTCTGGAGTAATGCATCCCTACTCCTGAACCAGGGATACTTAACATATACAGTACATACTAATAAATGATCCCATGCCTCCTAGTATGGAATCTCCATACTGGTCTTGGTCATGGTACAGATGTTGTGTTCTATGGACTGCAAGTTAAATCACGTGCCAAAACCAGTAAATTTTCTTCTTGGAAGAAAATCTGAAAAATTTAAGTACAATACTACAGGTATCTAACAATGGAAGTCTCTGCCTGGATTCTGACACTCAGAAGAAAGACCATCAAGGGATTGTACTGTGGCTGAATGCTTCCTGCAGAAGGCTGATGATTGTGTGTTTGGTTACCAAGATTATAGTTACATTTCACACTCTCTCACTGTCATACCTCCTGGGCTGATGGTAGCCACCCACCTACTACTGCTACCAAACAGCCACCCACCTACTACCTGAAGTTAAACAAGGGATACCTGTACTAACTACAGCTGTGGCTTCTATGTGCTGTCCACTGGACCCCAATGTTGCCTTATCCCAGTACAGAGCAGAGGAGAGGAAAGGAAAAGGAAGGAGAGAGCAGTGAAGACCTGATTAGAGGAGAGAGGAGAGGAAACAAAACAAACAGCTGAGAAGAGTGCTGAAGGAAGCAATGGATATATGAGCAGTATGTAACAGAGGAAAGCTACGGAGATAAGAGCGGTATACAACAGAGGAAAGCAATGGAGTGCGGAGATAAGAGCAGTATGTATCAGAGAAAAGAGACAGGAAAAGTGCAGAGCAGTGCATATCAGAGGAAAGGAGCCCAGAGAGGAGAGGAAAGGAGAGTTCTGAGATAAAGTGAGATCAGATTAGATTGTCAGAATACTGTACCGTGAGCGTCTGGAACGTCGACTGTCATGGCCATTGCGAGGAGATCCACTACGTGATCGGTGACGTCGTGGTGTACGTGACCGGGATCTGCAAATGAAACATGCAATCTATATTTTTATCTTAATTACATGAACCATAACCCAACCATACATCTCTGTGTAATGCAAGGATGTATCATGGCATTAGCTCAATGTGTATCATTACTTACTGTACTCATTCCTTCACATTTAATCTCTGGAAAAGTACGGTGGTTTTCAAAAATATGCAAACGCACTGTTGCTGTAGTCAAATGCTTAACTAAAGCTTTGTAGCCAAGCACTAGCTTGTTTGTTTCCCTAACCCGCAGCAATTATTCCCGCAGGGTTTTCCATGTACAGTACAAACAACTGCTTGTATTTCACTAGCCTGATTAACCCCCAAATGCCGGGCTACTTTAAACGCAGTTGTCACCTCACTACAGGCAATATCCTGGGAATTGCTTGTTTCAAACTTTAACATCTAGGAAAGTCTAGCACTTAGGGAAACAAATTAACGACCATATTACTCAACAATTCTTCCTCTTGCGAATGAAAGGAATCCCTAGGTCTGTCGGTCACTGCACTGATATGAGGAGAACTAATTTTAGGCGCGAGAGCGGGAAGTGTTCGTGCGTCTGCCCGCAGCGCCGACTACGGATTTGCTCTCAACGTTATAAATGATAACTTCTCCATTACTAGATAAACCAGACACTGTTGCATCCAAAGCATGCATTATGGCACTATCAATGAGCCCTCCTCTAGTATCGTTGGAATGACGCTTGGCAGGGGTGGATGATGCAATTGACTACAGGTGCCACAGACAGAATCAGACAAATAGGAACCTGAAGACACTGTTGTACACCTGGCAAAAACAAGGAAGAGACTGACTCTCGCCTGCGTGCTACAGAGGGACTCCCTCCCTACTCTTTGGTGCCGAGAAGACACTTGCGAGTATAGCTGCTACCCGGCGGCCGCCTGGACGACACATTGTGATGTGTATAGATGTTACCCGGCAGATGGGAGTTAAGCACTACCTAATCTAAGGATATTTTACAAATTACAAATGTTATGTCACTATATCATCTTAACTCACTTTACAGTACATAATTATTTAAAATAAAAATAAACTTTCCATCTAAAAGGAGACATAACGGTATCCATGCTTTGAATAATGGGCTTTGTGGGCTAATCACTCAGATCAGACAAGTATACTCATATACTGTACAAATCACGGATCAAACTGACAATAAATAGTACAGTACATACTTTGCTACATACATTAGACCATGTCACTCATGAATTCTTTAGATGTAATTCAAAACTGCTTCCTCTCGGTATTTAGCAGGGAACCCACAAACATCTGCTGAGTTGGTGCCCCTCAAATAATGAAAATAACATCACCAGCATATTAGTTTGAGGACAACTTTGCCACAGTGATCAATTAACTAACTGAAGACTTCCAATTCTACTGTTGTTCAATGTTATTACTCAAGCCAACATACATGAAATTCATCTATATTGGTGCCACCAGCACTTATCAGTGCTGTATTTGCAGAGTAGGAAACTTGTTGACAGAGTTAAGGGAATCAACATCATCATCATCATTTAGCGTCCTTCTCTTCCCAGTGCCGAGGTCGGACGTGATATGAGTCATCTCCACCTATCTCTGTCCTCTGCGTCTTCTCTTAAATTTAAACGTCTCATACCTTCCGTAACCACTCGTCCATTCATATCAGGTGTGATTTCCTTCCCCCACAACACCAGTGTAGCCTAGTATGCCACACCACCTTACTGTGATTAACACTAGTTTTATTGTGATTTTCATGGTACAGTGAGTCCTCGAAATACGAAAGGGATAGGGACCAAAAAAAACTTTCGTAATCCAAAATTTCGTTTATCGGAATGATTTTTCCCATTGTAATATACATATATAGGGGGGGATGCGTTCCAGGATCCCTTTGGACCCCCACTGAAACTTTACCCCTCCTATTTAGAAGTATGCAATACACGTATACAGTACTATACGACTGTACAGACATTAAAAAATAAAACATACAACTAATTACTGTACTGTAGTATTAGTACACTGTACAGTTAAATACAGACCTGTGCTGCGGGCTGAACATTCGTGGAGATATGGTGCTAAGTCATATGGTGGACCCTAATAATTTCCAATTTCCTCTCCAGAGTCAGAGTACGGTGTTGTTTCTTCTTGGCAGCTGGCTTCCTGGATGCTGAAGATGATGCAGAGCACTTGGGAGGCATGGTGAAAGTAGGAAAGCAGGAAGAACAACGAAAAACCGCGTAACGTACAGCGAAGCCGAGAAGAGAGGACGGACGTGACTCAACTGGGAAGCGCGCGAGAAATGTGTTTACCAGAGAGGGATTAGTTTGTTTTCTAGCTGCAAGCGAGCGTGGCGCTGTGCAGTGCGCCCATTTTGAAAATTTCGTATTTCCTTTCGTATCTCTTTTCATATCATTGAGACAGATACTTTCGTATTGTGGAATTTGTCCTACATTCCTCACTCTCGTACCATCAGAAATTCGTACTTTGAGTTTTCATATTTCAAGGACTCACTGTATTTGTTACTGATCTGTAATTTTTGCAACAACTATGTTTTAATTTGCAATACCTTTGTTTTAATTAACTCCCAATAAACTGCCTTGGAGGAATTAAATTCACAAAAACAAATGATGTGTACCAAGGAATTTTTGTCCAATTTAGACACACTGCAGCCATGAAGGTAAAACTTGCCTGACATGACATCTGACAAAAATTTAAACAAAGTATCCTTGTGTGCCCCTGGCCTGCTTTTCTCATTTTCCTATCTCATTGGAAAATCCTTCTGCTGCTCAGATATATATATATATATATATATATATATATATATATATATATATATATCTATTGCCAGACGCCTCAATCCCGTTCGGGGTGGCCACAAACAAATCGCCTCCAAGTCGCCCTGTCCCCCGCCATTTCACTGCCCTGCTCCCAACTCAAACCCCCCTCTCTCATATACCTCTCCACTCCATCCCTCCATCTCATCCTAGGCCTCCCCCTCCCTCTCCCCCCCTCCATGTCACTCACATACACTCTCTCCCTCAGTCTTTCACCCTCCATCCTCTCCACATGGCCAAACCACCTCAGTGTATTCCTCCTAAAGCTTCCTATCACATCCAAATCCACACCACAATGCTCCTATATATCCTCATTTGTCAGCCTATCTCTCCATGTGACTCCACAGGCTCCTCTTAAATAACTCATTTCCACTGCTCTCACTCTTGACTTGTGTGCTTCCAACAACGTCCAAGCTTCACTTCCATACTTTAGAGTTGGTATCACAATACTGTCATGTAGTAACTTTTTCACTTCCATGCTCACTGCCCTGTTTCTTATCACTGCTTTCAAGGAACCAGCAACCTTACTTCCCTGCTGTACCCTTTCAAGCACTTCACCCTCCAAACCTCCATCCTTATACACTACCCAAGTACTTAAACGTACTCACATTTTCCAATTCCTCACCATCCAACCTCGCTGTACATTCACTGACTTCACCTCTCTCAAAGACAATCACTTTACTCTCCCCTACATTCACCTTTAGATAAATATATATATATATATATAGTAAACAAGAACTAAGCTCCATCTGGTTATAAAGAGCCCCATAAGTCCAATTTGGTTATAAGAGCACCCTGGGTGAAGAGACATGCCTGTGACTGTGGACCGTGGGTGACGATGGAGAGTACATGGCTAGGAAGGCGTGGAGATCAGACACTGCACTGTTTACACCTTCACCACCCCACAAACAACCACTCTTATATTTTCTTCTACAAGAGGAATCACACAGACAAGTTGGCCTGAAGGCAATATTCATACCTGGTTTATATCACCAATTCTGAAATAGGTTAATATGGATGCTCATAAACGAAATAAGTACTATATTGTGTTACAATATATTTGTGATTTGTACGAATTAGCTTCTAATTAGCTATGAGGATAATCAAATGATCAAGTTCAGGGCACACTAATAATAATAAAAACTTAGGTACTAGTAACTAGAAATTGCACACATACAATGGTAACACTATTATACAGCCAAATCTCTACCTACACAAGGCTAAGTCACTGATTCACTATACAGTAGTCCTCCGGTTCGTCATTCTACAGGCTTATCTGCTCACACTTAAGAAGTTAAGAACACTCACTGTACGTAGTTCCATACATTCAAGCCTAGCTGGGAAACTTCCTGAATTTACCACTTATCTATTACCCATCATTCTCCATAAAAACTGTGTTAAATAATAATACTGTGTATAAACAACTGTACAGTATATCCAAAGTACAGTACATATGTGTCCACTCATTTTTGTAGGAAGCAAAGCCTGGTATTAATCTATCTATCTATCTATTGCCAGACGCCTCAATCCCGTTTGGGGTGGCCACAAACAAATCGCCTTCAAGTCGCCCTGTCCCCCGCCATTTCACTGCCCTGCTCCCAACTCACACCCCCCTCTCTCATATCCCTCTCCACCCCATCCCTCCATCTCATCCTCGGCCTCCCCCTCCCTCTTCCCCCCTCCACCTCACTCACATACACTCTCTTCGTCAGTCTTTCACCCTCCATCCTCTCCACATGGCCAAACCACCTCAGTGTGTTCCTCATAACGCTTCCTATCACATCCCCATCAACACCACAACGCTCCTTTATATCCGCATTCGTCAGCCTGTCTCTCCATGTGACTCCACAGGCTTCTCTTAAATAACTCATTTCCACTGCTCTCACTCTTGACTTGTGTCCTTCCAACAACGTCCAAGCTTCACTTCCATACGTTAGAGTTGGTATCACAATACTGTCATGTAGTAACTTTTTCACTTCCATGCTCACTTCCCTGTTTCTTATCACTGCTTTCAAAGAACCAGCAACCTTTCTTCCCTGCTGTACCCTTTCAAGCACTTCACCCTCCAAACCTCCATCCTTACTCATCACACTACCCAAGTACTTAAACGTACTCACATTTTCCAATTCCTCACCATCCAACCTCGCTATACATTCACTGACTTCACCTCTCTCAAAGACCATCACTTTACTCTTCCCTACATTCACCTTTAGATTCCGTTTCTTACACACTCTCCCAAACTCATCCACCAAGCCTTGCAGCTCCCCTTCGTCTTCACTCAACAACACAGTATCATCTGCAAACAACAGTACAGGGAGTTTCCAAACACTACCCTCTCTCACCAGGGCCACTCCAACATCCACATTCCTGGTATTAATGTTGGCTAAAATTACCAATATCAGAAAAATGTTGGCTAATCTTACCAATATGAGAAAAGTTGTACAGTATCTGCTAGATTCTCCTATTTATTGCTGTTAAGTATATGGATGGGTTATGACTGACTAGTGAAACTAGGAGAAATGGCAAATGAAGAGAATTTGTCAAAAAGATGGGTTTAGACCTTTTTGAACCGTGGCCGATAACATTAAAAGTTTACATAACAGAGTAATATACTGCCCAGAACATCATTTCGACCAAAAGCACCATGAACCGTGAAGTTCTGTGGTTTGGAATGAATGGAAAAAGTAGTGTCAGAGTGGTGGAGTTATGGGTCAACAAGGAATATGAAGTTAGCCCAAGCCAGGCTTGTGACAATTTAGTTATCCAACGACTTTCTGGATTTTATAAGCTAAACCCATGTTGACGTCAGCGGCCACAGTTAATTTCTGTATCACAAATTATATGACCAAAACTGTTACAGGTACAATAATCATGAGTACTGAAATTTGGTGGTAAATGCAAGACAAAATTGTGTTACAGGACGATCAGACGTTTGGTACTTAACCCTTTCATGTTAATGGGTACGGTCCAGATTTCACCCTCATTACCATTCGATGCAGGCTGTGTCTGCGCGCATTTCAGGCTTGCATATTTCACAATTCTTGCTTACACACAATTACTCTAGGCCCTCAAGTAATGCAAAGAAAGATTCAGCTGTACATTATACAATATTTCTAATATGACACATCAACACCTTCCTACATAATGCAGAGAGAGAGTCAGCTGTACGTAAATGTTTCTAACAGGACACATCAACACCTTCCTACATAATGCAGAGAGAGATTCAGCTACACAGTATAAAATCTTTCTAATATGATACATCAACACCTTCCAAAGTAATGCAGAGAGAGATTCAGCTGTACATTATACTGTATTTCTAATATGACACATCCACACCTTCCTAAGTAATGCATGGAGATTCAACTGTACATTATAAAATATTTCTACTGTGGTACATCAACACCTTCCTAACAGTAAGTGTCAGACAAGAATATGGCACTGAGATCACTAACAGCACTAATCCTACAACTACACTGTGTGCAACTGTGCTCTGCTATCTTTATCACTGAGCTGGTGTTCCTGAACCCACTTCTTGTTCCACACTAATGTGACAGCACTCACCACTGAATAAATAACCAAAATGTGTTAGGTTTATGGAGGTTACACCTGCTGACAATCTCTCATACACCTTAATGAGCACCAAGTGTACAAGTCATTACCAGTCAATTAATTTTTCATGTAAGAATATACTTTGGTTATGTTTAGTGCCATATATGTATCGTCATGCAGATATCAGTTTAATTAACATGATGTAAGACAAGCTTCAGTAATTACTATTCACAACAGTGCAGCTCTGATTTCCCAAGCAATGTGGCTCACTAAAACTTGGTGTGCTGCATACATAATCTATCAAGTTACATTCATTACATGTGCACATTAATATTAATCGCACCTTTTAAAATCTTAGCAAATCTACACCACCCAAGGCTCACAACCTCAATGTTTGTTTGTTCATTTTTTACTTATATTTAACATAAATGTTGGATATTGCATAGCAACCCCAATCAGCTCAATATTCGGCGTCAAGCCGGATACTGCACTATTATCCATCTCGAACCTCTATCCTAATAACTTCCCCATGAGAAAACGATGAAAATTAAGCATAAAATACAATAAGGTAATAATACAATGCAGTACAGTATTACAGTGCCAGTTGGCTACCATTTACAAGCTGGTTGATAAACCTCCACGCTGGATATTGCATAGAACCGCCAGTTACATCCTGTTTCAGGGTCAGATACTGCATAATATCGCCAGATTTTACTTTAACAGAACTGAGCCAGCAGCGCTAGACATTGCGCTGGGCCAGATGTTGTGATGACAGATATTTGAGTTTACTGTGAACATACAGTACAATAAACTCTCGATATACCGAACTCTACTTCAAAGAATTTAGGTTTTAACAACCACCTTCAGCTGGCCAAATGTCACGTTCATTAAACGAATTTTGTTCGGTAAAAGAATGGACATGCAGGAAACACCGAAAAGCGTGGCGTCCCTACACACACACAAGAGCTCCTCCGCATCCCATAAAATGCCGGATAAGTCTGTGGGTGACCAGCATCATAAGAGAAGCCATAAAAAAGCATTTATTAAGAAAAGCAGCCATTTAGACCTAGCAATATGTTATTGTGTACGACTGTATGGCCAAACAACATTCTATATTTAAGTGATCTTTGTTCAGTTAAAGCAACAACACCTGGGAAATTAGCAAACAGCATGGTGTTTGGCTTTAACGCTAAGAGTCTGGTACCAATTAGTTCGTTATATCAAGGGTGTACAGGTATACCCTGGTTTAATGATGCAATTGGTTAGGTAAAACGCATCATTAGGTGGGGTATCATATATTGGTGTAGTTTTAGCATGTAAAGTAATGGGATGCATTTTTCAGCCTTGAGTTTCCTCCCCAAGTCCAAAACCCACCCAAATCAGCCCAAACACAAGTTTAAAGCCAATCTAAATGTCCTAACAGCTGTAAAAGAAGCTAACCAAAGCCTAACACCTGTAAATAACTCACTAAAACCAACAAATAAAATCTGAGTCATCAAAATTTAAAATGTCTGGAAAAATCACTTAGTAAACTGTACCCCAAAATGATAATGTTCACCCGACCTATGCTAAAATACACTATGTCTAAAAACTGTTTAAAAATGAACCTAAACACACAATTTTAGTCTAAAATATCATCAAAATCAATAAAACAAAATCAAAACCCATCATTACATCGGGGTTTGGCCATCATTAGGCGAGGTATGGTGGTATTTCTACCCCCCTCATTAAGCCAGGGTATCGCATATCAGGGTATTACTGTACTGTATGCAGTATATAATAGTTGTGTAAAGCAAAAATCAGAATCAATGGCCATACCACGTTGAGTACACCGCTTCCCGTCCGATCAGCGAAGTTAAGCAACGTTGGGTCTGGTTAGTACAGGTAACTCGCACGGAACACGTGGGTTTCGTTCCTACCGTGCCGTGTTAGGTGCGAAATCGCGTATATTTAAACTACTCCATATTTTGCTCCCTAGACCCCCCAAATGTGTTGTTTTGCTGTTATCTGTCACTGGTAATCACTAGAAAGCACTTTAAGTGGTTAGAAGGTTTATTTAATGTTATAACTCACAAATACAGTACTCCACAGCAAAACTTCAACACACAAATACTGTACGTAAACACAAGGAAACATTCCGACGCCGATCATAGGTAATCATATAAATCAGGTTAACTGGTACCAGTGCTTTAACTTACAAGCACATACCAGAACAGTACATATTGAACTTAGAAATGCAGTGCTGTGATATCGAATGATTTCAGTACATAATCTGTTAAGAATGGCTGGAAAAAAAAAATGTTATGAATACATTTTCACCTTTTTGATATATGTTTATGGTAGTTTCGAGTTATTTTTTAAGTTATCGTTGTGCCCATGCTTGGAAAAGGGAGCGAAAGAGTTGAATTTTCAGTCCTAAATGAGAAAACTGCACGTCCTCCAAGGCTAGACTCTGCCACGGGAGAATAAAGTGGAGGGTCAGTCCGATTAGCAATAAGGAAGTTGTGTCACAACTTCCAGCTCCCACACCACGAGTATGGCTAAAAATAGAATCGTAATGCAGTTTCAGAACTAACAATAAGTCTAATTATTACGAATACAGATACAAAGCAGAAATAAATACGTTTACAGACGGGGAAAACGTACTTCTTCCGTCATAACATGTTCATCTTTCTCCATCATTTTAACTTGTTATTTTCGCAATATATATTGCTGTCTCGTAAACAGGGTGGTTGTTTGTGTTTTGCAAGGGAGGAAAAAGATTGTATTTTCTGTCTGGGTCGAGATAATGGGTGTAACTATGTGTGGTTAGGCATGGCCACGAGCGAAAAAAATCGTACATCCACTCATCACGATATCAGGTGGTGAACTGACAGATGACACACGAGAGGGTGAAGTCAAGGTCAGTCTCATGTCCCAGATTTTCATTCACTTCCCGAAAGTTTTCACAGTTTTCTACAATTTGCATTGCATCAAATGATCCAAACCATTACAGCAAACCTGAGCAAATAGGTAAAGATACCAAGACAAAAATGTATTTTTCTCTTATTATAAGTCTTTAACGAACAAACTAAAAAGGCAATGTTCCAACGCCGATCATGGGTAATCATATAAATCAGGTTAACTGGTTACAAGGCTTTATTCAATGCTTTAACTGCTTAAAAGTACATACCAGAACAGTAAATATTTAACTTACAAATACAGTACTGTAGAAAAGCAGTACAGTAAGAGTTTAACGAACAAACAAAAAAGGCAATATTCCGACGCCGATCATGGGTAATCATATAATTCGGGTTAACTGGTTACAAGGCTTTATTTAATGATTTAACTTTATTTAAGTGCTTACAAGTACAGTATATACGAGAACAGTAAATATTTAACTTACAAATACTGTACAGTACTGTGGAAAAAACGAACAAATAAAAAAGGCAATATTCTGACGCCTATCAGGTAAACTGGTTATAAGACTTTATTTCTTGCTTTAACGTTATTTAATAGTACTTTAAGTTGCACATAAACTTACCAGAACAGTACAGTACTCTAAATATTTAACTTACAAATACTGTGCTACTGTACTCGGGAATGTCTCACTCACTGAATAATTTCCCGCCTAGATCGTCACATAATCAAAACAAACCGCGCACTGCGGTGACGTTCGAGGATTTGATCTTTCAAAGGCCTCTCCTGCGTTAATTTGTAGTTTTCATGATGGTTTTTTAATCTTACGTTGTCTTATATGTATCCCAGCCCTTACCGTGTATAATTGCGAGCGCGTTCCGTGAGATCGTGTTCCGTGCGAGTTACCTGTACTTGATGGGTGACCGCCTGGGAACACCAGATGCTGTTGGCATCCCTACGTGTCAAGTGGGGTTGGTGGAGGATTAATGCCCCTCCCTGTAAAACAGTTAACTCTAAGCCCTTGGCCACCCCATTTGGGATACATGGCGTCTGGCAATGAATGAATGATGATAAGAAATATGCATGTTACAATGGCTAAATTTCCCAAATGACAGCATGACAAATTATATCTTTTCCATCTATGAAGGCAATCATATACTGTAGTTATGTCTTAACCATACTGGCACTGAAGCAGTCGATATTCCAAAATATTAGGGAAGATCGCGGATATCAACAAAGGGCATAAAGCCCCTGACAAGTCATTAGTATGCTTCCACTACTTCTGCCACAAATCTGACGGATCTTGTACAAGATGATGGAGGACTCTCAACACAAAAATACCAAACACTAGTGCATCCAGTAGGAGATGAAAGTACTTTAACATGTTCAATGGCAAAAGTTTACATTCTAAATTTTGTCAAGTAACAGATCTCTTCTAAATTTATGCCCATAAAGAAATGCATCTCTGTGGTAAGTGGGGGCGCTCACCATCCACTCACTCGATGTAGTGCTGCTGTCAGGTGTCAGCCCTTTCCTCTACTCCATCCTTCTTTCCTTCCATCCTATTCTGTCTTTCTTTTCTTATCCTTCTACCTATGGGTGACTTTACACTCCCTCTTCTGTCTTTCTTTCCTTCATTCTTTCCTCTTCCTTCTGCCTATGGGTGACTCTACACTGAGTGACAGGCCAAATGGTTTCCTGTACACCAGGAAACCATTTACTACGCTAGGTGGTAACCATATAACCAAATTTTGGTGCCTGGTGGTTTAGTGGGTAATTATTGTGCTCCAATCGGATTGAGCCGGTGAAGGTTTATATCCAAGGGATGGTTGGGGTTGATTGCTTATGTAATGGCACTCAGGGATGAGTGAGGCTGTTCACTCTCATCTTAAATGTTGGACCAACTGCCTAGCCCTGGGCTCCTACCCTCCTCCTGGGGCAATGTAGGATTGGATGATGGATGGAAATGTATTAACTTATTGGCAGATACCACCTCAGATATGCAATAAAGTTTCTTTTAGCCCAAACCTGCATGATAACCGCAGGAATGAAGATTCTGATGTAGCAGTGATTACTAAAACCGCTGTAACCACTGGATCACTGTACACCATCCTTGCAATATTTAAGGAATGATCTTCCTATGATTTGAACACTCTTCCTTGCTAACCTTTTCTATATACTGTACAAAGAAATTATAAGTTTTGGTAGCAATTTCACGTGTACAGTACCCCATACCAAATGCACATTGTAAAGTGTTACCTACCTTCTCACCATTATGCTTCAATATCTCCACAATGATCATCCAATCCTGTTTTAAGCAACTTCCCCTTATTAACTACAGCATGTATTTCCCACCTGCTGACTGGTCCTTTAACTACAGCTCCACTATCAATTATCTTCATCCCAGCACATCACTATTCCTATAATCTGCTACTGTACATGCTCACGGGATACCCGGCTATATGATACCTGATACAGTATCTCGGATTAGCGATGGGGGTAGAAATACCACACTACCCTGCCTATCATAGGCCTACCCCCGGTTTTGCAATGGGTCCTGCGCAGTATCGTCCAGGGGTAGTCGACTAAAAAGTTTGAAATGCACGCTCTGCGACCAGCTGAGCCCATCCACCCACCAAAATGTACAAAAACACTTGCACAGCCCCTCCACCCATTTCGTTTTTCTTGCACCGCCAGTCACCGAGTGAGGATCTCTCGTACACTCGCCTACCCCGCATCATGTTACATCATCAATATTATGCAAGCTGCAATCATAGTGCATCCATCGCAACTGTGTCCCATCAGTGCCACTGAGTAGGGCAGTGATACTAACCTGTGTGGTGTGTGATTTTGTGTCATTTTTGTGCAAAATACGTGTGATAATGTCTGGTTAGGGTGCTGCATGTGGTGGGGATACTGGTGGCAATAGTAGTTCATCGGACTCCACCACCACCCCGAGCCATTGCATCAGTCTCCTGCTACCAACTCCCCCCCACCCCCCCAGCAGACCAAAAAAAGACCTGGGACAAGGTCAGAGAGTGACAGGCCAAGACATGCCAGCATGTTGGAGCCTATCTATGTATATATATATATATATATATATATATACACATAAAAAAAACACCCTCGTTATGTTGACGGTGTACTGAAGTTGCATTCCTGAGACTTAGGGCAGTATTCTAGCGTGGTTAGGAGGCTTACTAACACATCTTTCTTGCCAATTAACTTCTGATTCTGCTCCGTTACTATATTCTTGTGTCATTCATGCAATCTAAGTTGATAATGAAAAGGCATGAGACACAAACCAGGGGACATTAATGAGCAGTGTTGAAAAATAAATTGCTGAGGAACAGGTGGCAGGGAGCCTCCTTACCCAATGAGAATAATGGCTTTACTACCATAAGTAATACCTAAATACAATAACTAGCACCCTAAAATGCATTCAGCAATAAATGTGCAAATACGTTCTGATAAATACAGTACATCAACATCATCTAAACCTCTTTTCCCACCTAAGTGAGTCAGAAATGGTCCAAATAGCAAGAAAAACACCAATCGAGAAACTTAACCAAAACCAGGCCAATTACATGGATCACATTCATTGTCACCATTCAATAACCCCAAAATTCTGACTCCACCTCGCAAGCACAAACACTTACATTTGTGCACTTCATACTGCCTAGCATCCAGTCACTCATGTGACATCACTTCAAGAGGAAAACACAAGGTGCCAAACCCTCCTCCGTATAAAATTCTTCCAGTCAAGTGTGTCCACTGTCAGTTCCTTAACCTCATCACCCTCCATACCAGTACCTCGCTTTCTCACTCATTATTTACCAGTACCATATCTATGTGGAGAGAATGAAGAATGAAAGATTGACTAAGAGGGTGTATGCAGGTGAGGTGGAGGGAGGGGTAAACCGAGGATGAGGTGGAGGGATGGAGTTGAGAGGTACTGTATATGAGGGAGGGGTGAGTGAGTTGGGGGGAGGGTAGTCAAATGGTGGGTGACATCGATCCGGAGGCGTTTTGTCTACAGCCACCCTTTGCGGCATTAGGGCGTCGAGCTATAGATAGACCATATCTATCCTCTTTCATGATGTTAACCTCTCCTCTCTATTATTATACCAAGGTACTACAAATGCCTCACTAATTTGAGTCTCTATCCACTGAAAAACAAAGATAATTACTGTATACCATATATAAACTGAAACATTCAAATACAGTATAGGCAAAATAAAAGGAACACAATACACAACTGTAAAAAAATAAATAAAAAGCTGCACAATGCATACAGGACACTTTGATAATGACACACGTACTCTGAGAATTCTGTTTAACAACAGTGTTCAGTGGAAAAGAAATGACCAGTGACTATACTTGGGATACTCAATCTGCAGAGAACACACATTAAAAAATCTGCATGTTGACAACCTGGTGGTGCTGAGGTTGTCTGCCTTTAGCAGATGAGGAAAAACAGTAATGCATATGTCAGCTATTTTGGACCAGACAAATGACATGCCTTACAAGCTACCACTGTAACATGCAAAATTATGACCTAAGATAGTATAATGGATCACGAGGGAAATAGGCAGGAGAAAAATATAATTTTCAAAATGTCAAATCATCCTACAGTGAGCGTGATTAGCAAACAACCTCCCAATCTGGTTTCCATCCAGTAGACTAATTCTGGTGGATACTGTTCCAATCACTTGAACTTTTAAGGTGGAACCAGGAATCCATGGGCTTTAATGAGTGACTGACCCATTTCACTGAACATACTATTGATAGTTTTCTCATGTCTGTACCTTTTCCATTTCTGGATCAAACCTATCAATAAATGTGTGTGTGTGTGTGTGTGTGTGTGTGTGGGGGGGGGGATCAAATTTGGTTCCAGCTCTACATCAAATCAAAAGTTTCAAAACATAGCTTCTAAGGACATAGTTAAGGTTTTCACTACTGGAAAAACTTTAGACTTCTAATTCAGAGTTGTAAGATTAAAGGCATTATGAATCTCTAGCCTTAATGCAACAAAGAGTCATGCTAAAATCATCAAAAAGCATGTAAGACCTCAGTTATTCCACAGGCATGCACAAATAAATAGTATGGATAAGTAACCTACCTTGAGAAGGAACGTCTGCGAGGAGGGGGAGAGCGAGACTGTGAGGCTGGCCGGCGATGTGAGGAAGGAGGGGAGTGGCCAGAGGGGGAGTCCAGCCGAGACCGTGATCTTGACCTTGACCGTGGCGTTAGACTGTTACGGTCACCATCCGGGCTCTGGTAAAATATCAGATTAGCTTCTGTCAAATGTCACACTGGTTGGCTTACAAAACCTAATAAAAGTTACCACCTGGTCCAGAGACTGGATATGTCATGTGATAGCATTTGACAGATGAGAACAATTACACAGTTTATTATACAACAAATACACGGAACCTCCATTATCCAAAAGGTTTAGGTTAAGTACAGATGGGTCAGATAGTGACTTTTCTGATAATGAGTAGGTTATTACAACATGGGTTACATGGAGTTATGCTAAGTGACCACAGTGGCTTACTTGTGTAACTTTAGTCAACTCCATCCCCCCAAGTTTATATCCAGTTATACTCTGCTCATTAAATACTTCCTGCAGCACAATACTTGCAATACACTTTGGATAACTCAGTCTTTTTTGGCTACAAAACATTGTTATTGTGCTCCTGAGCTGGTTTTTGCTGACAATGCTGGTATCAGTGTTTTTTTATGGCTCTGGGGGATTCAATGATGAGGCCCTACTTGGTATTAATCCCAGGTGTGGAACTATGATATTAATGACAATGGTGGTCATGACGATGTTATTAGTTGTACTGGTAGGTGGGGGCACTCACAATCCACTCAGTTCATGTAGTGCTGCTTTGGGTGTCTGCCCTATCCTCTCTTCCTTCCTCTCCTGTCTTTCTTTCCTCTTTCTTCTGCCTACATTCCCTCTTCGGTCTTTCCTTCATTCTTTCCTCTTCCTTCTACCCACGGGTGACTCTACACAGAGTGACAAGCCAAATGGTTTCCTGTACACCAGGAAACCATTTACTATGCTAGGTGGTAAACATATAGCCAAATTATGGCACCTGGTGGTTTAGTGGGTAATTAAGGTGCCCCAATTGGACTGAGCTGGTGTAGGTTTATATCCAAGCAGTGGTTGAGGTTTATTGCTCATGTAATGCCACTCAGGGATGAGTGAGGCTGATCACTCTCATCTTAAATGTCAGGCCCTACTTACCTAGCCCCGGGCTCCTACGCTCCTCCTGGGGCAACACAGGATCGGATGATGGATGGATGGTTATTATTATTATTACTTGACTTATCATTATTATCATTGTTGCTATTACCATTATTAAAACTATTACTTTTACAGTAAAAGTCCTCCAATCTGAATTTTTCAAGGCGAATGTTTTCAAAATTTTCTGGGCTTTATCTAAGGACTTACCTGGCTTGGAGTTGCCCTTGGACCCTCATTCTTTCCCTTTGTTTCCAGGTACTTGGGGTTTTCCCTTGCTACACACCATTATAAACTCTAATATCCTTTCATGATCATCATTTCACCTTGTTTTATTCCTAAGAAAATATATTACATTGTTTTCAATTATGTTTAGTCAGTTGCCATTCTCTAGCAGATTCAATTATACTTTTTTTTTATTTCTGACAGTTGGTAGTAGGGTAACCACTGGACATATGAGTGTGATATACATTTTCAGGGTGTAAATTCAAGCTCTTAAAATATGTAAGAAAAAAAAAATTACAATCTGAGAAAAGTCGAAAAATCAGGCCCTAACCGTGGCTCTGGGGATAGGTGTTCTGAGAAATTTGCAGTCTTTAGGAGTTATTAAAGGCTTGTCTTCAATACGGTGCTTATATTACATTCTATCGGCTTGTTGCCCTCTCACACAAAGTTATTACCTTCACAAGAGAAATGAAGTCACTGAATGTATAGTGAGGTTGGATGATGACGAAACGGACAATGTGAGTGCATTTAGGCTAAGTACAGTACCTGGGTAGTGTGACAAGGATGGGAGTTTGAAGGATGAAGTTCTTGACAGGGTGCAACAAGGAAGAGAGGTTGCAGGTTCTTTGAGGACAGTGATATGAAATTGTGAAGTGCGTTTCAAAGTTAAAAAGCTGCTGCATGATAATATTGTGATACCAACTCTAACATACAGAAGTGAATCTTGGACCTTGTTGGAAGGAAACAAGTCAAGAGTGAGAGCAGTGAAAATTAGTTATTTGAAAGGAGCATGTGGAGTTACATGGAGAGGCAGACTGACAAATGAGGAAGTGAAGAAGCATTGTGGTGTGGACGTGAAAGAAAGGGTTAGGTGAAATACAGAGCTGATTCACATGGAAAGGATGGAGAGTGAGAGACTAATGAGGAAGTGTGTGAGTGAGGTGGAGAGGGTGGCCAAGGATGAGATAGAGGGATGGAGTGGAGGTAGCCTATATGAGAGAGGGAGGTGTGAGCTGAGGGGAGGGCAGCGAAATGGCAGAGGACAGGGCGACACAGAAGCGATTTGTTTGTGGCCACCCCTTAAGGGATTGATGCACCTGGCAATAAATACTGTTTTCTGTATTATTCTATTTTCATGTTGATTCCCCCCCCCCTCAATGTTATCATCATTATTTTGCCTCACTGACATTTGTAATGGCAGGCTTGCTAAAACTTACTTAAGTCTTGGTTATGTTAGGTTAAACTGCCAGTTAGGTTGGGTTTGGCTAAAATGTACGGTTATGAAGAGGTACTGTATGGCAACTGAAAGTGTCCACCATTACACTCAAAAAACATTTTATAAGTTGATACAATGGAAGGAACATGGCTAAACACTATTTATCTATCTATTGCCAGACGCCTCAATCCCGTTCGGGGTGGCCACAAACAAATCGCCTCCATGTCTCCCTGTCCCCCGCAATTTCACTGCCCTGCTTCCAACTCACACCCCCCTCTCTCATATACCTCTCCACCCCATCCCTCCATCTCATCCTCGGCCTCCCCCTCCCTCTCCCCCCCTCCACCTCACTCACATACACTCTTCGTCAGTCTTTCACCCTCCAGCCTCTCCACATGGCCAAACCACTTATAGAAATTATCAGAAAATTCAAAAGAATGTCTGAAGACTTGATCTGGTAAGGTGCCTCTGCTGTTTAATGTAAAGCATATGTTTATCCTTGTCTGTTATGGTAAACAAATGCCAAGATATTCCCAAAAGTACACATCACCCCCACTCCCCCCCAAAAAATGTGGCAAGCCAAATTGAAAATTAACCCTATCACCATATAATTAACTTACAAGATGTACACTTATGCACTGCATTTGCTTAACCGAACGACACTAATTCCATTAGGGTTAACGGCCACAGGCCATTCTTCACTTACGGGAAGCCTTCTGATCGCGCGGGATAATGATGCATCGTCACGACTCATGATGGATATTCCACCATTTACAACACACACATGAAACCCTCACGTCTATGACAAATCACCGAGCGCATACGATACTACAATAATCAAGGAAGGCAAGTAATCTAGCAAATTTTATACTCCAAGTAGCCTTTGCATCAGTCGGCCGGCCCGTTATCAATTAAACAAGTACATTTAATCTCTGAGTCAAAATACTGGAAATCAGCAACCTACTATAGTTAAGATGCTGAGTAGTGATAGCCCTTACCTCCATGACGTAAGTAGGGATGCCAAGAGAAGTGACAAAATAGATTCAGCTTCCACGATGCGCGGCTTCTATCTCGACCATGTACAAACAATAGCTGGGTGGCCTGTCTCCCCGCCACTCACTGGCCCAGGTTGAAAGCTTACTCCTGATTGGTCAGCACTAGCGTCTACTCCTGTTCGCACACTATACCGTTAATAAATCCGACAGTGGCAAATTAGTACTGTTTTTCCCTATCCCTTACATGCAATAACAAGCTACGACGGCTAATAATACAAAACCAATTTTTATGTAGCATTTTCAAGTTTCCGCTACAATGTGTAGCACAAAACAAAATTAGTGTCAGACTTCCAAAATCGATTTAACAGAAATAATCAAACGTATCATGAAAAATCATGAAAAATATCACTATTCCTATCTGCAATACTCTGCCCTAAAAGTTTTGTTTTTTATTGATCAATTTTGCTTTCTTTTCCTGTAAAGTTACACAACGGCTATGGAACACTATTTTTTTTTTTTTTTAATTCAATCTGGCCCCGGCTTAGCCTGCTTGTGGTGACTGAGAGTGAAAAATGAAAATAGTAGTACTTGATATATTATAATGGTTCCCCAAGCGTCGGCATTGGTCGTCCCCTCCTCGAGAGGGAAGCGTGTAGCGCAGTAGTTACGTAAAGGTGGGTAGACCACTGCTTTTGTTGTCGATCATTTGAACCGAGAGTGATGAGAGCGCTCAATACCTCATCGAAGTGCGACTGCGTCTCCTAGCACGCTGCAGCTTTGCAATGGCGCAATCCTGAGCCCAAGATCTAAAGAATAGACTGCCTGAGCCAATGGTGACATGGTAAGGCCGATCGAGTCTTAGCCTGGAGGCAAAATATTTTCCCCTGGTGTACAGTACATGTGTTGGCAACGTCAGATCGAGTGCCTCGAGAAAAGACTCAGCAGGGTTGCACCTTCGTCCCCCCATGCAAAATAAAGTATTATGCTGTTAACGTTAGGCTGGGTCGAAGATTGTTACGTATGGGTTGGTTTAATGTCAAAACACGGCTAAGGCACGACTTTGCCGTCATTTCTAGTAGAACTTGCTCCGGCTCTGCCACTATGACTAACGACTAAGAGTGCTCGAAGAAAAAACTACGCATCCTGGAGGGTCCACAAGCGTGTTAGCACAACTGCAAATAAATTTTACAGTGCAGTGCTAACAGCGCTATATTCTAAATTTGCCTAGCGCATGTGGAGTTGAAAGTGCACACTTTTAAGGCATTCAGATCCAGTTACAGGTCATGCAGCTTCAAATGGGGGATGCCCATCCTTATTCCTGACCCCGTAGCTACACCACTGCTGCTTTGACCGGTCAACAAAATATTTTTGTCTAATGTTTCGCTTCCGACTTACAGCACAGGGTAGTGGACAGAAGTGAGGGGCCAGAGAAGATAGATGGATGTGTGGCGGGTTAGCAACAGCGACAGTGTACTGTACAGGCATATGAGGTGACTGACGAAGTTAGGATGGTGATCGGAAAATGCCACTAGCCTCGCGTGAATCCGAAAATTACTGGTACTGTATTTTTTTTCCCCTTTATGGATTTATGTGGAATCCATTACGATGCCAGCTTGACAAGTTTGGATAGCTCAGAATATTGCCTACATACAACAAATATTTATGTCGTACGATAAACTGGAGCACTTGGCATATCCACTGTCCACCTTTTTATATAGCTTTTAACTGCAGGTTGGTGAGCACTTTATATGTCCACTGCCCTCCTTTAGCTTGACATGCAGTTATGTGGTCATATTTGGAAGTAGAAAAACATTGCTAAGTAAACTACACGCTCATATAATTTCTGCGGTGCATCGGAACTATGAGAGTCTGGTTTGGAAGTACTGGGTAGCCCACCTTTGCGGGACATCCAACAGGTTACGAAATGGCCACGTGTAATACATGCCTCGAGTCTCCGTGAAGTGCTATCCTCAATGGTATAACTTTCAGCACAAACACACACACAGTTGGAAGTATGGCCCTGCTTAGTGGCGGGAGGACTGCTAAGTGCTTGTGACACTGTGATACAGCTAACTACCCACACCCACTTGTTCCTTACAGCAGGTGGAAGGTGTAAATGAAGTGTTAACTGGGGAATTTTTTGCCGCATGTGAGGTGATATATGTAGGATTTGGGGAAGAGGTAAAGGTGAGAGGAATAATGTGGTGGAGTGACGAGGTGAAATGAGCTGTGGTAAAGACAGCATGGGTCTGAAAGTGAGCATAGATGGAAGACAGTTGTAAGTTGAGAAAAGGAAAAGGAGAATGATGAAGGGACTAGTGTGAGGAATTTGAACAAAACCTGAGAGTAAAACTGAATGAATGTTAAGAAACCGTTTTGGAAGGAGGGTAAGAGATGGTGATGCAGAAGGTAGCACAGAGGTGAAAGATAAAAAGCTGGTGGAGAAAGAGGGAGAGAGGCTTGGAGATTTGAAGTGGCCTTCACCCCACCAGTTCTGTGAACGACTGCAAGTGAGGCACATGGTGTGGATAATACATGCATACGAGGTGGAACCGAAAATTTCCAAGGCTTAATTAATGACTGATTGGATGTATGGACCACAGCATTTCCGCATCTAATTTACTTACATAAAATAAGGGTAACAAATGTGGTAGCCGTTACATGAAATACTTTTATAAAAATTATTCTGTACTATTAAATCTCAAGTAGATTCAGCACATACACACATGATGTTGTTGTTGTGACCCTAGGCTTATCCGACGTATGAACCCGGTGGACTGCAGGCTAAATTTATCCTCCCCCAGTCCGCCATTATCCTTTCAGGGGATAAGAAGGGAGTTAAGGAGCCGTCTGATCATCTAGGTACGTACTGTACACCACGTGAAGGCGTCGCTCTCCAGCACTATATAACATGAAAAATTGGAACATCTTTTGACGTAACCCTCCATGTCCAGTAGTGATGAATATCTAGCCCTACCTTCTTAGGCATGGCTGCGATGCACCAGATGCTACAGAATACTTGTTTGTAATGTCGCAACAAATATAAGAAGACAAGCGGAAAAGCGTTAACACTTTAGCCTTACACCCAATACATGATTGGGTCTGTCACTGATCACACTACCTGTACTATGCTATGCCAACTGACGTGGCACAGGTGTGTATGTGTGTGTGTGTGTGTGTGTATGTGTTGTTTTTCGACATCTGTTTCCACAACACTTGCGCTAGGACTACACGCACACATTTGTCCCCTCCCCTTACTCCTCTGTATCTTAAACACACACACACACACACACACACACACACACACACACACACACACACACACACACACACGCCCGCGCTAAAAAAAAAAAAAAAAGTAAAAAAAAAAAACGCAACCTCTCATACACAAATATACGTTTATCTATTACATATAGCCTTTGTACAGCAGTCTACGTAATTCCATATATAAAGCATCTCAATTCTCGTGTGTTGTGGGAACGGCTCAATCTGCCGGTGTGGGGAGCGCAGACATTATGGATTCGTGAAATTACTAATCAACCAAGCAATCACTCAGCGTAAAAATCAGGCTTGAAAAGGGTTAGGGGAAGTGGAAAGTGATGCAAGGTAGACACTGGCAAAGGTGACTGGGCCGTCTCCACAAAACATAAGAAATAGGACGCGTTATACATGGACTATCCTTTATATTACTACTACTTAACGGCCTCTATAAGGGGTACAAGAACGCTAAGGACTCGTAGAATAGCACTGTCGTCATTATAGTGAGAGTGATGTATTTGTGCGGTGTGGTGTGGTGTGGTGTAGCGTCGTGTGGTGTGATGTACAATGGTGTAGGATAGTGTTGTGGTGTGGCGTGATGTAGAGTGATGCAGAATAGAACGTTGTGTTGTGTTGTAGTGTGGTGTGGTGTGGTGCTGTGGTATGATATGGTGTAGTGTGGAGTGGTGTGTTAGCCAGCTTCGGTACACTGCCACAATGCATTAAATCACACACAACAATGGTGCTAGAAAGGGCTGTCTTCATGCAATTGCAGTAACATAACCTGGCTACACATAACACTGGTGCTAGAAAAGAATGTCTTCATGCAATTGCAGTGATATAACCTGGCTGCCCTGTTAGACAAACATTCTCTCTCTCTCTCAAATAGGAAGAGTGACTTCAGAAGGGAAGAAGCATCAGCCCACAATTCACTACGTTCAAGTTTAGATGAGCCAGGAGTAAAAACAACAATAATGACTACAAACATCAACAATAACAATGATGATGATATAATAATAATAATAATAATAATAATAATAATAACAACAACAGTAACACACAGTACATTCTTGCTCTAACTGCTTCATTTTTAGTGCCCCATCATTTTTTATTACTAAGGCAAGAACAATGATAATATTCCCTGACCTTTCTTGTTTCGACATTTACTTTCACACTCCGATCTTTTATCTTCTTAAATCTTTCTCTTTCTTAGACGTTACTTTTCCTCGGGCTTTCCTACTTAAAGTCTTTCGTCAGTGGCACATAAACGTGTGAAGGCAAAAAGATAAGAGTAAAATACGTCGTTGCAGTGAAAGGGTTAAACTGCGGTGAATAATGCGTCGTTACAGTGAAAGGATAACTGCAATGAATAATACGTCTTCGCAGTGAACGGGTTAAACTGCACTGAATAATACGTTGTCGCAGTGAAGGGTTTAAACTGCAGTGAATAATGCATCTTCGCAGTGATGGAGTCAGACTGCAGTGCTGGGATGCTGGTGGTCATTTGCGCGGCCACGTGAAGGAAACAATATAGCAGTGACGTTGGAAATGTGATGACGACCACGGGTCCACGACACTATACGCGTGGTTGGTAGAAATTTTAGTTGAATTTCCACGGTAGAGAGACTTTGGTTGGTAGAAATTTTAATTGAATTTCCACGGTAGAGAGACTTTGGTTGGTAGAAATTTTAATTGAATTTCCACGGTAGAGAGACTTTGGTTGGTAGAAATTTTAATTGAATTTCCACGGTAGAGAGACTGAAATTCCCGGGAAGAGACGTTGACTCTACACTGAATGACAATTCAAATTGTTTCCTGTCTCCCAGGAGACCATTTACTACTCCGGGTGGTGACCTGATAACTGAATGACGGCTGGTGGCATTGTGAATTAGGGCTCCAACTAGAAGGGGGGTTCCGTCTGAGAAGTCGCCCGGCGGAATGGAAGAACGTGATACAGTATATGTACCACCCTGTATGATATGGCAACAATCAAGAACGGCGACGAAACAGAGTTAAACTGCAATTAACCCTGAGAGGGTAGCTGACATCAGTATCGGGTTGGAACAAATAGCAACAATTGTGTATACCACTGTCCGGGTTCCTTCCAGGAAGTGTAACGTTAAGAAACTGGGACATCTGTTTTCTTATTTACAAACCTGATTCACTTCCCTTTTTCTACTCTAAGTTTCGCGTTCATATTTAACTCTGTTATTAAAAGTCCTAATAAAAATGATAATTTAGAAAAATTTTAAAAGTCAAGGAGGGGGACCCTAAATTTTGGGCCCATGAGTTTTGTTGCCATCAGCTGGTGGGTAAAGAATAGTACGGTACAGCAAGTATCTGTTTCTCTCAAACTATCTATCCATTTACCTTCAAATTCTTTTTCGTTCCATCAGGAGCATAGAGGATCCGGTCGGTCTAGGCTTCGGAAACCTAGGTTGTGAGTGAACAGCCTCGCCCGCCCCTGAGTGGCATTATGTGAGCAGTAAACCCATACATCACCTCGGGCGTAAATTTTGCATACCCAACTGGATGCAACGTCTTAACCCACTAAACTACCAGGCGTCATTTGGTTGTATGATTACCACCCAGCGTAGTGGGTTAAAGGAAACCAGCTGGCTTGTCATATGCGTAGTCACCACCAGGCAGCACATCAAGTGAGTGGATGATGGATGCTACCACGTATCAAACTAAGCACCAACTCCACACAATACCACGCCCTGGAACTATGGGATGTAAAGAACGCTAATATTATACCTCATTCAAACTATACCTTTTCCTCGAGGATCGTGATGTTTGTTTCTCAAGATGAAAATCGAGACTGCACTCACCGTTATCACTGAGGCCAGAGTCTTCTTGTCAGCCATGATGGTGGGACAGGCGAGCAAGTCAGTGTAATTTTGCTTGTCTGTTAACTCCGTGCCTGGCAACAAAAACATGCATATAGCAACAGAAACATAAAACAACAAACATACATAAAACAGAAACATACATAAATCATACATAAAACCAATCATACATAAACATCCATACAACATAAGCATAGGCTAGAAAAAACACAGGAGCATATCTAAAACAAAAACATAAACAGCATACATGAAGCAAAAGCAAGCATACACGGAACAAACAGATGCATACAGAAAGCAGTTAAAACCAGAAAGCACTAGCAGAGAGCAAACCTCCACCAATGCCATTAGAAAGAATTCGATCCGGATCCGTGGATGTAGGATCCGGATCCGTCACAAATTTTAATAAATTCTTTCTTGGTTCATGGCCCACCTTTTTACAAAATTTCAGTTGAAATTCATTGAGTACTTTTGGAGATATTGTGCGGGATACTCAGGATCCGGTCCACCCCCAAATTTAATAATTCTTCCTTGTCCCATGGCCCACTGTTCTACAAAATTTCATCAAAATCCGCTCATAACTTTTTGAGTAATCCTGCTAACAAACAAACGCCAGCAAAAAAATAACCTCCTTGGCGGAAGTAAACACATTGTATCTGATAATATTCCATATAGTGAAAACGGCAAAACAATAGGAGACAACGACCTTGATTAAAAGACGTTTTTAAAAGATCATCATGGCATTACAGAAATTCAACTGAGTCTCAGAAGCATTTTGTTTGTGTTAATGTGTATTGTGTGAGGAGCGCGTGTGTATGTACTGCTCCGTCATGCACGGCCGGGGAATGGTAATTTTTAGACTGCTTACAGTTGTTTTCCTAACTTTGTTCTAAACTGTTCACATTCTTGATGTTGCACTCCTTCACTAAATATTTGGTCAAACTTTACACGTTACCCTCATCCGATTTTCGACTTTTCGTTAACATTTTCTAGTAGAACTGGTCATTCTAAGAATCTTTTCTTCTATGACATTTCTCTCGCAAATTGATAATAAACGAGTTACTTCCACCAATCACAATCACAGACGAGCGCGCACTCTGTCCGCTCACCCGCTCACATTTGAAAGTTTGTCCCCGAAGACCAAACTTTACACGTACTCCTCATGCGATTTTCGGCTTTTCTTTAACATTTTCAATTGTTTTTGTTAGTGATTTTCGACGTTTCTTTAATGCATTATTTCTAATTTACACTCGGTTAGGTTAGGTTAGATGAGGTTTGGTTAATGTCATGGGGGGTCTGGGGGGCGAAGCCCCCCAGTTAGGAAGCACGGCCAGGGTTGGGGGGTCTGGGGGGCGAAGCCCCCCAGTTAGGAAACACGAATTCCCTAAGAAGCTTAAAATTATTTTCTTCCGAAGGATTTTAGTGTTTTTCATTTGATTTTGATAACAGTTCCAGTAGGAAATCACTCGCTTTTGCGTTTTTCCCCCACCCAACACCCCGGTTTCCCACAGGTCCCCCAGTATTCCTGGGGGAGGGGGAAGAACCGCAAAAAATTACATTTCAAGTGATAACAAACATCCAACCTGAGTGTTTTCGGTTGTTTTTGGTGTGATTTTTGTTGATTTGGACCGGTCCTTTCCACCGGAAGTCGCTAGTGGCGTTCAACAAAAACTAGCGACTTGCGATAGAAACGAAGGTCAAAATCGATCGAATCACACCAAAAACAACAGGAAACACTCAGGTTGGATGAAAAAATCGGATGAGGGCAACGTGTAAAAATAAGGAGTACGTGTAAAGTTTGGTCTTCCGGGACAAACTTTCAAATGTGAGCGGGTGAGCGGACAGAGCGCGCGCTCGTCTGTGATTGTGATTGGTGGAAGTAAATCGCGTGTAACTCGTTTATTATCAATTTGCGAGAGAAATGTCATAGAAGAAAAGATTCTTAGAATGACCAGTTCTACTAGAAAACGTTAACGAAAATCGGATGAGGGTAACGTGTAAAAATTGACCAAATATTTACCTCATTTCCTTTTAGTCACAGGCAATGCTTAACTGCTCCTTCATGCTTTTATATAACCCTTCCACCCAAACCACTATTCCCTGCTTTCGTACACCCTTCTACTCCATTGCAATAACTGTCATTTCCATCTAAATATATATTTTTTTTTACTACATGTGCATGTTAAGGCCATTTCCTGAGGCCTGCAACTACTCACAGGTAAGAAAATCTCTTGGGATAAAGGTGCCTTGTGTGTGTGTGTGTGTGTGTGTGTGTGTGTGAAATGATCTGCATTTTTATAACAAATTTTGTACGGTCAAAACACCTATGCACAAAACCGAGTGTTTGAAATGGGTAAATATTTCAGCCATCATCCTAACCAACCAATGGTAACTTTACCTAACTTTATCTCAACTAATTTATTGGTACTAATGAAAAATTTGTGTACTCTTTTTACTCATTTCGTAATTACTGTGTAAGGGAACTCTACTGGTGAAAAATACAAAGCTAACCATTTACCAGCACGGACCTAATTCTGAAATCTGTAATTTCTGCCATATAATACTGTGTATATAGTCTTCTTATAAATTACATATTTATTTAGCCTCAAATATGGGGGAAAAGCATTATTGTATCCAGTCAAGTACTGTGACTTTCAAGTTAGCAACCACTGCAGCTGCTACACGAACTACAGTATACTCTTGAACTGCATGTGGTATGCTTCATGCACCCCATTAACAAAACAATGTCACTTAATTACTTTCCAGTGCCTAGACTGCCACACACACATTTGTCGACTAGATTGAGACAGACGCTTATAGGCTTCCCCTTAAATGTGATAACTACAGCATTGAGCTGGCTAACAAACTCTGATAATGTTGCAGTTTCAAAAATCTATTGAGAAATTCCACAGGTAGTCTGAAATTAAGTTCACAGCACAATTTATTATCATAATATGATAATAAATTGTGCTCTGAAGTGATGGTAACTCCAAATATTATGCGGCAAGTCGCCACCACACTCACCAGTCACCACGCCGGAAGTTTTGTTTACTCGTATTCGCTGAAAAAGCGTTTAGTCTTGTAAAATATTCTTAACAGCACTGGATATCTCATATATTTCAGCCTGCCAAGGAAAACTTTATTCCCGAATTATTCAGTGTTTGTAAATGAGAAAACCAGCCATCGTATTTATTAATATTTAAGTTTGTTACACGAAAGGGGGTCTCTAGTAGCGTTTATCCTTCGGTCTCATTCCAATACTATTTAACGTCATAGCGGATCTCCTACAGTAAACGGGATTTTTTTTTTATGGCACGAAACACGGGATCTTCAGACGCTCTCGTTCGGCAGTACTGGCGTTTAGTTTTTATAGTACAGCCCATAGAGTTTGCCAAATGTATTACGGCCAGAACAACAACTGAATTCAACTAGAAAACAAAATAATTTAACGAACCCAATGTAAAGCCACACGTGGTCTCATCAGTCACTGAGTCCCGCATCTTCCTCGCCTATGTTCCAACCGTAAATCTGTAAACATGGTATCAGGGAAACAATCAGCAGATTACACCATGTTAAAATGTTATCTGAATCGTTGAAAATAATTTTGTTCTTGAATGTTTAGAGCTTGCACAATTGGAGTACCGATAAAACCGTATTTGCTTTGCCTGAGCAGGGGGGGATCCGGGCCCCCTGGACCCCCCCTCCCTGTTGTGAATATGCAGTAATCTAATTTGGACTCGTTTTTGGACTCCTGTCATTCTCTGATCAAATATTTCTGTGCCGTTTACTTATCTCTCTTCTACTGACAAAATTATTTGACTATCTTACTTCCTAAGTCGGATTCATTGTTTCTACTTCTATATTTTTTTCCTCAAAACTCCTCTCCATTCACTGGTCCACCTGGTAAACACGCCCGAGTCGTTTTTATCCTTAATGATCTGAGATTGTACAGCACCCTACTCGTATCCTTGACCGCCTTAGAGAGAGTTCTAGTATTCTTGACTTTTCTTCTATCTATCTATATACCTAGGCTGCTTCCCCCAAGGAAAGGGAGGTAGCCGAGACAGGACGACACACTCCCCATTTACTCATCCATTCAAACACATTCATTCGCATCTTAGCTCCATAGGGGTTGTCTTTTTCTCTGTTGAGCTCCTCCGATCACGGTCTTATCTCAGTTACCTGTCCTTTCACTCCAGTAAGGCCTGTGGACTCGCCCACAAACAGATGCGTATATGGTATATTGGTGCTGCGGAGTGGGAGGCTCTCAGACAGGACCTCTCTGCTTTTCCCTGAGATGGCTATTGTTGCCATAGCCGAGAGGCATCTGAATGTGTTTTCCACATAATGGAAGTTATTCTCGGTTATAGCAGTAGGCATTTCTGTCCTTTACCCTTAGACTAATGCAAAACAAAAAGCAAAAAAAGAAACCTTTGATTATATCACGCTTTTCCTAATGGAGTTTGAATCAGTGAAGTGACTTTCAAAAGGTACCGGCTTACCCCTGAATCTCGTTCACCTTACTTTGTCCGGAATCGTGCTAAATCTGTTCTTTGCCTTGCTATAAACAGTTCCATTCATTCCAAATGTTCGGAACTCCATAACTGAAATTCTTACTAAGGTAAAAAAAAAAAAAAAAAATCCTTGTTTTTAATGCATCAAACACTTGGTTAATTTTTTTTTTTTTTTTTTTTTTTTTTTTGCCAAAATGTTAACTCAGTAATACACAGCTCAGTCCATCGTCATCTCTCTATGTCCTTGGAGAGTCTTTCTCTCGGGACCTATCATGGAAAGTTCATTCTGCTTCCCTTGTATAATCCGATTCATATAGATTGGGTGTGCTAAGCTGACTCCGTGTGTGTGTGTGTGTGTGTTACCCTGCGACAAGGGTTTTATTGACCCCTGTACAACTTCCATATGTGAAGGGTTCATCACAAACAGCTCTTTAAACAGGGTGCAATCAAAAGCTTTTCCCCTCCTCATACTGACTCTCCTCAACCTCTCTTTCTTTGCTGCAGTGTTCCCACTTCATCCCTCAACTGTCACTATTTCAATGGTTACTGCTGTTGTGAACTGTGTGCTTACATCCCTTCTCCATAACGGTGGACGCGCAGCAACCGGCTGGCAATGCGAATGAATGTGTTTGAATGGATGAGTAAATGGAGAGTGAGTCGTCCTGTCTCGGCTACCTCCCTTTCCTTGGGGGAAGCAGCCTAGGTATATAGATAGATATATGTATATATATATATATATATATATATATATATATATATATATATATATATATATATATATATACTTTATGGCCACAAAGTCTAAGTACACTCCTCTACACACTGATGGGCAGACCTCATTGTTCCACACTTTTCACGAATGTGTATTTTGTCCTACTCCTCTCACACAACGCACAGACTCGTACTGAGTGGACATGCCCTAACAACCCTTTTGCTCCGGTTCCATGTCATTCCAGAGTCTCACATCCTTCAATGATAAGAGCACAATGTAGTCTTTCTGCATCCTATGTACCTGAATTTATATGAAGAGCTTAATTTACAGCACTAGTCACTTTGTATGCTATAACACCTATTGGGCTGTGTATTTCAACTCTTTAAAAATGCACTAGAATCCATTTTTTTTTTTTTTTTTCACTGTTGAACAGTCGATGAAAAAACAAGTTATATTTTTAAAAATCCATACATCAGATTACAGGTGTCTTCCATTCATTAAAAAGAAAGTTGAACTGCTGCAGCCTGAAGTCGGGGTAGACTATCTTACATTTGTTGCACATATTTCATGAAAAAGCATGATTCTCGGGTGGAAAAGTTAAAATACGTCATTCATAACTAGTGACTATAATTGTGTACACATGCATAGAGTGTTTGTCTGTGATAATATTAGAACAGAAGGCACAGGACCAGCGTGTGTGGACTCTGGCTGCGTGGTGGTCAGTCCTGCGAGCGGATTATGTGTATAAAGTTGTCTTGGACTCAGTGAACGTGACGGTGCACCTGTGAACGTGACGCTTCACTAGAGTGTCAGGATCGAACTCTCTAGTAAAAATTCCACCTTCCACATTCTATTGACAAGGAATATACAGTATATGGCGTAAGGCTATAACCTGGCCAATTAAATAAACGTTTAAGCCATTAGTTGCCTCATTAATTTTCCTATCTGGCGTTGTCACTCCTTTCACTGCTTTGGCTTCGTTATGATTTTGATTTTTTGAACCGAAAAAATTCCCTTGCAGCCGAAGGGATAAGTTATAGGGTTAAGACTAAAAGCGTTGCTATGGATGCACGTACGTTTTTGGTGGCAAATGCCAGATGATTTAGTTCAGCTGAAGAAATCCTTAGCAAACAAGAAAACTGATGCTATCGGTAATACTGATGCGTGTATCCATGTCCACATTCTCTCTCTCTCTCTCTCTCTCTCTCTCTCTCTCTCGGGTCTTTGCGTGCGTGCCTTGAAAATCCTGGTGACGCGGCACAGTGGCAACTAACCTGAGGGTGGAGAGTAGGAATGTCCAGCCAAAGCACAGTGCAACCCGCAACACACCACACACTGCACCTCCACCCACCCTACCTGGCCCTGGCCGCACCTTTCAATATTCAAATCACCACCGCTACATCTGCCCTCGTAATTTACCCACAGGTGTGATGAGGCAGGTCACGTCTGTCAATATCTGTAAATTTATGAACATTAACGGCAGATGAGCCAACTGCATTTTTACTGATAACTCTGACCTTGCTGTACTCTGAGAATTACGTTACTTCTACGTAATATTATTTTCAGTTTCATATTATCGGTGTATTTACCATTTTCAGTCTTACTTTCAACCCCTGTTTTGTCTGACTTATGTTCTGACGTGCCATATTTCTTCCATATTTAGCAATATGCCGGTGTATATTTCCAGAGTTATCAGAGAAAATACCTGCTGACCACTGATTAGAAAATACAAACTATCTTATTTTTTTTAATTTAATAACTGAAATTTTTGTTTGACCCCTTATTTTCTATGGCTTCTGTAACACATATTCGATTATATATATATATTACTCGTCAGATAAATTTTGTTAAGCTGATTTTGTGTATCATTATGTTTTGTTTAATTTTTATGGCAATGAGCAAACAAGAGAAATTTTCGGTTAAAATTTTCCATCCACTGACAAAGCAGTTATTACGAACCATAAATAATTACTGCAGTAAGGAAATCGCACATCTCAGGTTTAATTGTAACATAAGAAGACCAGTTCTCTCCTAAATTCAAATATCAAGGAGAGAAACAGTTTTAAGCAGAAATCTCATCTGATCCCAACCATCAACACAGCACACAACGCTCTTAATGACCTGATTAAAACACACAAGACATCTGGAAAGTGTTTATGGATACTCCAGAACACACAACAAACAGTGGGACATTTTGGAAGACAACCACAAACAGCCACACATCGTAAAATTCTCCCCTATCAAGCCACGAAGCCTTACTGAACATTGAACTATTCCCAGCTTGAAGGACCAGGCAGACAACCTAATTTAGTATTATACATCAACAAGCCTCACTAATACCACTCCACAAAGCAGAACAGTCACAAAAAAAAAAAAGTAAAATAAATAGAATAATAAAACACATCAACATCTTCCCCATTCATTTTAGAAGTCTATCATACACACATATATATAATCCCAAGCAGCAGGACCACACCAGACCACAAATATCCACCCAAACACCTCAGCCCCTCACTGCAATATTCAATATGTTCTGGATTCACAAGCAGCTCCCCGATATCTGGAGGAATGCAATCATCATTCTTAAAACTATGCCTGGAAAGGCACTTAAAAGTCCACCATCGTATAGCCCATCCAGATTCTAAAAACATCTCCCTTTACGTATCTCTCTCTCTGATTTCCAGCATGGATTTCAACTCATGCACTCAACCAGCACAAACCTTTCTTAACTGACTAATATTTTATTAAATGGTTTCAGAAAGCAACAACGAGAGTAACAGCAACAGATGAAGAGGCACAGTACCAAGACAAACCCTGATGAACAAAATCTTAAATACAAATATGGAAGACCGTGGCAAGGAGTGATTTGTTAGTTTTTTTCTAGGGCAGACAAGGTTATAACCAAAAATCAAAATTAAGAATACTCCCCAGTGGTGTCCCACAAGTCTCGATCTTCTCATCTTCACTTCTGTATCTTTTTCTCCACGACCCACCCCCTCCCTTCTATAACAATACAGTTTTATGCTAATGATCTGACAATACAGTAGATTCACTGTACTCCAAAACGCAAGAAGCAGTAGGCCAGTTTAAACACTACCAACACTCTCCAGAACATTGGTTTACACTAAACAGAATGACTGTTTCACAGACAAATCACCATCAGTCTCTTCAGTACAGACATACATGAGTCTCAAACACACCTTCAGGTTACCCTCTTTAAACAGTCACTACCCTTCGAGAGACATTTCAAAGTTCTTGAATTAATTTGGATACACTTTTTTTTTTTTTAAGCCCCCAGGCAACGTCAGTGAAAAGGCATCTCGTAACGTCGATGCTGAAAACGCTCACATACACCAGCTTTGAACAGCAGAAGGAATTAACGAAAATAATCTATAAACCAGTGGTTCTTAACCTGGAGTACACGCCTCCGAAGGGGTGTCAGTAATTTCCAATGAGGGGTGGCACCCAGAAGAAAACAGAGAATGGCCTGAACAAGTGTGTGTGTGTGTGTGTGTGTGTGTGTGTGTGTGTGTGTGTGTGTGTGTGTGTGTGTGTGTGTGTATGTGTGTGTGCGTGCGTGCGTGCGTGCGTGCGTGCGTGTGTGTGTGTGTGTGTGTGTGTGTGTGTGTGTGTGTGTGCGCGTGTGCGTGCGTGCGTGCGTGCGTGCGTGCGTGCGTGTGTGTGTGTGTGTGTGTGTGTGTGTGTGTGTGTGTGTGTGTAACGACAAACCTTCAGTTGCTATAAACTCGTTAGCCATTGTTCCAACGTAAAAAGCATAATTTCATTTGTACCCGCGTGATGAGTTGCTTTCATTCACTCTCTGTCGTCTGGCTGTCTACCTTCTCCCTCTCTGTTTGGTCTGACCATATGAAGAGAATGATAAATTACCAAGAAGTCGTATAAAGAAAGACGAACCTCACTTCTGTTACCGATATTTTGAACATTAAAAAAGAAAAAAATGGTTTCCGTTCCTAATCAGTACTCAGTTTTGCCCTGTAGCTGTCACTCTGTATTTAAATTTCACAAGCTTCAAGTACCAGGCGTCAGTCAGGTCTCCACGTGACAAATCCTGCCCCTCGCACTCGCATTTTCTTAACTTCATGTGGGGTAATGTTTTATGATACGAGCAAAACAGTAACGAGAACTGTTTTTATATATTTTGCAGAGAACGTTAAATGATAGGTTTTCCACATCCAGGAGGGAATTTAGCAGATCAGAAGGGGAGTACGAACATACATGCGCTATATTTGACTGGTGTTTATGATTGTGGACTCTAATGTTTGACCATATGTTATTATGATAATATGATGGTGTTTCTGTCCTCATCATGTGATTGTGTTTATGACAATGTGATGATGTTTATGACAATGAAGTGAACAATTTATACGACGATGTGGTGGTGTTATGATCAAGAGTACATGATGGTGTTGATGATTATGACAATGTGATGACATTTATGAACAAACGAGTATGGTGATGTTGATGCATGGTCATCATCAAGTTGTGGTGATTATAGTCATGTGGTAGTAATTATGATCATATTGTGGTTTATATAACCATGTGGTGGTGTTTATGGCCCTGGCCATGTGGTGTTATGACGAAGTTGTTTTTTTTTTATGAAGACCATGTAATGGTGTTTATGATCATGTGATGATGCATAACCAGGACCGTGATGGTGTTAATGGCCATGTATTCGAGTTTATGATCTCCCATGTGGCCGTGTTTATGGTAATGTGGTAGTTTACATTATTCGACGATGTTCAGATCCATACCGGTATATCTATTCGAGGCGACATTATCGACGGCAGAGGCTGTCAAGACTACACAGAAATGAACCGAACGTTGAGAGAGTCTGCGCAATATCTTGTCTGTCACAAGGCCTTGCATTCCAAATCAACAGCAATGAACCAGTGCAAAGAATATCACTAAATGTGTGCTGGCGTGTTGCTTGTAAATCTTGTTTCAGTTACGAAATGAACATTATACTCTTAAAAACATGGTTCTTTATTCTCCTACTTAATTCAGGAAGAAAATTTAGCCATATGGTGGAAGAAACGGAATGGAGGAGGAATGATGTGGAACTACGGCGACGGGCAGCATGACCCTGAAAATGGTTAACCCAAGGAACCGACATAAACAAGTACGGTAACTAAACAACACTCCAGTACGCGAGCCCAAGCTGGACCCCCTCAAGAGCCACACCAATGAGAAATCTTAATAAAAAAAAATAAAAAAATAAATACATATATAACAAATAATGCTCTAAGAATAATGAAAGGATGTATGACGACCACAAATATAAATCACTTGCGACGAGAAACAAAAGTACACCCGATCAAGGGCCACACCAACATGAAAGCATCCATCACACCCGCGAAACTTTTTGTAGCCTGTTGAACCACACCCGCCCCACAAAGACGGTACAGTTACTCAGGTACAGTGGTTATGTCTAAGGCGGTGAATAGGGTATGATTTCTGAAGACTGGAGGAGGCGTGAGAGAAAGAGAGAAAAAAAAAAAAGTGGCTGGATACGGCAAATGAATGTGAGGTCTAGACAGCGGTGACTTAACAAACACTAATGAAATAGGGAAGTGGATGGATGAAATGTGTGTGTGTGTGTGTGTGTGTGTGTGTGTGTGTGTGTGTGTGTGTGTGTGTGTGTGTGTGTGTGTGTGTGTGTGTTGTTGTTGTTGTTGTTGTCCTGAATCCTACTCATCTCACGAATAGCTTGAGGAAGTGTGGTTAGAATGATGATGATGATGATGAAGATTTACACATGATCGAGTTCAGTCATAAGCAGATGTCTCCATGAACTGTCCGCTTGGGTAAGTCTTAGGCCTCCCACGACCTTGATCCGCCTGGCATTAGCGGAGGTCTTGGTACGACTCTAAAGAAGTGGAAGAAGGATGTCTCCACTAATTACGTATGCGCGGTCATGTCTCCGTCAAAACTGATCATTGATAGCGAGGGTCACACGAGAGCTGAATCACTGCTCACTCACCTACATCACCCCGTCATCAACAACCATGTGAGCTGAAAGAGGTGCGGTGTGGGATGTAGGGTGTGGGATGTAGGATGTTGGGTGTGAGATGTTGGGTGTGGGGCGTCAGATATTTTAAGCAGACCGCATCAATCACAAACATACAGGGAACGAATTTCAACTTGGCCCTGTGACCCTGACCTTTGAATGATTGTTTTTCAAATTGGATGCCTTCGTTCTTGCCTTACCCTCAACCTTTCCACCAAATATCAGATCTGAACTGCTTAAACTGACCTTGTGATGTAACATTTACCTTTCATCTTTTGTTCTAAAAAAACATGCGTCTTTACTTTGACTTAACATTTCAGCAGTTAAGTAAAATCGGATCAAAACTGAGCCATACTGATAACACATACAGACAGATAGACAGCAAAACACACACGGCGAGAATAAAACATCACACTCTCCGCACTACTCATATGCGGGTGTAATTATTAGCGTAGTGTCTCGGTACTGAGGCAAAACTACAAATTTAGCAACAGCAGCAGCAACAGTAGTAGTACAAGAAGTAGCAGTAGTAGTAGTAGTAGTAGTAGTTGCAACCCCAGGCTCATCTGAATGTGAGCCAAGTGGACTGCAGGCTGAAGTTACCCTCCTGCAGTCGACCATCCTCATTTGGGAAGAAGAGGGAGGGAACTAAGGGACGTTTGTGTGACCAGGCAGTGAAGGTACTCGGTCATATCGGTGCCACCACGTGAAGGCGTTCCTCTCCAGCACGATAATAGACCGTGCTACGTCTAAACAACACCATACTCTTGTCACCATAACTTGGCCCAGATTTTCGCCCATTTGAAGCTTATTTCACATAGCTCGGTGGCAAACTATGGCTCTACATCTTTCCATAACACTTCTTTGTGACTATCATCAATTTATAGCATTAATCAATTTTTAGAGCTCAACATTCAAGATGGGGAGATGGCAATTTTAGGTCAAGTTCGAGTAAAAGGGATATTGCTGGAAGGACTGTCTGGGCTCCGTGTGTCGAGGTGATGGCTGCTGCAAAAAATAAATAAATAAATAAATAATTCTTTGTACTATGGGCGAAACTATCCAAGAACTTAGGTCATTACTACAAGCATAAAATAGTGGATCAGGCAGAATACCCCCAATGAATAGTAATCATGGAAGCAGATGTATTTTGCTCTGAAGACAAACGGCACGAAAAAAAAAAACTATGACTATAATCAATATTGTGTTAGAGGTAGAATAGTATGCAGCCGTACCATCTGAACGAGGGAACAGGTGAGGGTGAGGGGAGTGAAGGGGACAGGGAGGGGTGAGGGTGAGGGGAGTGATGCGGGCAGGGAGGGGTGAGGGGAGTGAAAGGGGCACGGACAGGTGAGGGTGAGGGGAGTAATGCGGGCAGGGAGGGGTGAGGGTGAGGGGAGTGAAGGGGACAGGAAGGGGTGAGAGTGAGGGGAGTGAAGGGAGCAGGGAGGGGTGAGGGTGAGGGGAGTGAAAGGGACAAGGAGAGGTGAGGGTGAGGGGAGTGAAGGGAACAGGGAGGGGTGAGGGTGAGGGGAGTGAAGGGAGCAGGGACAGGTGAGGGTGAGGGGAGTGAAGGGGACAGGGAGGGGTGAGGGTGAAGGGACTGAAGGAAGCAGGGAAGGGTAAGGGTGAGGGGAGTGATGCAGACAGGGAGGGGTGAGGGTGAGGTGAGTGAAGGGGACAGGAAGGGGTGAGAGTGAGGGGAGTGAAGGGAGCAGGGAGGGGTGAGGGTGAGGGGGCTGAAGGGAGCAGGGAGGGGTAAGGGTGAGGGGAGTGATGCGGGCAGGGAGGGGTGAAGGTGAGGGGACTGAAGGGGGTAGGGAGGGGTGAGATACGACGTGACAGAGAGGTGTGAGGGTGTGGGGACTGAGGGGGACTCAAGGAAGGAGAGTGATGAAGGTGACGAAACTAGAGGGAGAAGGGAGGGGTGAAAAAAAGGGGAATGAGACGGGTGAGAGTGAGGGGAATGAAGGGGGCAGGGAGGACTGAGGGTGAGGCAATGAGAGAGAAGTGGAAGGAGTGAGGATGAGGAGACTGGGAGGGGGTATGGAAGGGTGATCAGAGGGAGGGACGAACGACAGTGTGGGGTGGGGATAAGGCCAAGAGTGACAGGACTGAGAGGGGAAAGGGAGGGGTGAGGGTGAGGGTGGAGGAAGGTGTGGTGTGGCGTAGTGTGGTGGTGTGGTGGTGGTGGCAGTAGCAAGTCAGCCACTGTGCCACCAGGACGCGCCGTGAGTGCCACCTTCCCTCACCACCCACCCACACACACACAGGTACGTCGACACTCTTTCTTTACTCTATTCACCTTAACTTGGCCTAAAGTTGTCATCTCTCCATCATAAATACTAAGCTGTAACAATAGATTAACATTAGAATTCGGTGCTAGTCACGAAGAGGTGCTATGGAGAGAATGCAAAGCCGTACCATTGTCTTATTCTGCCACTGAGCTACGGGAAATGGGCTGACAAAGGGCGCAAATTTGGGCCAAACTAAAGTGGACTGAAGTATAGAAGTCTCACTGGGTTGGGATGTACCGATGTGCCTCTTCTTTAGGTATATACAAGGTGGCCCGTAAATAGCGCTCCTTTAAAATCTCACCTGCAGGTTTCATGTGTCTTGTAGGGACGGCTCAGTCTCCTGGTGTGGGCGTGGACGTGGCAGTAGGAGTAGGAAAGGAATTAATGACGCAGGGTAGACATTGGTAACGCTAACTGAGCCGTCCCTGCAACACACGAGAAACTGCACAGTGAGTGAAAGACAGGCGTTACAGATGTACCACCCTGCACTGTCCAACTTACATCTTACTTTCCCTTATATGTTATGTAGCCTGTTTCTATTTAATACCGACACAGCCTGCTTTACTGACATTCAAAAAGGATGACTAAAACGTGATGTGAAAATAAACCGCAATGCAGAAGACGTTACTAAATTCCTAAACCCAACAAGAACTGTAACCTCGAATTTTAAGCTTGTCTCTTCGTTCCTCTGACATCCTGCAACACTCGAATAACCTAAGACAAGGCAGTACCGCATATGATTTTGTTTTTGTTTCGTTTTGGACAAGTTTATTTACGCACTGAAAGGGATAATGAGGCTCTATTCAACCTCTCCACTTTGAGGTTTCAGCCATATGTGGTCACCATGGGCGTAGGCCAATATTCTACTCTTGACTGCTGTGAACTGTACTAGCTCAATTTCTTTCCCATCTAAGCCTACCTTGCAATGGGTAATGCGAAACTGGCAGCTAATGTTTAAAAATTACTGAATTTCGTAAAATGAATATATATATATATATATATATATATATATATATATATATATATATATATATATATATATATATATATATATATATATATATATATATATATATATATATATATATATATATATATATATAATGAAAACTTTGTGTGTGTGTGTGTGTGTGTGTGTGTGTGTGTGTGTGTGTGTGTATGTATACTTTACAGTGTTGCCTCTGTAGCGTCGAATACTCTGGCCAAGGGTGATTTTTTTTTTCCGCGTGAGTAACATATGTGCTTACATTAACTTAGCGGATGTGGCTGTATGCACATAGTACCCTGTACCATCTCGCCATACTTGGTTAGAAGGTACTTTGTGCAGGCACGAAGATGAACACGGTACATGTGTCACAGGCAGCAGAACTCTCCGGCTATATCGATATGCCAGGGCAAGGTGGCGTCCCTCACCAGCATCTTTGCTTAAGTAAAATAGGAAAGCCCTGCCTCAAGGTTTAGGGATTAATTAAGACATTTTTATCAAAACAAAAATATTCCCCACCCAACAACACTGACAGGCAGGACATCCGGTAGACTATCAGCAGCCTAGTGTAACGCGATCCTTGCTGAGTGAGAACCATGTTTACTTATTTTGCATCTTAGTCGCTCTTTTCTATAACCTAAGTCAATACCAGACGCAAGACCGTCACCAGGAGGGAGGGAAAGAGAGGTGGGGGGGAGAGATTGAAGAGTTCATTGGCTCTGAAACGTAATGCTGTTGGTGTTCATTCTTCCCCCTTAATATCACTGTTGACCCTGTTTGGTATCCGCAGTCTGATGGCAATTTGTGGCCAGGCACAAGAAAAAAAAAAAATCTTGAATTGCTAGAAATCTAAAAGTTACATATCTAGAGAAAACCACTTCAAATGTTAACATTTTACGTATTATTAAAGGTATAAAGCTAACGGATAACTGTCTTTGAAATCTAACCATCAGCTCCGTTAGTTACATCCTTGAAAACATTACCTTGATACCAGCAGGCCTATTTTTTAGAAAATAAGCACCCTGGTTTTGTAATTCCTTCTTTTGCTACAAATAAAATGGCAATCTAAATTCTAGCATTGTTTTACTAATTTTTATCCTCAAGGAATAACAGCACCAGCCTTTTAGAAAATCCTCTTGATATATATTCTGGTTTACTATAAAATACAAAATACAGTTGGCGTCAATTTTTCCTTAATTCCATCTAGGGACACGAAGGCAAACCACCCTCTTGAAAAATCCTGGCGACCGGCTTGAGATACCATACTGTGCTGTGCGATATACTGTGTTGTGCTAGATCTATGTGGTTTCAGCTCGGCCGGAGAGTGTTATAACTCTCTTTTCTCTGTTTTGTTGCAGAAAGAAGAGGTTGTATTGTGAGGGCGCGGCAGGTAAGGTAGGGCACGGGGTCACCAGCCTCACGAAATCACTGTCATCTGTAAGTGATATCAGTAACTAGCCTACACCAGAAAAAGTGGATTAAATTATACCCTGAAGATACCAGATAATAATTAGTTTACACCAGGAAAAGTGATGATTATATTATACCATGAATATACCAGATAATAGTTGGTCTATGCCAGGAAAAGTAATTATTAAACCGTTTCGAATGTGTCAAATAATATCCAGATAACACCAGGAAAAGTGATTGTTAAACTATACTTCGAATGTGCCCGTTGTTTGGGGGGAAATTGGTATTGTACAAAGCGACCCAAAATGAATGCAACCCATAAAAGCTTGTCATTTATACAACTGATAAGATAACTGCATTATCTTTGCATTCATGTTAAGCTGAGGTGATAACAACAGTCCTGAAAGTTTGGGTTCTGCAATTCAATTTTTTTTTTTTTTTTTTTTTTTTTTTTTCCACAATGTGTTCCAAATGACCACCTTGACGCTGAAGACACTCCTTGAATCCGGCGCACACTTCCTTCTCTCAGGCCACGTCAGCAACAAAAACAATATTACCTGCGGTACAGCACCACCAGAGGATGTTCTCCAGCGTCCATTGCATTCAACAAGATGCACAGCAAGGGTGGCCATCTCAAAGCATGGCGCCATTGGACCTTTTTGGTTCGAAGACGAACAGGAATAGTCTGTCGCGGTGAACACAAAACGATGTGTTGAGGTCATGAGGATGTTTTGGACAACACTAGGAAGACGTAGGGGCATCACTCGTGCGGTGCAATGGCTCTACCAGGATAGGGCCACCCCACACACTTCAGACCAAACGTTGATATGGTTGCAGCAACGATTCGGGGATCGATTGATCAGTAGGAGATGTGACCCTGAGTGGGCCTCTCACTCACTCAACCTGAATTCCAAAATTTCTATTTATGGGATTATCTGAAGGATCATGTTTATGAAAACCACCCCCAGACAATCGAAGACCTGAAAACAGAAATCACGGCTAACATCAGAGCTATCCCAAGAGAGGAGTGTGTCCGCGTAATCGCTGCATTCAGGAGTGCCTACGACGTCGAGATGGTCATTTGGAACACATTTTAGAAAAAAGAAAAAGAAAAAAGGACCATTTGAACCGCAGAACCCAAACTTTCAGGACCGTTTTGTTATCTACTCAGCTTAACATGAACGCAAAGATAAAGCAAATCTCTTATCAGCTGCATAAATGACACACACACTTTCATGAGTTGCAATCATTTTGGGTCACCGTGTAGACGAGGCACTGGGTAAATATAACATCTTGCTGACACCAAGAGTACAATATCTCTTATACTTGCTGATCCTTTTTCACAGAAGAGCCTGGGGTGTCAAATGAAGCAGAATTAAAACAGTTACACTAAGCTGCTCACACCAAGGAAATAACAGACAAGAGACAAACTGAGATAACTAGAAAATAAAAGTGAATTATTTTGCACAGTGCGACGGGTATGATACAGTAGACATTTTACGTGATACAAGATGGAATACGGTGATGAATATAATTCTGGAGGAGAGGAAACAACTCAAGAGATATCTGTTCCTTTCATTAGAGTCACTGATGAGAACAAAGAATCTGCACTCAACACTCAAAGTACTTTTCGAACTGAGTTCAGGAAAGGGTCGTTTGACAGAAAAAGAGGAAGGAAATTAAGTTCTTCTGCTTACGACATAAACATTCAGCAAGAACTAGATGTCTCCCAGATTCGTCATGAGGCTTCGAGACGATATTCTGATCCAGAAGCCAGAATGAAGGTGGCAGATGGTGGTGGGACACACATGGAGGAAGATTACAACATTCATACAAAACCACGGGACGTCGCCCTGTTACCCGACTTGAATGATTATATAGCTCCTCAGAGTCCCTCTGCTGACATTCCAGGTATGAGAGCTTCTGTCAGCCCTCCACCAGTGACTGGGGAAAGGCTAACAGTTGTTGGTGATACACTCGTGAACAGACGCAGACCCAGTACTGACATATCATTCAACATTCAGCACCGAAAGTCCATCCATGAAATGACACCCAGGATGCAAGCTCAGGTCGCCAGGTTTGAGGCAATGTCTGACACTTCACAGGCTACTTTGGCAGCAAACCATAATGAGCACCGAAGGCCATCCCTACAGGTAGAAGTCACCAGGCAAGAACTTTACAAGTTAGCGAGTGACGGAGAACTGCTTAGCCCATGTGACAGGTCATACAGCAGGGAAAGTATGGATGAAACAGACCATGAGAGGCCACCTAGTCGGAGAGACATGGTTGAAGTGGACAATCAGAGGTTACACAGTGCGGACAACCTATCTCACCGCCGTCTCTCATCTGATGGGGAAGAAATTCGTGTTTATGAGCGTCGAGGGTCACATGAGATGAAGGTGCAGGGGCGCCGCAAGTCGCTAAAAAATAAGATTTATGAAATTGAACGCAGGAAGTCTGTCACTGAAGATATTGATGCCCTTGAGCGACGACTGTCCAATCAGGGCAGCGAATCAGACAGACTGTCTCAGCACTCAGGGCGCTCCAGCCCTGACGCGACACCAATGGACACCATTCCTACTATAAAGGTTCGCAGATACAGTGACATGGTGAGCGAGAATGACATACAGAATGATTCAGAGATGGACAACCAGTTTTTGAAGAGCATCTCACCATATCTTACCTATCGCAAATCTGTCTCAGAGCTGGAACCCTATCTGAACTTTCAGGATGAAATCAGCAACATAACACCAGAGATACAGGCACAGGTATACATGAACGAGGAGAGCATAAATAAAAAATACCGCCGTAACTCACAGCTTTACGAAAGAGCAGACAACACTGAGGATCCGTACAATGAACAAAAAAATCAGGATGGCCCATACAATGAACAAGAAAATCAGGATGATAGTGAATGTTTGACTGAAAATCTGCAGGCACAGTACAGCGATGATTCATGTAACGACTCGGATCACAGTTCCAAAACTAAGGAAGTGCAGCCAACGGACACGGGAACTCCAGCTGACAGTAACACTGTACATCCAGGAGTGAGCAATCAGGTAAGAAGAAAATCGACAGGAAACGAAATGTTGGATTCTTTTTTGAGACGCTTAAGCAAGGAACCCATTCCAGACCAAAAGCTGCCACGGCCAGACGAGTCCACGGATGGGGAGAATATGGACACTGAGGAACAGTCTTGTGTGGCCGAGGAAAACCCTGCAGACACAAATTCATTCCACCCAAATGGCAGACGCCCCTCGGCTGTCCTTGAAGAAAGATGGAGACCCTCATCATTCAAGGACAAACAACCGCTTGCAGGTTTATATGACTGGCTTAATGCACGTTTAGATGAAAGTTCAACAGCAGGCGCAGAAAACAGTTTACCCAGAGATGCAAATACAGGAGTGTATAACAATGAGGACAGTTTGAATCAAACAAACCGCCCCAGTTCACAGCTTCACGCAAAAACAAACAGAACTGAGGATTCATATGATGAACAAGATGCTTTATGTTACGACATTGGTCACAATCCTGAGACTGTTGACACACCAGATTTTCACGAGTCAGTTACCAACAACAGAGAACCTCCAGCAGACAGTAACAGCTTGCATCCTGGGGTGAGCAATCAGCTAAGAAGAAAATCGACTGGAAATGAAATGTTGGATTCCTTTTTGAGACGCTTAAGCAGAGAACCTATTCCAGACCAAACGTTTCCTCAGCTAGGCGATTCCACGGATGGAGAGAACATGGGCACTAAGGTACAGTCTCATGTGGCCGAGAGACTTCATTCAGATACGAATTCATCCCAATCAACCAGCAGACGCTCTTCGGGTGCTGTTGATGAAAGATCGGGCACTTCATCCTCCCAGGACCGACAACCACTAGCAGTTTTTTATGAATGGTTTGATGCACGTTCACAAGCACATTCAGCTGCAGGAGTAGAGACTAGTTCAAGCAGAGATTCAGCTGCAGAAACTGAGGTTGGCTCAGATGTGGTGGACAACGTAGTGAGTTTGGAGCCGCGACAATCGTTCAGTACCGTCGTATACGACTTCTTTGCTCGAAGACTTAGTGGCGAGCAGGGGAAGGGAGGGGATCAGGTGGAGGCCAGTGTCAATGACTTAAATGTCACGTCTAAACCTGGAGAAGAAACTAGGCACGTACGAAGCCAAAATGTCCAGCATGAAGTAGGAAGAGGGACAAAACAAGGCAGCACTCCAAGTGTGATTCCCACCATCAACTACTCTGCACCACAAACTGAGCAAAATACGGAAGATAATTTAGCTTATCAGGAGAAAAAACTGCCAGATGTGAAAGCTAGTAGCTCTGGTAGATCAGCTGCTAGCGAGGTGCTGCTCTCAGTTGAACCTGCAGTTAGTAGCCAGCACCGGCTGTCTATAGGAAAGGAAATGTTTGACAAACTAGTGCGTCGGTTCAGTGGGCTAGAGCAGGAGTCAGTGCCTGACCAACAACCAACAAGAAAAAGCAGGCGTAAAAATAACAGTCCAGTACCTTCTGACGGGTTTGCACAACACCAAGACAAACAGACACTGATCAAAGACTCAACAGATAATACCAAGAGCCACCAGTTACACACAGAGATGACTTCATCCAGTGAAGACGAGCTCATCACCTCCGACGGCAGTGAATCCGATCTAGATTATTCCTGGACAATAAACGAACCTGATGATGATGAGGAATCGCCACCAGAACTGTCAAACGAAGGGGATACTTGGAACAGAGCAAACAATAAGCAGAGACGAAACTCGGACAAACTGGGAGACAAGACGAGACGGGCAGAACTCCGTAATAATGAAAGCCACGAACTTGGGGTGTCACAAGATATTATCGGAGAATATCAGTTTGAACTGTCGACGAAGGAACTGCTCCAATTCATGCTGCCCGAGAGACTGAGAGGAATCTACCGCTATGTGTTCGACATTGGCAGCATCAGTGTTCCACAGGAGCGGCAGCTGACTCCCACTCCCTCTCACAGACTGCCGGGGTCCACCGACTCACAACACTACACCTCCTTAGGTATACCATGTGTTTCCATATTTTAGCCACACTGACATTTCCACCTAACAAAACAAAGTGCAGACAGCATTTTCAACGCAATATTATTTTCACTAGATCACTGGTAGCCTATTATATGCCTATGGTGTGTTGATGTTGTACATAGGGGACGACTGAAATGATTTGCCGAAAGGGGATTTTGAATACTGTGTGAAAGGATCCAGAAGTGTGAATGTGGTGGATGAACTTCAAGAGGTAGACCTAAAAGAAAGATTTGGAGTGAAATCTTACAAAACAACCACATGGTTAAGGGGTCGTGTGCCATGGAGAGCCGCTATCAGGTGAACAAGATCGTCACATTAAAAAATGCACAAAGTATTTTAAAACGAAACGAAACGACAGTAAATGTGTGAGCTTCTTCTTAAACATCATAAGTGTGTACCAAACTTGCAAACACACACACACACACACACACACACACACACACACACACACACACACACACACACACACCATTATATACCTGTCTTGTATATATATATGTTATCAACTCAGCGCCCCCTCTCCTGTTCGGGAATATTCGACATGTTTTTTGTCTGTTAAAACTGACACAAGTTAATTTCGAATATATATATATATATATATATATATATATATATATATATATATATATATATATATATATATATATATATATATATATATATATATATATATATATATATATATCAGCCAATAATGGATTTGTACCGCCCCCTCCCCCAACTGACATGAAAGTGAATTTCGAAATAAACGATCACTCTATCGTTTTTACTCTAACTTGGCCAAGATTTTCGTCCTTTTGTAGCTTATTTCACGAAGCTCATTTAAGTCAGATAAGGTTATGATTCTACATTCTTTCCACAGCACTTCTTCATGACTAGCATCATATTCCTGCATAAGTCTTGTATTAAGACTTAGCACTCAAGATGGAGAGATGTCAATTTTAGGCCATGTCAGAGCAAAGGCAGTAGAGTCAAAATGGATTTCTATCATCCCGCCTCCCCAATCCATCCACTCAAATTGCGCCCCTCTCCCCTCCACCCCTCTCTTAGCTCCCTCCTTTCCCTCCAGAAAATATAATTTATAAATCATTCCTTTACGTATATTACTCCCTCCAATTACATCTCTTTGGCGGCGCCACAAAATAACAATCTCTAAAGTAAACAACAGAGCACTGACCGAATCCTTCTTGGTGGCAGAGGAGCAAGTGATACAGGCGATGAGTCGGCTGGATGGCTTGAAGGGCTGGACCACCCTGGCGAGAGTGGCCGTAGATAAGAAGAAGAAGCCTTTAGACAGGTATTTAGTAACTATTATTATTATTATCATTATCATTATTATTATTATATCATTATTATTATTGGAAATACGATCCTACAAAGTACAGTAGCTTCCACACTAGCGTATGTCCTAACGACACAGATACAGCGTAATAACTTCAGCATTGCACAGTGACGGAATCTATCCTTATTCAGTCTCTCTCTCTCTCTATCTCTCTCTCTCTCTCCGCCAACATGTTTTCCCCAGCGTAACATTTTCCCATCTTCTAACCGTGTCAGCATCACAGCGGTCACCTTCTGCGGGTGTGGCTTCCTGGGCGTGTACCTGGTGGGCGCGGCCACGTGTCTGCAGGAGAAGCATCCCCAGCTCCTGAAGGGCCGGCTTGGGGGCTCCTCCGTTGGCTCCATCGTGGCCACCTGCATCGTGTGTGACATTCCTCTCCAGGTAGCGACAGCCAGGGAACAACACCATCCTCCTCTTTGTACTGTACTCTATTTCCACCCTCTATACTCCATTCACGTTAACTTGGCCTAAGTCATCTCTCCGACTTAAACGCCGAGCTGTAACAAGTGCTAAACGTGAGAATAGGATGCTAGTCACGAAGGCGTTCTATGGAAAGGGTCTAGAACCGTAGCATCATTCACTACTGTACGTTGCTGCTGATACAGACTTGACTCCCATGTTTATAATCATTTTTCTTGTCACTGTTCTTAACACTGACACTTCCTTCCGGGCTATATCTTTTCCTTCAGTCCTCATCTTCACAGGGCGCATTACCCCCACCCTGCCCCACCACATACCAACATCCACCCTGCCTCACCAACTCATATACACCACCACACACCACCATCCACCCTGCCTCACCAACTCCTATACACCCACCACCACCCTACCCCACCACACACCACCATACCACCCTGCCCCACCACACACCACCATCCCACCCTGCCCCACCACACACCACCATCCCACCCTGCCCCACCACACCCCACCATCAACCCTGCCCCACCACACACAATCAACCCACCCAGCCCCACCACATCCCATCATCCACCCCGCCTCACCAACTCCTATCCATCTACCCCCACCCTAACTCCCCTACCACCTCCCCCTTCACACTGAACTTATAAAATCTGTGGCTTCAACTCCCTACCGCCATTCCCGTGGCGGTGATGATAACGATGATGTGTGCAAATCAGACAACACTGGAAAATGAACATCAAAGCAGTTGGGTAGGAGGGAAACAGGTGAACAAAACTGAAGTGTCCTGGCACGGGCACGACGCAAGGCACAAACGCAGACTAGCATACAGGTCACACATCATCAAAATATTAGTAAAAAAAAAAAAAATCATCAAGGGAAAAGCTTGCTCGGAGGAGAATAGGAAAACTTTGAGCAAAACCCGGGAGGAGAGGCTAGATGAAATATAGAAAGACATGATGAAACTGTGGAGACGACGAGCCCTTAATATCGGAAATCCAGGGGCCACATAGGAATGAGCAGGTGTGTCCCCGGCCCATGCAGACTGTGTGCTTGGCTGGGAGATCCCTGGAAATGCGAAATATTTGAAGTTCTTGATCCCACGAAACTTAAGGGGAAGCCTCGTATCGTTGTACTGAAAGTAGTGGAGTTAGGTGCTTGTCTCACCCCAGCTCGAGAATGTGAATGTGCCGATCTCACTGTGCCTGGTAGTGCTTGATATATAGATAAGTGGGAGAGCCAACTAACCAGCAAGGATTAGTGAAAAATAAGTGTGCATTAATCTTCTCTGTGAATCAGATGGTTCGGGATGCACTGCTGCGGACGGCAAAGATGTCTCGGAACTACCTGCTGGGGCCATTCAGTCCCTCTTTCCCGCTGGAGGAACCCCTGCTGAGGAGTCTGCTGGAGCTGCTGCCTGAGGACGCCCACATCCGTGCCACTGGCAGGCTGTTTCTCTCTCTCACTCGCGCCTCAACACTCACAAATGAGGTGCCGTAATTACTCACATTAAAATAACACTAACACAACACATTCTTATGGCCTACACTCAATGTAAGGTATTTATTCTCCAAACAAATATCACTCAGAAAGGGCAAACACTACAGATTACTGAAACCCCTAATAAACGGGAGAGCTGAAAGTAACAATCCCATTCCCTTGACTTATTTCCCTATTAAAAGGAGGAGAAGCTTTAAACCAATTCAGGCGCCTGTCTGCAGGCTTGTAAGAATATGCAAACATGAATGGGGGTATGGTACGTAAAAGGAACAAATCAGGAATTTAAGACGTGGAAAACTTAGTGGGATGGCACTGCATGAAACAAAGATGAAATTGCCGGCTGGGAGATATGAAGGGTGTAAAGTCAAGCCATTATATCAAAGACGTATGGAAGATGAAGGTTTGTTGATGAATGTTATGTGAAGAGGAATGAGTGACTGGGAGGGTTAGTAGAAGATGCATGTGAGAATAAAATTATTTTGACAGTATGAAAGTAGTTGCAACTGCATGTACACACTGCAATTAAATAACAGATGATGTCAGATTCTAGATATGAGAGAACTATTTAACATGGCCCCCAAGTTTAAACCTAAGACAGCTATAAAACATGGCCCAAGTTTAAACTAAGAGAGCTATTTAACACGGCCCCCAGGTGGTGAGCGAGTACAAGAGCCGAGACGAGCTGCTGCGGGCCGTGTTGTGTTGCTGCTTCCTGCCTGTCATATCGGGATTCTCCGTGCCAACCTTCCAGGACCGCAGGTAACTCTTTCATTTTCGCTTTGAAAGTTTGAATTGGTTGTCCTAGTCCCCGACCCCTTCGCTCCTTATGGGACGTTACTGAATCTGGATCGATGGACTCTGCTGTAGATTCTTAACTCTCATGATCTCTTCAAATCCACTACTGCATTTAGGCTTATATCAAATTTTATTTATTCGTTTATTTATTTATTTATTTTTTATTGAGGGCGAATCAGAGAAGCTTGAGAGTGCTAATATCGTCACAGTTAAAATTCTCATGATTGTTACAACTCCACTATCTTCTTTTGGCTAACGCTCTCTCTCTCTCACCTTTCCCTCTCTCTCTCTTCATCGATTTATCAATTTTTATTTAGTTTTTTACCGAGGGTGAGTCACAAGACTGTACACCATGACGTGTACAGATTAATCAAACCACAAGCCTGTTAGTCATCCCCACCACACGTTTATGTTCATTTCTTAATCCCTGACGCTACATGCGGTTAGCAGTTCCACAGGACATTTAGAGGAGCAGAGCAGCGGTGGTGACAGCCGTACCCAGAGCAGAAGGCAGGGTACCGTGTTCATCAAAGTGGCCACAGCACAGCGGCTGCCCTGGTCTATGCTTGGCTGAACTGTGCTACAATGGCCTGGGCTGGGTCAACAACATTAAATCATACTTTATCATGAGAGTGTGGCTCTTTAAGATGGGGGACAATTTATATATTTGTTGATATTTAGGATCACTTCTAATGCTTTCTGTGCGTTATTTTCAACTCAAGATTTCATCAACTCCCCCCCCCCTTTTTTTTTTCCTAAGATCAATTATTATTACTGTTATTACCAGTGAGGGCTTCGTCTCTCAAGTATGTAGTGGCATTTCCTGCGGCCCAACCCGGCCCGATCCGACCGTAAAGCTTTTGAGAATCTTATATATCAGCAACCACAGAGCCGATCACTGCGTGGTGTGCACCATATGATAGCCCCATTCTTTAATATTAGTTTTTGACAGGTTTCATCACACCCCGGCGGTGCATGTGGCTCTTGACACGCGCCAAGTGCAGCATGTCAAAAATCTTCAAAAGAGGGCCACAGGCCAGACAGTTTGTCGTGAATGCATGAAATTTAGTCAGCTGATGGCCATCAGTATACCCTAAGCATCCTCGGGGTATAAGGCGACATTTCAGTGCTTTCGGATTTAAATGGTCTCCCTCGTACCTAGTCTACAAAGGCATTTTACTAGTAATCATCTGATCACTGAAAAATAGTTGCTTTAGTGGATTTCACTGCAGTTCAACTGAAGTGATGGTTCGACGCCTTCAACAGTCACTACTGCAGTACCTGATTCATAACAATTGTTGTTAAATAAAATTTACGACTTAAGAGTCAACATCCCATTATGCTGACAACAAAAGGCCGAAGAATTATAATCTTTTCAACACCTTCTCTGTCACCTTACCCCATACTGCATTACAGCCTTTACACCCAGCTAATCACTGACTGAAATGAAGAGTGAATATTCAGCTGGACCTGAGTGCCTTATTACCATCACTGCATATGGCCACGACACAAATGACTGCGTTGGCTTTACTGTTCATTGACCCTGATAGCACCAATGACGTGATAATGACAATGCAACACAGTCACGTGTTGAGTAACCACTATCCACCACTGTGCTCTCTTTTCTGTCCAAGATTGAACTCAGGACAGGAGCCTTTACTGACACCTAAATCAGATAAATATAAAGATTTAAGCAGCTCGAAGGCAGTGCCCCGTGCTGAGAACATGCAATTAGATATAAAGTTACTTTTCCATTACGAAAGTACTCTTCGTACCCTCCAATATGCTGACAAATCACATCACCCTTCAAGACACAGAAGAGTATGTACAGTGCAATGATTGGGAAACAGTGTAAATACAAATAAAAACACAATTAATGATAAACAGACAATCGATAATGTGTGACCGAAGCGGATTCTTCTGGTACACTGGAGTCATGAGGTGCCTGTGGAGTTCATTACCATTTAGTCGTTGTCGGATACCCTTGTGTTCTCTTACTGTATGTGGAATATACACGCCTTTCCTGATATTCTAACATCGAGCGAATAATACCAAGACACGATTTATAATGATGTTATTCGATGTCTTGGGTCACCTACTGAACTGAATGATGGAGTCCTAGAACGAGGTATCAAAGACCGTATGGCACTAAATCAAAGCAAATATATATGACTGGCTGTGGAAAAGAAACGAGAAAGGAAATATAAAACTGGTCTTGATGTTAAAATGGTCTTGGCATAGAAATGGTCTTAGCGCATATGTGGTCTTGGCGTTGAAATGATCTTGGCCTTGAAGTGGTCTTGACGTTGTAGTGGTTTTGGTTTTGGCATTGAGCTGGTTTCGGCATTGAAGTGTTTAATTAGACACTGAAGTGGTTCTGGCACTGAAGTGGTCTTGGCGTAGAAGAGATCTTTGCATTGAAGTAGTTGTGACACTGAAGTGATCTTGGCATTGAAGTAGTCTTGGTGTTGAAGTGGTCTTGGTGTTGATGTGGTTTTGGTGTTGAAGCGACCTTGGTATTGAAGTGGTCTTGGTGATGAAGTAGTTTTGGCTTCGAAGTGGATTGGCGATGACGTGGCTGGGTAGTAAAGTGCCTTGGCGGTGAGGTGGCTTGATTGGCCACTTGGTAAAGCTTGATGCAGGAAGGAAGGAAGGGCCAACGTCAGTGGGAGGTCCTTAAACTATTCATGCCATGAAAGAAAATGTCCAACCTGACTGGAGCAGAGGGAAAATAAAGGCTGGAAGAAACATGGAAATATCAAGAAGAGGGATGGAACAGAAGAGAAGAGGACAGTAAGGAGAGAAAGACTGGAGACAAAAAGGCCCCTTTAGTCGCCTCTTACGACATCCATTTATACTGGGGAAGTATTCTTCCCCCCGCCCCCCTCCTTCCCAGGGAGCTGAGTCATGTATTGACTGTGGGCTTTATACAGATTCCAAGTGTTAGTCAGTATCCATTATCATTTACCTACTGTGTCCTTAGTTGGTTACTCAGCCACGCGTCTTTATGTACTTTCATCCAGTCTTACATGTCAACTTACAGTGTACTGCGACATGCACAGTTACTGACTCTCAGTAGCTTACTGAGCATTATTACGATGGTTTCCGTGGATTTTCAGTTGAGACACACTGCCTTCCCACTGATTTGGCCTGGACCAAATGTATATATCACACCCCCCTTAACTGTGGGAATCAGAATCGAGTAGTTTGAAACTGTGGTAGGTTGTAAGAGCGCCACTGTCCTCAGTCGGAGTGATGGCCGTGCCACGCGCGTAGATTCGATCCCAAGGGGTGACAGGAGCATTTTACATTCTGTAATGCCACCTAAGTAAGAAGGCTGGCCATCTATCCTTAAATGTACTGAAGTACGGTAGCCTAGCTTAGGGTTCCTACACCTTGAGGAGGGCTAATATGAGACTGACCTGTACCATTTTACTAATATGTTTTCATTCGTTTCCCTGAACAACGATCACCCTCAGTTCAGTGTCATTTTCTTCCCAATTTTAACGAGAACAAAACTCGACTAATAACTAAACTATATTTCAGGTACATCGATGGAGGCATGAGCAACAACATCCCCCTCAAAGGCCCCAACACCCTCACCATCAACGCATTTGCCGGCGAGTTTGACATCTGCCCAACCGATGACAAAACTTACTACGGTCCCACAACCGCCTTAAACCAGACACTGTACATGTCTAACGAAAACCTCCAAAAGTTTTATCGTGCTCTGGTGCCGCCTGTACCAGAGGACCTAGATGAGTACTTCACTTACGGATACAACGACGCCATGAAGTACATTTCATCTTGAAGCCCCCACCCCTTGTCAAATGCTACCTCACTTCATTTCCCATTTTCGGTGACGCCATCTATATATTATTCTTATTTCCAGACGATTTTCTTCACCTTAGGATAGTTTTCGAACCGGAGGATTTAGATAACAGCCTTCATCAAACCCTTCATTGCTGGGGGATCTAAATTGAAAAGGACTTTGTTATACCCTGATTAAAGTAAAAAATACGTCATCGTTGTGAAGAGTCATATTTAACTGCTCTTTCCGTACAGCATTCAGTAAGCTCAGTTATTTTTGTATCTCAGGTAAAACACCCATGTCAGCGGTGTACGTTATATAATCTGGATGCCCTTCTAAGTGCTTTTAATGAAAATCAATGTAGTGTGGTTGTATTCTTGGATGTTTGCACGGCTGATCAGCTCACTATATCGTTGAGCTTTATCACCATCATCATGTAGGCTGCATGAGTGGAATGTGCACTTACATAAAATAATATTGGTTGCATCAATGCGAGCTATTCAGTAACTCAATATCTGTGCTAATATTCTTTAAAGGACACGTGCCAACTGGACAGGTAGCCAATACGCAATATTTGTAATTGAGAGAGAGAGAGAGAGAGAGAGAGAGAGAGAGATTAACATAGCCAAAGAATGCGCACAGTCTGGAGAAACCAAAGACTAAGAACTGCTGTAAGAGGGGATGGTGCGCGAAGCACTGAATATAAAAAGAAAGTAACTGAAGGCAAAGAGAGGGAAATAGCTTGGTAACATTTCTGCTCAGCCATCCCCAATCGGAGGGTTCTTAGCAGACAGCAATGTTTGATAATTATGATACTGAAAGTAGGTTACACTTGTATTAACGACTGAACCAGGTATACAGCACAAAATACCGAACACTATACATAAAAAGATGTACTGCATGGTGTGATATAGTACGCCATTCGCAAGTAAGGCATAAACAGTTTCACACTGAAGATTATAAAAATTAATATCATACACCATTAGGCTTTTATCCTCAGTAATTGGATACTTTAGAAACCAAAATGTCTAAATATGACAGCAGTCTGAGCAGGGCATTATTCATTCTCATGTAAAGGCATTATCAAAAGTAAACTGAGTAAATTACAGTACTTTCTGCTGATCTTTAATATGGGCATACAGAGAATGGAGTGATAAGAAAACGTGAAATGGCTAATACATTAAAAAAAAATCTTTGGTTTGCAGTTAACTTATTTATGTCGGTACTACTAAGAGCTTGTTAGACTGCTTATGTGATTTCCAATTTTATTCAGATGTGTGAGCTCACGCTAATGACTCTCTGCTTTTCTAAACAGGCAAATAGATGAAAACTGAGCAAAGAATATCAATTTACTTTAGAATTTTGTCCCATTATAAGCAACTGCTGAAATCTTTAGTACAGAAAGTCAAAATCTACAGAGCAGCCTTAGACACCTACTGTAGCTACTGTATTCTGAACAGTCAACACCCTGTATCCTTGGTATGAATTGTGTGATTACTGCATTTCTGCTACAGTACCCTAAGCCTATCTTTAAATCTATATAATGCAGTAACTCAGTATTTTCAACACATATGTGATGTTTTGTGCTTTGGTTTATGTATCTAAATCTACCAGCGGAAATGACATGGCTGTAAAATGCTGAGGCAGGTTTGGGAAGCAATTCAAAGTTCAGTATCGCTCCTAAAACACTAGGCAGTGGGCAATCACGCTTGTTACTGCTGTTCCGACAAACCGGACATTGATGGTTATTCTGGCTTCCACAGAGGCAGTACAGATGAATACAATTACAATAAACCAGCTTCTTGCAATAAAACTATTTTATTTTTAACCAATGAATGATGTGTTTGTTGATTTATTTCAATAATTATGCTTGCAAAATAAAATGTACGACCTTGCTGATGTCCCAACTTCATTATTTTATTATATGAAATGTGCCTGTTGGTATGAAATGTGCCTGTTGGTGTTTAAGTGGTTAGATTTTTAACACGACAAATTCCAAATGGGAACTTTGTCATCAGTTGTTGCCAGCGAAAGAACAGACAAGCCATATGTAACACCCCCTCAGAAATGGCCACCTCTACTGTGTTCATTTACTCAAGCGATCCGTTTAGAACTGTCGGGATGTAGGAACACCTGCAGTAGCTCAGGTGCCAAAGAAACGTGCTGATTCCAGAATGTATACAGAAGAACTACTGTCTGAGCCTGGACAATGTTAACCATTTCCACGCAAACAGACCGGTATCGAGCATACCGGTACAGCAGAACTAAGGAAAAGCGTCTACTATACGCTGGGACAATTCCGAACAGGAATATATTTGTTCTACATCGGACAACTGATCTAAAATTAGTGTCTGACACACACACACACACACACACAATATCTATCTATATATATAGATAGATAGATATAGATACCATAATCCCGTAAAGGGTGGCCATTTGTCTTTTAGTAGTTTTACGGGGAGGTGCACTAACCTTCCGCCAAACCACTTGTTGACATGTATGGAACACGTGTGGGTTGGTTATGTGGTTACCACCCTGCGTTGCAAATGGTTACCTGGTTTACAGGAAACCATTAGGCTTGTCACTCAGTGTCAAGCCACCTGAAAAGGAAAGATGAGTAATAAAAAGTGACAGGGAAATGAAAGAACTAGGAAGACAGGAGGGCCCAGCAGATACAGAAAAAGAATGATAAAGGTGAAGGATGAAATAGGCAGCACTACATCACGTGAGTGCTGCCTACTTCTTCCTTCACCTTTATCATTCTTTTTCTGTATCTGCCCTCCTGTCTTCCTATTGTGATTATACCGAATATAACAGCTCTGGCAATAGTGCTATAAGGATGACTCATTAAAGTAGTATATCTACAACATTTGTCAGCCTAACCAGATGCACCGAGCTAAAAAATGTTGGCCACACACTAATCACCTCCATGTCACCCTGTCCTGTGTGATCAGGCTGCCTTCTCTCCAGCTCACATAATTCTCACTCATAAATCTTCCTCCCACCATCTTTCCTAGTCTCCCCATTCTATCACCTCACTCACATAGGCTACACTATCCTAGTTTCACTTTCCATTCTCTCCACGTGGCCATATCACCTCAAGGTACTTCTTGCAATGCTTACCTAAATCTGCATCAACACAGCGATGCTCCCTCACTTTTCTGTCTGCCTCTCCACATAACTTCACACGCTCTCAAGTAACTCCTTTGCGTTCCTCCCACTCCTGAGTGGTTCTCTTCTGAATCCTCCATTCGTCTCCCATTTTTCTTAGGCATATGTTCTGCAACTCCGAGTAGCTGGTTCTAAAACCTTCCTTTTTCATACCTGTCAAAACAAGGTGCATTCATACACCTTAAGATGATGTTTACAATCCCTCATTCCTCTTTGCAACTCATTATTCAACAAAACTTTTTTTTTTAGTTCACCTATCTTTACTACTACAGTACCTTTACACATTTCATACCATTGCACTGAACACTTCACTCCCTCTCACCTTTGTTTCACACATTGCCATCTGATCATACTCTGCTTCCTTGAAATCTTTCACTCGCTTACATTCTTCTCTCATTCTTTATGGCTCTACAAGCCTGCCTGGGTTTACAGAGCCCTGGGGAGACACAAGATGTACAATAACTCTGAGGGCATTTGGATCAGTGCAAAGCAGATCTAGAGGCCTGGGGAATCCCTGATTAACATAACCCTCACCCTTTTCTCCTGTCTGGCATACATTGAGTACAGGGGCTATATTTAAGATTTTTAAATAACCACCCAAACATTATACACAGTTTCCAGTGCACTGTACAGAATTTGAGTTGATACTCTGTGCAGTCACTTCTGGATGCCATTATAACAAGTGAGTGGACAGTGGGCCTTCTTACAGATTCAAGTTATTTGTTATGGAGAAACAACATTTTCAGCCTGACTTGAATCATGTTCAGGCAAGAAGGATCAGGTTTGACCAAACAGTTCTATATAACTCCCAAATAACTTCCAAATGTGGGTACTGTATAATTGTTCAATTCGAAGCATAAATGGATTTCATTTGCATTAAATTTCAAGTGTGAGGCTGACTGTTTAATTCAGGTTTTCATTCAGGTTTCTTGGATATCCAGTAAGGTAACACTATCTTCATTTGCGAAGTGATACATCTCCTAACTAAACAGCTAAAATTATTATGGTATCTGATGAAAAATTCTTGCAAGGAGGTTTCAGGACTTTGCGTTCCAATAATGAACTCCACGACCCTCTCACTTCCCTCCAAGACTTTAGTTATGGGAAATAATCCACAATAATCATTGTAATTTTCTGATTACATCTACAGTCCCTGAAAACATCATGAGGTTAGTAAAATTTTCCATATGTTTAAGCGTCACTTTTATTTCTTGGATGAAGACAAACTACCGTATTTTCAGGCAAGGAGAAGGAAGGGGAGGAGGGGAATGGAAGGAGATGTAATGCCTTATTGAGTATAATGTTATGCTACAGCCAAGAAACTACAGCACAAACCTAGTCTGACAGGATGAGGCATCAGTTACACATTTCTGACACATAAGTAGCTCTACATCTACCAACATCAGCAATAAATGAAAATCACTGAGAAAGATGTATTTTTTCTATAAAAATCTTATCAAATAAAGTATGGCAACATGTGGAGCTTAACACTTCAGCAAATGTTTGCTTGCAGCTTAATTCTGCCGAGATGAGAATACTGTCAGATACAGCTCAAATGAAACTGCAGCAATCCCACTGTGGATACCGAAATGTTGAAAAAACATATATAATTGTCTTCATGTTAGCACAAAAGCTAACAAACGGTGAAGCGCTTGCTGGAAAATGCACGGACGCTGAAAACACTTACAAACGTCAACATACAAGTTCGAACGAAATGTACGAGTGAAGGCAGCTTGTACTGTACTGCACGAAATTTCTAGCAAATTAATAAACTTTCCAATGTCACTAACTTTCAGTGTACCTGAACCGAACTATAACATTACTGATCACACGACAATGGCAAAGTTCTGCGACTGTGTTGAAAATCTGAAAAATGATCATCACATGAAATAAAGTAAGTTAAATTTGGCATTTATTCTGCACTAAACATTTAATAATGTTCATCCAGCTCCCACATAAGTGTGAAATTGACAACACCTGTAGAAATTACACCTAGAAAACGCGATAAAAATGTACTGTACTCAAATGTACAGGAAATAACCGTACTCATACTCTGTAAATGAAGAACTTTACATATACTGTAATTTGAGGAAATTAAGTTAGTAACCATTTATATAGCTCCCAACCCTTCAAATGGTGCTGGAAATCAATAAACCTGCATAAAAAATTGGTGGCCCCATAGCACGCAATGCACCTCTCAGATCAATGTGGTATTTGGGAGCCAGTGTCGAATTGTAAAATTGGACCGGTAAGGTTGTCCGAAAACTTTTTGTTCAAACAAATAAGAATGCCAACATATTTCTGATTAGTGTTTTCATTTCCCTTTTATTCTCTTCCCTGCAGCAATAGCTCTAAAATAATCAAAAAGTTAAAATTTCACGGCCAAAATACTCTCGCGCAGGTGTAAGAACGACGGAAATATGAATCAAGATCCTGGAAAAAAAATTTAGTAAGTCCTTCGCTGAAATTCTCCACAACAAAGGTTGTGATCTTGGATACGAAGAGAGCTGGGAACAAAAGATCAGACACAAAAGCCCAATGTTAATAGCCCATCCGAATTTATGCTACAATACTGTAATTTCTGAAGGTGAAAAAGCAATATTAATCTCGAAACAATGCGCAAACAATATCTAATACTGTATATTGTAGCATAAATATGTAAAATACTGCAGTTCACGAAATATTCTTCACGTTTCACTTAACATGAGCTATGTACAGTACTAATAAATCTTCCACTAATGCCATAACAACCGTACTGCAATGTTCCATCATGATAAGAAATCATACCATTAATTACTTGTACTGAAAGTAATGTCTTTATCAACAAATGAACGCTTTCAGTGGGCATTATGAAGCTCTACCTGTACCATACTCCTGTTCCTTATATTCCAGTGATAGCAATTTCAGTTAACAAAATTAATTAAGTTCTTACAGATAATGAAAATGACAAATCTTTTGTAATTTCCCAATGAAATGGGAACAATAAAATTTTGACTGACAACTAATCAATACCAAAAATATCAAACAAATATTTACTTTTACTTTACTAATCTTTACAGTACTTTACTTTTGAATTAGAATTTCTTTCTAAAATTAATCATAAACCTAACCATGATACAAAATTACAAAATATGCTAAACTAATTCTTTCTACTGATAAAAATGAGACTGTAAAACAGGTAAGTAATAAAAATACTCTAACAATCCTTTACATGGTTAACGAACTTCACATCCTTCTGTTGTATCAAACTAATATCCTGCACCTTATGTAAAAAAAAAAAAAAAAAAAAAAAAAAAAAAAAAAAAATGTCAGCATCAAGGTTAGCGGTATCCATTCTGTACAGCTGAAGAAATTGTCCAGTGGCATAGATGGTCCAAAGGGAATATGGAAAGGACATCAGCTGTGAGGACACATCAAGTATGTGTCTGGGATTATATCCTCTGTTGTGATAACCACAGCTCACTGTGTCCAAGGGTTGTAGGCAGCAAAAAGTGTGCTCTGTGAATGCGTTGATGGCTGTGACACTTTAATGCCAGGAGCAGTGTTAGCTTTGCCCCCAGGCCACACAGGTGGCACCATGCTGGGAGGTGGTACACCAGAAGGTGGTGGAACTCCCGTAGGAGGCGGGACACCCGAGGGTGGGGGCACACCAGTGGGCACCCCACCCCCAGTTGGACCTTTCATCAAATTGAGAATTCTCTCCTGCAGCTCAGACTGCTTGTTGGGTCCAGCAGAAAGAGATGCAGTGGCCATCATGGGGGGAGCCACTGGAGCCACAGGGGCAGCCACAGGAGCGGCAGGAACAGGGGTGGGCATGGTGTAGGCCCCGTACACACCTCCATACCCAGGGTAAGCAGTTCCTGATACTGCTGCTGCTGCTGCAGCTGCTACAGTAGGAACAACACTGACTGGGGCCCCACCACTACCTCCCCCACCCCCACCCTGGCTCACACCTGCCTCACCAACCACGCTGCTTGACCCGTAGTTGTAACCCGGATACGTCACTGCCAGCCGGCCCCCAGTGCTGCCCCCTGTAACAGTGAACATTCAGCACCACTTTCATATAATGTTACACTCGCTCACACCTCATACACCATACCACTCTCATCACTACTTTCTTCACTTTTTTAAAATGCACACATTCAAATATGTAATAAACCTTTACACACATTATTCACACATAATTACCATGTGAAACTTTTTCTTAATAAGTGTACCTTCTATCATCATCATCATCCTTCCTTTTTTCCAATAATACACAGGTTGAGTAGAATCTCGAAACAAGAAATAGAAAGCAAAGAAGTATGAGAATTATCATCAAAGTGCCCTGTGAACTGGGCCACACATCCATTCACTCACTTTGAACATTCAAGCCTTCAAATTCACAGCTCCATCACACACACTTTAACTTTTCAGCTGACCCCACACTCAGCAACAAACCAAGTGTTTCCTGTAACCACGGCAAGCATCTACTGTGCTGGCTGGTAACCATATGATGAAATGATGCCAGTTGGTCACATGGGCTAAAGCGCTCCAGCTAGATGGTGCCTGTGAGGGTTTCCATCCGAGGGGTGATTGGGGTTTATTGCTCACGTGCTGCTTAAGGGCAAGTGAGGCTGGTCACCCTTGCCTTAATTGCCAGGACCGAGTAGCCTAGCCCTGGGCCTTTACACTCCTGTCTGTACAGGGCAATATGGAACAGGATGATGGATGGATAGTTATTTTTTAGATGTGCTTCACAAATGCCAGTCAATCATCATCATCTTGGTCCTCCATATTTCATCTCACCCTCAAACTTGCTCTTACCCATTATTGTATCCTCTTTACATCCACTCTCTATAGCCTTCCTTGATGTACAGTACATCCTTCATGAATTTCAATGTACCCTACCCTGTCCAAACATACAGTACAATCTGTATATATGTACATCCCAAAACAGTCCCATTTTCACTGCTCTCTCACCTTGCTTCTCAAATTCATTCATTAGAATAAGTGTCACAACCATACATTACTGCAGACACTAACACCGTTATGCAGTCCTCTTTTACTTGGCTTGCTCCTAAACACCTGTCACTTTTCTTCCATAACCTATTTAATTCAAAGATGTATTTTTTTGCTTTACTTTTTCCTGCCACTGAAAAAAGTTATTTAGCTTAGGGGAGACATTTTGAACTGAAGGGGTAGGATGCAACCTTCCTTAACTCCAATAAAAGAGTTTTTTCCTAAACTAAATAATATACAGTAATCTGGAGGTAGCAATACAGCACTTAGGTAATACGCCCTCATACAGTGCTGAAGGGGTTAAATTACTCTACATTCCATATCCAGCACGTATTTACCTCTCTTTATCACAACACCAAAGCACTTAAAATCTTCTATCAAGTCTAGTCTCTCCATGACCCAGAACAGTTCATTCTGACTGGCTAAAACTGATACATTGTCATAAAACAAAGCATTTGTTGGATATCACTCATTTATATTAATTATATCTCAATTAACTGTGCTTGTCTTACCATAATCATTGCATCATCTCTCACCCTTCCTCACAGAACCACACTGACCCACTCCTCTGACCGGTCTAGAGGGCCTTCACTCCAACATATATTGCAAATGTTGGATGTCGTGCAACCTTAGTTCATCCCTTTTACACTACATTCAGAATTACTCTATTACCAACTCATCACATCGTCATGCTTTTACCTCACTTTTCAATTCCAATACTAAGTTATACTGCTGCAACAAGAAAGAAGTTTAGATTTTCAGTAAAAATGAGAGAAATAAAGGAAGGATAAAATACAAATTAGTTTATCTTGAAGGTAAGACACCATCTGTAAAAATCTGCTGCTGCAAAAGTCATGTTTCACTGCTCTCAATAACTTTCAGAGTCAGAGCATTTCCTGGAATTGTGAAAAGCTGTCCAGAGAGTTACTCTTTCTACCAAAACTAGTTAGTCTAGGATGGTATGTGTTGGAGAGGCTGCTAGGAGGCTCCACAGTACTGAACCAGCCAACCCTACTAACAGAATTACTGTAAAGCATGCATTAATCAACACCCACAGAATAAGGATGTCACATCTAAGTTGAATTAGTGTTTGGTTTTAGAGGTGGGGGGGGGGTGGAAAGCCTCCCTGACGGGGTTAGGGACTGACTGAGAGAATAAATGTGAGTGACAAATGAAAAAATAAGCAATGACAAGAAACAACAGAAAGGACTCAAGGTACACATCCATACTAGACATAACCATCATCAAAAAAATTCAGCACATAATTTTCATGCTAGTTTTTTTGTTATATCTTTTTCACTCTCAACTTAAAATGTCAGGACCAACTTCCCTAATCCCAGACTCCTCTGCTCCTCATAGGGCAACATAGGATTGGATGATGGATTGATGGATGGATCTTTTTCATTTACAATAAAAAACTCTTGAATACTGGATTGTCCTGAGTAATGACACACATGACTATCCTTGCCTTTCCCATAATCATCTTACCAAACTAGCAGTTGCCGACATAAACAAAGAACTACTGTCATAAAGTACAAAGACATATCCCAACTAAATACTGAACATAAACAAGGGAGACACTGACAAGATGAGGCAATGTTTGTGGGCACCAAAGTGTGGGAATGTCATGCATGCATAGGTTGAAAAGTGTAGGTGAAAGAACAGAACTCTGTGGAACTCCATTTGGGAAATTTAATGTCTGTGATGATCTGCCCTTGTGTGCTACATATGCTGTCTACAAGATTAAGTAGGTGGCAGCTCAGCATTTGTCGTTGTTTTCCATGTACATGTTGTAGATTATGGTGACTAGTCTGTTTCTGGGGATGGCATCAAAGCTTTAAAAGTGTTTATTGCTACAGGTGTACATTATGGAGGTCTTGTGGAGATGATGTCATCGGATGCATGATATGCGAGGCTGCTTAGGAATGTGCTCTAAAGCAGTGTTGTCAGAAAGCAAGGGACATGAGTTGTAACTTGGTTAAGAAATGGGCATTCAGTTACCTTGGATGATGTGCTAAATAGTATAAATGGGTCTCTTTGATGGAGGATGTATGGGGTCCTTGTTAGGTTGCAGTATACAGTACAGTAGTGATGATTATTTCGTTTCCAAATGTAAATGCTACAATACACATTCGAGATACTGCTGATGACTGTGTGAGCCTGAAAGCTGTGTGGTCCTAAATCTTTCAGCTGTAGGGACTCTACTTTCCTCCCTCATTGGCCTGGGAGGAAGGCAGAGTCCCGGAGGATTGGAAGTCAGGTATAGTTATTCACCAGTACAAAGGAAAAGGGGAAAAAGAAGTGTGTGGTAATCATAGGGGCAATTGTCTTCTTAGTGTAACATTAAAAGTATATGGTAGGATACTTGCTGACAGAGTTTGAGAAATTACAGAGGAATTAGTTGGAGAAGAACAGGGAGGTTTTAGGAAGGGAAGAGGTTGTGTAGATCAGATATTCATTTTTAGATCTTTAGTGGAAAAGTTGTTTGAAAAGGGAAAGAAGTTGTATGTGGCCTTCATGGATTTGGAGAAAGCATATTACAGGGTGGATAGACAAGGATTGTGGAAAGTATTAAGGATATATTGAGTAAATGGGAAGTTGTTGAATGCCTTGAGGAATATGTATGAGGGTGCTAAGGCTGCAGTGCATGTGGATAGTGAAATGAGTAAATTTTTCTATTTGACATTTGGATTGAAGCAAGGATGTGTCATGTCTCCATGGTTGTTCGATCTGTATATGGATGGGGTTATAAAAGAGATACAATGTAGGGCAGTGGATGTTGGAGCAACCTAATGAGAGAGGGCAGTGTTTGGAAACTCCCTGTACTGTTGTTTGCAGATGATACTGTTCTGTTAAGTGAAGACAAAGGGGAGCTGCAAGGCTTGTTGGACGAGTTTAGGGGTGTGTGTAAGAAACTGAATCTAAAGGTATATGTTGGGAAGAGTAAAGTTATGGTCTTCATGAGAAGTGAAGTAAGTGAATATACAGTGAGACTGGATGAGGAGGAAATGGAAAATGTGAGTGCATTTAAGTAATTGGGTAGTGTGATGAGTAAGGATGGAAGTTTAGAGTGAAGTGCTTGAAAGGGTACAACAAGGAAGAAAGGTTGCTGGTTCCTTGAAAGCAGTGATAAGAAACAGGGAAGTGAGCATGGAACTGAAAAAGTTACCACATGAGTCTTGATACCAACTCTAACGTATGGAAGTGAAGCTAGGACCTTGTTGGAGGGACAGAAGTCAAGAGTGAGAGCAGTGGAAATGAGTTATTTGAGAGGAGCATGTGAAGTCACATGGAGAGACAGACAAATGACAAAGTGAAGGAGCGCTGTGGAGTGGATGTGGATGTGATAGGAAGCGTTAGGAAAAACACATTGAGGTGGTTTGGCCATGTGGAGAGGATAGAGAGTGAGAGACTGATGAAGAGCATGTATGTGAGTGAGGTGGAGGAGGGAGAGCGAGGGGGAGGTCAAGGATGAGATGGAGGGATGGAGTGCAGAGGTATATGAGGGGGGTGTGAGCTGGGAGCAGGGCAATGAAATGGTGGGAGGCAGGGCGACATGGAGGCGATTTATGGCCACCCCTTACGGGATTAAGGTGTCTGGCAATGGATAGATGGGTTGCTAATGCCAACTGGCCCTGTACATGTAGAGTTCTTTGTTTTCTTGATAATGTTACATGCCTGCTTTGGCTTGAAAAAGATTACGTTGTGGTCCAATGAAAAGAACTGCCCATGTAGAGAACAATGTTTTTCAGACTCAGTGCACAGTGGTATAATGTGATTTATGTTTCTGTACTGGTCCATGAATGAGTACCGGTATGCTTGTTCCTTGCAAGATGGAATGAGCCAAGTGTTGGAGGTGATGGCAGTGTGGGTACTGGAGGTACTTGTTTGCAATTCACTGATGCTTGATGCTGTTGTTTTGTTGAGCTGAGAGGAGTCTGAGAGTGGCTGAGTGCTGCTACAAAGGCATTCCAGTTTTCTTTTAATTAACTCTGTTGTCAATTTTAATGTTTAATTGCTGAAGCCTGGGTATATCTTAAAAATACAAATAATGAAAATCAGAGCTGTAATAACACTACTGACTGTTCACAAGAACCAGCTAACAACACACCACAGACTACAAACATCAATTTCCAACTACATGTTATACTGTAGTAAGAAATTATTTGAGCACCAGGGGACATTCTGTGGTAATCATAATTATCATCATGACATTTTTTTTTTTTCCTGCCCATGGATGGGCTGAAGTTAGAGCAAGGAGAAAGAAGTATAAAAATAGAGAACTATCAACAGCATTCCCAATGAAACTCGCCACATAACCATTCAAACCCACAGAATCATGGCTCTGTCCCTCAAGCCTAACCATTTACACATTTTTTTTATTCATATGCTCAACTTATACATCAGACAAAATGTGAAGAGACAAGTGTTCACGCAAATACCCTTGTATGAGTAACTATGAGTCGACATTACATCTACATTTTGCAACATTACTACAGATGGCATTATTAATATCCAGGTACTATCCAAGTATCAGAGCAACAATTTCTTTGGGGATGCTTAATCAGAGTCTTCAAGTTTTGCAATGTACTTAATCCACTGCCTTCTTGAGAACGATGAACAACCAGTCCTTACCAAACTTCAGTATCAACTTCTATGCTCTATTATGTAAGTTTACATCATGACATCTCAACTTTGTGCCTTCACTGGCACATCAGAGAACTCCATAGAAGAGAGGAAAGCTCAAAGCGAATTCACAAACTGTCTGCACATTGGACAACCATAGTCACAGACTCAAGATAATTTAACAAGAAGATGGTTTCCTGGACAAAAATGGTGTTTGAGTCTGGGAGTATAGGTGAAAGAAAGATCTTATCAATGAATAAAAAAATTATTCACGGTATGGGGGTGGGACGCCTAACTAGGAAAGGAATGCTGAAATAGAAATACTTAAGGTATAAGCTGACACAGAGGGAGAACAGAACAACTTGAGGAGACACAAAGTGGTGGTCAATTCCCACTCAGCAAAAGACATGCTATACAGATGTGTGGAATGGTTTCTAAATGCAAATAAATCAAGCTGGAACTATTGGAGATAAAAGATAGAAGATATCTGGGGTAAGACAGAGGGTGAGATACGACAGGACGAAAGATGAGTGTATCACTATGATGGTAGATCAATGTGTGCTAAGAAAAATTTGGCTAACAGGTTAGACAGAGTTGAGACTGAAAAGGTATGCTAATCAGAAGAGGGCAGCATGAGGTGAGTTTGAAAAAAAAAAAAAAAAAAAAGCAATAGAACAAAAACCTGAGTATCCTAGAGGGTGATGCTTGCACTTATATGCAGTATTGTGATATACTGTATATCAGTACAGTACAGGGAATGTCAGAGTACACTGTGTAAAGAGGCTGAGAAAACCTGAAATATTTTGCAATGCAATGATGTGATGAAAAATAATTAAACATGAAAGAGCCCTCGTTAATACACACCACAAGCTTCAAATGGCCAGATTTATAAATACCTGCTGTACAAAAACAATACTGGTAGAAAAGCCTTTAATAAATCTGGGATTTGCTGCCTGTGAAGAAGCAACTATGGCAAGTACGATGAAAGAAAACACGAGTAGCCATTGTGAAAGGGTATGTATGTTGTGTGAGGCTGATGGTTAGCAAAGTTTGTAGACAAATGTGCCTCACCTGCTACTGTCTCTCGTTTCTGTTCAATCTGGTCATCCACCAACATGCTCTGCCGTTCCTTCAGGTACTTGATCACCTTGTCCAGGTCGCCCATTGAAAGTGGGCGTGTCTCAAGTAAATCGAGTAGTAAATTGCGAATGTCCCGTGGCACGACCTCACGAATGTTGCGCTGCCTTGCTTTCTTCACGTACTCCCCAAAATTTTGCTCAATTAAACGCAACGCATCGTCTACGGGCATGTTGCGGTGTTCTGTGCAGGATGGAGAGAGGTAAAAGTGCGGAGAATCGCAAAATGATACAGCCCCTGTGATGCATGGCTGTCCAAAAACAAAATATAAGCTGCAGATGAAATTTAAAAAAAGCCAACTCATACCCACGAAAATTACCAACTATAAAACAATGCATTTAAAATTTTACTCCCTGAAAAAGAGAAAAAAGCTTAAAAATTATTTAGATACTTGAGTGCAACATACATTCATTATATTTAGTACTTTAGATTACAGATGATATATCAAACTAAACAACCTTAAAATCCATGATTAAAAATTCACCCATGTTGCTTCAGCTCCTTCCAACATCTGCTGGAGATAAACTCATTAGCTTGGTGTGGCTGGGTTATCTGGGGGAAGCCCAAGAGAAAAATGCTTTCATTCACCAATTAACATTCCTATAAAGATTTACTATCACAAAAGAGGTCTGACTTTGGCTTGGCCAGCACCGTACCATAACTAAACCCTAAAAAAAAAGAGCAGTAGATGTTCTTGGCGACACGATGGTGTAAGCTGGCTACAATGCTCCTCTTCCAGCTTTTGGAAATTTCTGTCCAGGCTAGAGAAAGTTACAACAGGTTTAATACATTTCAGACACTAAAATTCACTTTTATGTGACAAAGCCACCCAGACATAAACCATGAAAGGCCAATATGCACCATTCCACTACAGGCCAGGCAGTGTACTGTACATGCCCTTCTCAGTGAAAAATTCATGGGTAATCCCCTCCAATCTTGCAATAGGAGGATCTGAAATCTTATTTACAGAAAAAGGGATTTCAGCTTAATATACTGGCATTTTCATGAGGTTCTCAATCAGGCAAATGTAAAGTGAAAACATCCTCCCACCTGGTCTACCAGAAGAGAAAGACGTTCCCCCCTCTCGGTTACTGATATGCCAAGAATGTGGCTACTTACATCATCTGCTAAAGATGTTTTAAAAGGCTTCTACTGAAGACAATGGCTTTTCATGGGGGAAAAAAAAAAAAAAAAAAAAAAAACGCTTCACTGAAATGACTACAACAATGGACCTTGTACATTTTGGAATATACCACTAGCCCAGTAAAGAAATGCCATTACAGTAATTTCACTGCCATTCAGTTGTCACTCCACTGACACAAATTATGTAAATGCAGACCTACCAGAACACACACACACACACACACACACACCAAATTTGTGCATCACCATTATCATTTACATCTGTCATACGACAGGACTAACTCACCCTGTGAACTGATGTATCACGAACTATGAGAGCCGTACTGTCATACATTCCCATATGCATTGTTTTGTAAATTATACTGACTACCTGCCCTCTTACCCACTCCCTCCCTTCCTTACCCCCATTTCATGCATACCCTTACATGGAACAATGTCTGACAGTACCTGGCAACCACCTAAAACTATCCACCACTAAAAGGTACCTTAACATTACATTAAAAATATCATAATTCATAACCAACACCACCACTTAATGCAAACATGAAATGAACACCACAGGACTATGTAAGCTAGATTGAATGTCTGGAGTATGATGGAAAGAGTGGAAGGTGACCAGGTTCATGTTTCAGATGAGCCTGGAGCCACAACAACTGCAACAACAACATTCTTCCTCTATAATTATACTTCATGATTTACACATTGTTGGAAACTTTTTTTTTTTTCAACGTTGTGTTGTTACTCTTATGAATTTTCATTTCTACGTGCAACACACCTGTAGTACAAAACGAGTGGTGCACGAATATTATCAGTTAAAGTAGCTTGCCTTAATCCCTTCACTACAGTGATGCCTTTTGTAGTTTAGTCACTCTACTTTGTCTCTTTTATTCAATTTACTTAGATTTTTTACACTGGAGGAGTTAACAAAAGCCTTAGTTTATCTCTACAATCCACTTGTATTTTCATTTTATTCAAACTCCCTCCAACTATGTTCAGCTTAGGAGAGACCTCTTGTATGACAAGTAAATGGAGGCCATATTGAATCTCTCAAATGCACAAAAGCTAAGTAATATCATCAGAAGATAGTGAAAAGAAAATGAAGAATACATAATTGTAATGAATGAATTAATCCTTTCATTATTGTATTATATTTTAACAAAATAATTAGACAGTGCACTGAACTCAAATTAAAAGGACATCCTGAGACTGAAAGGGTTACAGGCCAATCAGACACCTAATCATTTTGGTGCATGCTTTACTTAATGCACTATCGACATACACTAAATACAAAGCACTTCATAGAATCTGGAATTTAAAAAAATACAATTATGCAAAGATCCAATCCTGCACCTAATAACCATTCACTGCATTATGGGCTAACCATGTAACTGGAGTACCATATGAGAAGCTTGAAGTGCTGAATGAGCCAAAATCAAAACCAAGATAATGGAGGATATATCAAAGAATTTTAAAGAAATTAAACATTTAGAGGCTCCCCATGGAGTGCCTCATATCATTTTTAGGATGATGCTCCATGCACAGACTCTGAAGTGAAAAATAATCCATTGTCTAGACTCCACTTTTCAGTTTATCAATTATGTGTCATTCAGTGTTACTCCACTGACAGCCTCATATGCGACAACTGCCAATATTTTCAACTCACAACCACGAAATATCTTATCTACTTCACTCTTTCCATCTGATGATTTTACTCACTGTAGGACACACTTTTTGAACTGGAGGGATTAGATATAGCCTTAACCCTTTCTATTTGATTATATTTTTCATTAAGTCAGCACTAAATGATTTCAAGCAGCTTCAGGGAAAGCTCTTTTAGTGATGGTATTATTTTAGAATACCTCAGACCTCCCCAGTTCATAAAGTTTCCCTTAACCTGAATCAAATCATACGGAGACAGCAAATATACTGTACACTGAAAAATAAGAATGTTTGGGTTGAAAGGGTCAACAGAGGTCTTCAGTAGATGAGACCTTTTCCTATCATGAATAAAACTGTCAGACAGCAACAAGATTAAACTTAAAAAAATGAATGTAACCTGTATTCAAGGTGTTAACTATAATTACAAAAAATACCCTAGCTGAAACTTGAGGGCAAAGGGTCAGTTTAGTACAACTGAAAGACTAATATGGTACTTACCTTTTACAGAGATCCATTTAGAATTTTAAGCTCATACAGTGGTGCAGTATACAGTCTATACAACTCCTTGACTTTATTACAAAGTATTACAGCAAAACCATGATCATTAATCTCTAGTGCACTCTTGTACTTCACACTATCCTCATTTTGCAAATTCACATTTCAAGGCACCATTAAAGCTCTATCCATTCACATATTTTGTGGTTAAGGCCTCAAATTTCATGGGGAAGTATCAGAGGGAGCATTTGTTTTTCACCTCATTTCTTGGCGGCTATGTGTCTGACAACACATTCCCATAACCTCCAGTCCGTTCACTACCTCCATGTGTCTGCTACCTGGTCACTGGCTCATATTTTTTTATGTCTTCTCATCTCATGCACAGTTCACATGATGTATTATGGCCTACATTAGTACTGGGGATCCCAGTGGTCCAAGTGGGGGAGGAGCCCCCTAAGTGACCAGAAAGCTCATGTAAAAAAAAAAAAAAAAAAAAAAAAAAAAAAAAAAAAATACATTCATTAAAATGACTGAGGATGGCATTAAGAACTATGAAATCATATGAAAGTTAAAGTGCTCGGAAGCCACAGTGAAAATATTTAGAATGAAACTAGATGAAATGAAGAAGTTCTTGGGTGTGGCACAGAAGTGCTCTGGAAGCTCAGAATGTGGTGAAGTAGGCTTTTCCAAGTGCAGGGAACAAAATCGTCTGCATGTTATTACTTAACATTTTTTGTCAGTGGATTTTCTCGTGAATGGAGGAAGAATTTAATGTTTCAGGCCCACAGATAAGGAAGCAGGCATGAAAAAAAAAAAAAAAAAAAAAAAAAAAAAAAAAAAATCAAGAACCCTGTGCCTTTTAATGCTTCTACAAGCTGGTTGCACAAGTTCAAGACAAAATGTGGGCTGAAACATGTGGCGTACCAAGGGAAGGCTGCTTCTGCAGATGCGGTTGCTGATCACTCATATTCTTACATTGATCATCAAATTACTGAGGACAGCAATTACTGTTTGGACCAGATCTACAACTGTGCCAAGACAGATTTATTTTGGCAGCATTCTCTCACATCAACTTTCATCTTCGTCAACGAAACAAACACAAAAGGCATTAGGATGGCAAAGGATTGTGTTAGCACCCTTAACAGTGAATGCTTCTGGTAGCCATAGAATGAAACTTCTCAATACTGAAAAATACAGTACAGTGAACCCTCGCTATATCAACCCAAGTGGGGCAAGTGGTTCATGACATACAACAGACTCTCACTTTTCCATCATCACATTTCCATCCCATCGCACTATCTGGCACTTTCAGCTCAGCTCTATTAAAACAATATCCAATGAAATCAGACAGTATCTGGCTCAGAAACAGGAAGCAATCGGTGATACTTTGCATTTTTCGGCGGTGATGTGTATTACCTGGTTCAGACACGGGACCCAATCAACACATGGGCAGACATGGCAACACACGCCAGCGAAACACAATACAGTACGTTGTGTGAGCGGCCCACCCAATGCACTAAGCCAACCGCCACCCTCTCATTCTCTCCACTGGACACCATATAGCAAGGACCAATCTATACCTTGTGCATTTATTCATAATATGTACGATTACATTATGTATTGTGTCAATACTGCATTGCGCATTGCATTTTATGCTTGATTTTAATCTTTTACTCATGTGTAGTACTGTAGGAAATATTTTAGGGCAGAGGGTCGGAAAGGATAGCTTAGGGTGGTAACATATTATCTGGCTCAATGGTGAATGGACAGCTGACAGGGTGTACTGATGCAACATCCAGCAGGGGTTGTTGTTGTATTATGCCGGATATTTGAGAGACTACTGTATATAATAGTTTGGTATAGCTGACGCTCAGCAGCGTTGCCTATGCTGAACCAAGGTTTGATATACACTGAATCTTGCTTCATGGATCCTGTAGTTAACAGAAGTATGTGTGTTTACAGTTTTATTTCAATCTGCATGGGTTAATACTGTGTATGTTTATTATGAAGCCAAATGTAATATTTCAGCAAATAAAGAACAGAACATAAAACAACAATGAAAATCTCTATATACCTTTCGTTTGATCTGGTGGCAATGTCCCCTCGCTATAATGACCCTTGGTTTGATATACAAGTAGACCCTTGTTATAACGGACCCTGGTATATAGGGTACCAAATTTAACGGACACAATGAAGGTTACCAAACTTCCACTGGCTATGACAAACAATGTCTGTTAAATGGGATGCACTGGGCTGCAATACATGTGTTTCCTACTCTTTTTACTACAATCTGGCTGGAAACTGCCCTTTCCCCATCATAACTGCTGAGTTGTAATAACAAACTACTGTATAGTATTATTTTATGGTAATACAGGTAGTCATGAAGAAGTGCCGTGGCAAGGATGTGAAATAGGCTTTGGCCCAAGTTAGTGAAAAATGGAAATAAATTACATTTCTAGTATTAGAATATGCTATTGTACTCATTTATTTTCAAACATGCTTGAAATCCCACCTGTGGGAGGGACCCTGGGATACAACGGACTATCAACTTTAATGGGCCTGGCTTTCCTCCAACTGTTCATTAAAGTGAGGGTCTACTGTATACTGAAGCTGTTTAGTAGGGTCAAGGTGGTTGATATAGTCTAAATTTGGTTTAATGAGGTCTGATAAAGAGAGGGTTTAGTGTATGCTATGCCAAGCATTACGCCTACAGGAAGTGTGACATGAGCCTGAAAGGTTATTGAAGTCATATCCCAAAGGTACATGACCACTACCCTGTCAACCATCTGGTCTGATGAACACTTCATGCCAGATGCCAGAGACCACTGCAAGAGGCAGAATACAGATTTCATGGTGCCTTTATTCTCAGATAGCACAGCACACCAAGCCATGCAGTTTTATGCTGATCACTACCCACATGTACAAGTCTGTATTCTCCTGCTCAACATCACAAGATTCAACTGACGGATCAAGCAATTATCTCCAATGTGAAGTTTTTATTTTAAAAACAAGACCATAATAAAATGAGAAAAGAAACAGATTTGCAAGATGAAGTTCAAGAAAAAAGTCATGTCAGAGTGAGAAGGTGGCAGCAGATGATGCATCTCCCACCCATTCTGATCTGCCCCACCACCTTCACTCACCGCACCAGCCACCTCACACACAGTGACTATGAATAGTTCTGGAAGAAATCTGATAAATGCCAACTGGCCACGAGAAAGTGTGCATCGAAGCCATTAATCCCTGGACTGATTAGTAAGAATGAAAAGGACACCTGGAACTTAATGAGAGCTACAATCAAGCCAGTGAGACGTGTCCATGCCCCTGGTTTTGATGAAGTGGATGAGGAGCAAGTGCAAGACCTGATCTGTGACCCACTAAGAAAAGAGAAGACGGTCAGGGAAATGACTGAAGAAGCTGATGCAAATATGGAAATACATCAACAACTTGTGCAAACCTAAAGGAGATGGTGGAAACCACAAAGACTGAATTAGTGTGAACTATTCCTAGGACACTAGAAAAGGTGTCACACATTTTTAAGAAGTCTACAATAGGAAGGTTAAAGTTGTCATTAGTGTCTGATCACTTGTTACTGACAGAAAGAAGAATGATAGTGAGGAATTGGTATAACAAGCATAGGTTTTGACTTTGAGGTGGCTAGGAATGGTGATATAGAGGAGAAGAGTGATGAGAGAGAAGAAGAGAATGAGGACAGTGTCACAGCTGAGGGTGGTGGTATGACAGAGCAGAGTGGGACAGCAGAGAAGGATAGCTATTATCTTTTGCGTGGCAACCAACATTTCCATTCCATTAAGCTTTCATGGTGTGTATTTTGAACTGTATTGTTTACAAATCCTCCAACATGCTTGCATGCATCGGCCTTGGTCACCTAATGAGTCTCCATGCTGCTTGACCTCTGGCAGCCTCCCCATTCAGCCCCCTATCCCTGGGGACACACTCCATGAACTCGTCTCAGGTCTTTTCTAGTATGCCCCTTGCAACCCTACCAGACGTTCACACCTCTCACCCTATGCACCCAACTGTCATATACATCTTCCCAACATGCCCTACCAATCTCAATCCACCCTTCCTCATCTTAAGACTGACACACCGCTCACTGGCGCAGTGGTAACATTCTCGCTTGCCATCTGGTAGACGGGAGTTCGCGCCTCGCTCAGGTTGCGAAAAGTTTCACTGACGAAGTGGGTGGTTACTGTCCCCCTTGAGCAAGGGGACGGGTGTGTGAAGGTCACAGCCTTGCCCTTAGATCGGACTATATGAGCTCTCAGCTCCCTTCTGGGAGGGTAAAATGCTGACGATCACGACCATCAAGTGATCCTGACCGACCCGGTGAATTACACTCCAGTCTCATCCTTCCTCTCAACTCATTTGTAATCCTAGTCTCCCTAGGCCTCACATTCAAGGATGCACAACACATCCATCTGATCATTGTTATTTCTGTATGTCTGGGCCAACGAATATTCTCTTCTTTCATTGCCCAGGTCTCATTATCACACAGCATTACACTCCTAACACATGACGCATGCAAAGATCCCTCAGCCAGGAAGCAAAGACCTCTCAATGACAGGAGTCAACAGCTCCCTGAACCTCCTCCAACTAATCCTTACCCAAGCCACAGAGCTACCTCCAGCCCCTGCTACATGTCATTACTGCTTTATTAAAATATTTACTGCAATTCCTTCAATCTAACTACAATATAATTATGGATCAAGGCTGGTAACAAGTTCAATGTCTATTAAGCAATTATCCACCGCTATAAATCTCATGCATTTCATGGTGGGTAACTGTGTGTATGTTAGTCATAAGACGTGAAGATCCACAGTACATTTTTTACACCAAGCTTGTTGTCCTGCTCGTAAAACAAATAACTCAAAGTAAAATGGCCACCCTTTACGGGATTGTGGCGTCTGGCAATAGACAGATAGATTGTTGAACTTGTGCAAACAAAGTCAGCACAAAATGAGGGATCACTGTATCTACCTCTGAATGCTGAATACATTCCATCTCTTTTTTGAAAGAAATCTCAATTTACAGCAGTCGTCTTCATCCTAAAGTAGTCAGTCTCATTGGTCACAACCATCTTTGGCTCTCCTCTCTTTTCAACAACCCACCTAGTAAGCAACCCTACATTTTTTTTTTTCTATACATGGCCTAGAGCTTTTTTGTATTTTACCAATCCAGTACACAAGTCCTTATACAGGACTGGTGTATTGGTATTAGTGGAGGTATATATTTTTACATGTTGGCGGGTCTTCCGGTAGATCAGTAAAGTCTGCTTTTATGAAATTCAAATCCTTACACTGTTCCCTGTCCCAGATGGGATTCACACCTGAGTCCATTAGGAATGCAGGCCACCTCTCTTCCTGCACAGCACTCTACCCATATCCCTGACTGCCTTGAAGAAAGTCCTAATTTAACTTACCTTTCTCATGCAACTAACCTTTCTGCTTACTCTCCCAATCTTTCTTCTCATTTGAGCTCCTCCAATTACAACCTTATTTCTGTAACCTATCCCATCCCTCCAGTATTTTTTTTTTTCTCATTTGGGCTCCTCCAATTACAACTTTATTTCAACAGCCTATCCAATCCCTCCAGTAAGGCCTATGGACTCTCCCATGAACTGGCATCTGTGGCATTTAGGCACTGCTGATTTGGAGGCATGCAGGCAGAGCTTCTTTAACTTTTCCTGGAATGATTAATTTTCTCCGTGAATAAGAGCCATTAAGGAGGTTATTCTCGCAGACAGAGAAGCATCTATTAATTTATCTTACCTTGATTGGTGGGAAAAAAAAAAAAAAAAAAAAAAAAAAAAAAATTCATGTGTTATTTTAATACTGTTCACAAGGTGGCGGCCTGCTAAAGGATCAATGCCAAGTGATCCTTTAATTACATACTTTGTCTGCTTCTGCCTGGAAGCATGATTTTTGTTCTTCAGCTTGCTAAAAATAATTTCTGTCAATCCAATTGTAGTAAACTCTCTAACTCCTTTCAGCATCTTGCTAAAAACCTTTCCTGCAATTTTACTTCTTCTTTCTTTTACGCTCTGACAACTAAGCTGCTGCTTCTTCCTTTGGCAAAACTGAACTTTAGGCAAAGCTGAAGTTTTTGGTCAGACCTTTGCCTCTCACTCTTGTTTCCGGAGTTGTCCTTCCCAGACTTCAAGCCAGCGATTTTCTTTAATAGATGTACTTTCTGCACTTCCTTGTGTTCATACTTTATAAAAGGCATATGGTCCTGATGGAGTTCTTTCAGTTGTTCTCAAGAACTGCACTTCTGTGCTATTCTGCCCATGCAAACGCTTGCCTTTGGCTATTAACCTACAACTTCCCTTAAAATTCTGACTATGCTCACATTCACCCTGTCCCAATGAAGGGTGACTGTTCACATCCTTCTACTGCCATACTGCTTTAATATCCTGCATTTCCACAGTCCTCAAGTTTATTCTCAATATGAAAATTCTGAAACCCTTTCCCTTTCATAACCTTGTTTCTGACCATCACTATGGATCCTGTCAGGATACTCCACAGGCAGTTTTCTAAAATTCCTTCCAGATTTTTAATTATCCTCTTATTGGGATTATGGTGGAATCTTTGCCATAATATCTGATATGAAAAGACCTCTGACTGAATATGGAACAAATCTTTAGCTAATTTCTTTACTGCCCTCTTGCATTTTTTTTCTTTTACCTGTGCCTTCCTATCTAGTTTTCATTCTGGCCACTCTATTGCTGCTGCTCTGAACAGCCACTATTCTTCTAAAATAAAAAATGATCAATATTGGTGTTGCTATCACCAGCTCTCTTCCTAATAATCAATATTATAAGCTGCACATTTAAGCCCCATCAACTTGTACACTGATGACTCCACCCTTCACTTATCCAAACACTTCTCACAACTTCCATCAATCACAAAATGAGGCTATGGCACACCTGGTTATTGATTTGTCTAATATTTCTGACTGGGATTAAGGAAACTGTATTATTTTTAAAGCCTTAAAAGCTTAATTCCTTCTTCAATCATCCAAATTCACCAACAAACATAACTTAATATTCAACAGTACACAGCTCAGTCCATCATCTCTTTAATATCCTTGGGGTATTCTCTCAAGCCCTATGGAAAAAATCACACTACTTCCCATGTAGAATCTGCTTCTCAGAGTTGTTGGGCTTAACCAACTCGGCAGTTTCTTTGCCCCTATGCACTGCTGATTCTGTACAGAATCCTTATTCATCACTGTTTGAGGAACTGTTCTTGTATGTGGTAGGTACTCACTACACATACAACTCTTCAAAGCAGGATGGAGCTAAATGCTTTATGTCTCATCAACTTCCCTTCTCTTACTCATTCTTCTCAATTTCTGTGCTGCACTGTTGCACCACTTTTGTCCACAACAATCTTCCCTGACTATTCCTATGGGTTGGGGAAAGAAATCTCCACAAACTGCAAACTAACATGAATATTTAGAGCCCCTCTGAAGTGGCCAAATAATTGTATTTTAACAATATCATTGCCTAAAAATTTTTTTAGTGCCTCCAAAACATCATTAGACATAACTTTACTCATTTAGAGTGTATTTGCTGATGAATTAATAATTCAGGCACTGATGAAGAGCCTACATGTGGTGGTGCTGTACACCCCAGGTGGAATGGCTGTGGCATCCACTCAAGAATCAAACCTCCACAAACTTCCCTTCATCTCACCAAGGGAAGGAGCATGATCCAACCCTGGTGTGACTTTACCTACCACAATGGGGTTAATATCCCAACATGGTGAATGTACTGCACTGTAGGGTGGCCCTACAGAAGCACTGTCCTTTGCTCAGTGAATTTTCTCAATCACACATACCAGGGTTATGCAACAAAAAAACAACATAGGGTTGTGGTGGGTTAAAATTCTACTTATTGGCCACATACTATATTTTTGTTCACCCATTACTATTTATGCCTACTAATCATCAGAGTGTTTTTATATACTGCACATGTCTGATGGGTCCATTTTTCAAAAAGACCAAGAGGAGGAAAAAAGGGATTTTTTTTCTTTTTTTTTTCTAAAACACTCTAGCCAAAACACAACGGTTCTTATGAAACATTTTACATAATCCAATCTATGTGATAATTTCTCAGGATGCACTGACCACACATAATGAGGGTCTACTTTAACAGAGGTGCTGATAAGAAGCCTACATATGGTGTTTCTGTCAACCCTGGGTGGAGCAGCTGTGACTTTCACACAAGAGCCAAACCTTCCCATACTGTATTTTCTTGTACCTCACTACGGAAAGGACCCTGGTGAGGCGCTGTCTACAAGGGGGTGCCAGAGTCCTACATGGTGTATGTACTTTATGTACCTATAGGACAACCCCACAAGAGCAGCTGCTTACCTGTCATCCACACACACACACACACACATGCAAACACACACACACACACACACACACACACAGTATATATGAAATCAATGTTAAAAAATAATACTGCTCATTAGTCAAAAAATTAAGAAAGGTACAAGTGTACTAGTGGTATGTGCAGGCGCTCACCATCCACTCAATGTAGTGTTGCTTGGGGTGTCTGCCCTTTCTTCTCTTCCTTCCTTCCTCTTCCATCTTTCTTTTCTTCATTCTTTCCTCTTCCTTCTGCCTGTGGGTGACTCTACACTCAGTGAAAAGCCAAATGGTTTCCTGTACACCAGGAAACCATTTACTACACTGGGTGGTAACCATATAACCAAATTATGGCACCTGTTGACTTAGTGGGTAATTAAGGTGCTCCAGTCACATTGAGCCTGTGTAGGTTTATATCCGAGGGGTGGTTGAGGTTTATTGCTCATGTTATGCCACTCAGGAATGAGTGAGGCTGGTCACTTTCATTTCAAATGTCAGGACCAACTTGCCTGGCCCCGTGCTTCTTCGCTCCTTGTGGGGCGACGTGGGATTGGATGACGGATGGATTGTTAAATGTGCTACTGTCACTAGTTTTGAGTGTACATATTATTCTGCAATTTCTGACATACTCTTCTTGAGTGAAGTCTGGTTCTAATGGACTGAGGATGTCATGATCAGAATGCAAGGACCTCGGAAGCAGAGAACCCCCATGATTTATAAGGAAAAACACCTTCATAAGCAGAAGACCAGCACAATGTTACATCTCAAAACAGTGCACTATTGATCCCTTATTTTCAAAGAATGTGTTGTTGCAAAAGCTATCACAACTTCAATGAGCAATTCACTGCCAGGCTGAAGTCTGACAAAATTAATTGTACATGAATTGAATGTGATTTGAAGTTTCAGTAATATGAAGGAATCACTCAAACAGCAAATTCAGCAATGCAAAGCTCAATTAATTTAGGACACAAGCAAGACGCAAGATTCTCTGGTCACTACAGTTCAGACTTCTTGTTATCCAACAACTGCATTTCTAATGAGGCTTCAGGTTCCTAAAAACAACAAAATCCTGCCTGTAATATTATGTCTATCTCTATTTATCTGTATATGGCTATATCTATCTATCTAGGCTATATATAGTCCTCGATATTTTATGCCTTTTTGTTTCATTACCCCTAAGTATCCAGCACTGACATAAACAAAAATAAGGAGGGGGGGGGAATCTGAACATGTATTAATCAACTCCTTGCAGCAGGAAGTTTGCCTCTACTGAAAAAAGTAATCCTGAAATAGCCTGAATAGAATCTTTATATGAGTCTATTGTCTGAAAAGTGTTAGGAGTTATTTTTACCCCTTTACCTGCTGTGGGTTTCTCTCAGCTGAATAAAATGGTCTGGCAGTAGTCAGAAAAAAATTCAAAGATGCATTCACTGTCTGGAAAAGTGTCAACTGAGATCAGTTCTAACAATTTACCAGCTATGAGGTTCCCTCTGTTGAACAATATCAGCTAGCAGTAGCCAGAAATCCTACAGTTCATTCACTGTCTGCAAAAGTGTTAAGATAACTGTCGATTCTATCTGCTATACATTTTCCTCAGCTAAAATCAGCTGCCTGGCAGTAGCAAAAGTGAAATCCTACAACTTTCTTGTCTGTAAAAGTGCTATGTCAGATAATCTTTAATATTTAACTTACTGAAGGGTTTTTCCTGTTGACGAAAATCATACAATATAAAATCCTTGAGCATCAGCCAGCTGGAAGCATGAGGTCTGTCCAAACTGAAACCGAACATTTTGAATACAATAGCTCTGCAACTAGCAGGCATAGCATAATCACAATGGGACTACTGTGTAGTGGTGACTTTGAGCTGTAGACTAACACTAGCCACATCACACCACATCACTTAGTCAATGAAGTACACATGCTTGAGTGAATGTGTGTTTACTGCACTTGGCAAATTTTCTTCTACTGTACAAAATTGGCAACCTTCCAGAGGGGGATGGTAGTCTCATGCTTCATCAAAAAGTCATGGATAACAAGCAATTATGATCAGGTGCACTGTAATGGTGCAGCATCCAGGTTTTGTTTGACAACGCCTCAGGCTTCTTCCTTTGCACTGCCTCCCTCAAATGCTTCTGGATGAGCAAGTAAAACTCTTTACTGACTGTCTTACCACATGAAACAAACCTTTCCAGTAAAAAAAAAAAAAAAGTTCAACATCACCTTTTTGGTCACAGTGACAATGCTCCAACCCACCGCGACTGCCTTTTTGTTTTCACGTTGTAGCCATACACCCACATTTCATCACCTGTTATGACATTTTTCAGAAAGTTTTCATTAGCATTTGAACAATCAAACAGCTCCTGACTGACTGTGACACGGTTTTCTTTTCGCTCATCTGTCAGGTGTGGCACAAACTTTGCGGCAACACAAAGCATATTCAGTTTCTCGTTTAAAATCATGAGGCACAAAATGTTTACAGATGTCTACTTCCTCACAAACTTCACACACAGTCAGGTGATGCTTTCCACGGATCACAGCACACGCTTTCTCAGCACGATCATTGTCTTTTGACGTGGAAGGCCATCCAGATTTGGGATTTTCTCGGTGGGTGTTCCTCCTGGTTTGAACCACTGGAACCACATCTGACATTGTGTACGGCTCAAACAATCCTCCCCGTCAGCCTTAGAACAGCATTTCATGGAAACATATTCCTCTAAAGATCCTTCATTGTTCAACTTGTAACAAACTGCCAAGTGCACTAAACACACATTCACTCAAGTGCATGTACCTCAATGACTAAGTGATGTGGCATGGTGTGAACAGTGTTAGACTAAAGCTCAAAGTCACTGCTACACAATGCTCCTGTTATAATCATGTTACGCCAGCTAGTTGGTGTGCTGTTTAAAAAGTTTGGTTTCTTTTGGGATAAACCTTGTAAAGTTTAAGCACCTATTATCAACGACTCTCCTGTGGCTGTAATGACCCCTCGTACCCAGCATTTATCGCATAATTTCAAACAATTAAGAGGTACTCCAATCAATTTACTTCCATCAAAATGAACCCCACATCAAATGAACAGTAATAAAATCCAATGACTGATAAGCACCATTAGCTTCAGACTTTTTTATAGGTTCAGTGAACTTGCTAGCACACAGTCTTTTAGCAGCTAATACATATGCTCTGGTATATGTTTCATTACTTTGTGAAATGCTGCAACATACTTTACCTCAGTCCACATAGACCAGGGGCTGTACTCATAACATATCTTCGTCATTTTCTACGATAAACAGATCTCTATAACAGTGAATTAACAGGAAATATCTTGTCACATTATTTTTCGTTATTCTAGCTGGGGTGTTAAGTATTTGGTATTTGCACGAGTGAAGAAAAAGTATTATTAACCTACTGTATTTTATGGACTCCTTGGAACAAGTAGGTTCATGCATATCACCTCAAGAGCCTGCAATGCTACTAAAGTGAAAAATGGTAAAGTCTGGCCATTAAACTAAAAGACCCATCCCTCTACAATGCCAAAGTATGACAGTGGTGGGTGTGGTGAGTGGCTTAACCCAGATATTACCAATGGAACAGTGTCAAGGCTACAACGCGAGTCTCTATTCTTGTCGCCTCAGGAGGATGTCTACCATCACTTCATTACATTCACTACCACCTTCAATCCTGTGATATATAGTCAGTATTTTATTTTTGCCACTTCCAGAAGACTTGATTCGTTCAGCAGACTCTGTGAATTACTGGTGTTAGATACAGCCTTAATTACTCAGTTTGGAAAGACTTCTCAAACTACTGGTGTTCTACCTAGCATTCAATGCCCCATTTCATGCAAGCAATAATTCCTGCCAAACAAAACCATCTGGAAGCAGTAAGGCAGTTAATAATCTATTTTGCCTACTACATGCTTATTTTCTTGTATCAATATTGTATTTATATCTCTTCACACAGATACAGCTTGCATAAGTAGCATACTAGCATATATTAACCATCTGAACCTGCATCATGTATTTTTTAGTTTATTTTTCTGCCACTAGAAGATTTTACTCAGCTTAAGAGACTCTTTATATCAAAGGCATTGATTAAGACCATATCTAATCATCTCAGTTGGCAAGGCGTATCATATGGCAAAAATCAAATAAACAAAGAAAGAAAAACAAAAAACAAAATAGACGTCCCAGGGGTGAATGGGTTAATGAACTACGGTAGATACAGAAATAAACTGGTAAGGAAAAGGTGCTCAGGGCCTCCTTCCTTAACCAATGAATATGCAGTTCTAAGTTGGTGGGTGGTTAGAAGACAATGGTTAGAGACAAGGCTCAAGGAGTGACAATGTGTTTTAGCCCTGGCACTTTTCCTCTTGACATATTTTCAGTGGTGATATCTGGGACAAGTTACTCACCTGACCCAGTAGCAATGGATTTTTGCAACAATGGGGAAGATTCCGTTAAGTTACTGAAAAAAAAACACTAGATCATTCATTTAAATACCCTGGACTACTACTTTCACCTTCCTCTACCTGTAATGCTGTTGTACATTTAATGTAATGACTACAGTGAATTTTACATAACAGACTGATTGCATAATGTAATGGGTTATCTACCCTGACTATGCTTACTGCTGCACCTTTAATTACTTGACAAGATGTCATATATTTTGCAAAACTGCTTCCTCTACTTTCACTATTACTACTGTACTTGCTACTGTAATACAAAGCCTTTAAGTATACCTCCTTAACTCACTTCTCTTATCCTGTCCTCTTCTACAGTACATTATTTAGCCTTGTTCTACTGTCCTAGCATACCTTGCGGGGTGCCGTGGAGAATGTTGAGGGTGAGGGAACGGTGATTTTCATTATCTCCAGTGATGAAAATAGCATACAAGCAACGACGCTGGGTGAGGTCACTCAGCACTTGAGAAGGTGGAATGTCCGGGGGTGGGAAGAGAAGATCCACTATCAGGTTGAGTGCCTTCAGTTGTGCCTCAATACTCTCAGCATAATCCCTGAGGTGGAGATGGAAGGAAGGGATTAGGACACCCAAAAATGCAACTGGTTACAGCACCTACTCAAACAAAGATGCATTTGAACCTATGCTCCATATTTTTCTTAACAAGCGCACTGCCATAAATCAACCGTATCTCTAACCTCACACTCACAGACTTTGTACATTATCTATATCCATGCTTTGAACATGTCCCAACCATTTCAATGAATTTCTCTTCATTCATCATCCAGTGTTACACTCCACCCCAACACTCTTTCTCCCACTCCAATCTGTATGTAAATTTTCCCATTACAGTAGGAGTGGAGGCATTATGATTAACTGGTACTCCAGCAGGCACCTGTGTACTCTCCCCTGGATGGGACAGTTCTCTTTTTGTATGCAGCATATCAGCTTGTAATGATGTAGTGATTAGTTCTGTTGCCTTCATACAATCTGAAGATGCCCGGTGGTTTAGTGAGCTAAGGTGCTACAACAAAGATCTAAGTCTGAAGAGCAGTTCGAGTTTATTGTTCATATACTGTAATGCTGCTACAGGGCGAGAAACTAGTCACTCCCGCCTTAAATGTCTGGACAAAGTACTTTAGCCCTAGGTCCCTACACTGACCATGAGACAACACTGTGTTGGATAATGAATGAATGAAACTGTTAAGCATAAAACTGTGAAGCTCCTGAGCACTGTTTACATGTAAAGTAGAGCAACTGGTCCCAGACATTTGTGACCTATGCTTTTTTTTTCCACATACCATAGTAAGAAGATTATTTATTGTTGACTTAAACTGCCTTCAATGCAAAACCAGTGCAAACACGACTGCATACTTGTGCCAATTTCATACCATGTGCTCTACCACTATTTTACCACATCTCTTTCCCTATCCCCCGAAAGAAGGCTGATAGACTGCAGGAGAAGGGCAACTTCAGCCTTCAGTCGACTGAGATCACATTCAGATGAGTCTGGGGTTACAATAATAACCATCTATTTACATCCGTTCTCTTTACATCACAATACCACTGAGACACTCTTCATCTTGAGTGAGGAAGGGAGGGGGATGACTGGGAGAGGGAGGAGGACATGACTAGGAAAAGGATGGACCCTTGACTGGGGAAGGGAGGGGGACCTGCATGGGGAAGAAAGAGGGATTTGAGTGGGGAAGGGAGGGGGGGCCTGACTGGAAGAAGCAGGGGGACTTGAGTGGGGGAGGGAGGGAAACAGATGGGGGCCTGACTGGAAGAAGGAGGGGGACTTGAGTGGGGGAGGAAGGGAAACAGCTGGGGGCCTGACTGGAAGAAGGTGGGGGATTTGAGTGGGGGAGGGAGGGAGGGAAACAGCTGGGGAAGGGTGGAAATATGCCTGGGGAAGGGAGGAAGGCTTGACTGGGGGAGGGAGGGGGAACTGACCAGCGGATGAAGAGGTGACTGATTATGGGCTATGTACACTCTGCTTGGACATCAGTGCATGTGGGCCTGTTGGTAGAAAGACCCCTTACCTCTGCATCTTGTTGGGGACCACAATCTCCACATCGTTGGGTCTAGTAGGGTCAAGAGGGTCAATGGGGTCTGGTGGGTGGCGGAATGGCTGCTCCTGCGGTGGGTGGTGGTCTGGCATGGGACGGGGTGGGTATGGGTCATCATAGCCCTGGTAGTAACTCCGGTAATAGTCATCGAACATATCGTCATAATCAGCATCACTACCCCTCCCTCGGCCACCTCCACCACCACGTCCACCACCATCGCCTCCATTGCGCTCACCTCGTCCTCGTCCACCACCTCCCGGCCCACCACTGTGTCAGACAAACACATCACAATATCATAAAAAGACAAGTGACAAAAAGTTTACACAGGCATGCATAGCCATGGCCTTCCAAAATGCAAATATAATCTACAAGGTATCAAGTACTGAACAAAATGGACAAGCTTGTCTTGGACATTTGTCACAAACACTGGTAATATAAAATGTGTAGATGTGATCAAAAGCAACTATATTATGAGCGTAAAGGTGAGAGTGGAACAATCTAGCAATGTCACTATCATCTCCATCAGGAAGAGTAATACCATGCAACTTTTTTTAAACATCGGAATAATTTATTCTCTCTTCCAGTTCAGGTTCAATAGGTGACACTGTTGTTAGAATCTATGAAATATATATATATATATATATATATATATATATATATATATATATGTGTGTGTGTGTGTGTATATATGTATATACACTAACATATATACACACACACACACACACACCAAGTTAAGTTCCCCCTTTAATTTTTTTTTTTTTATTCGACATATAGTAGTATGAATTGACATGTTTCATGATGAAATAGATACTGTATTACAACTACTGATGTTATTATTATGGCTAACATTACCACCATACTCCCTAAGCAATTAAAAGGTCTCTCTAAAGTGGACTGCAGACATGGTGTGCCCACTGCTCACACACGTCCTGTAAACTGACTCATATTCCCCACGGCACACGAGTGAAGGGAGAGGGGTAGGTTTGAGGAACTGTTTTATCCTCAAATTTATGACCTCCAGGTGACCAATAAGTCTTGGTATGGATTTCTTAACCTCCATGAATGCATGAAACTGTGATAAAATAATGAATATAAAATCCAAATCAATCAAACTCACTCACTTTCTTTCAACTTCAACATCAAGGAATCTCCAAAAGCAACTCTATGTTCATGAAGTTGATGATACTTTGTGGCATGACAAGCTGAGAGGATAATTTAATTTAATATCTTATATAGTAGTGTAATTAATGAGAATTGTGAAACTGAGTACATATAAGAAAAGATGACTCAATAAAATCAGTCAAGTAGAGAATTTTGAAAGATCATTTACAGGCAATAAGTAGTCATCATCATCCTGACCTCTTTAGGCTACCACAGGTTGGGGTGAATGTCCAGAAAACACAGAAAGAGAGAGATCAAACACTTTCCTAAAAATGGGGAAACACACACACACACACACACACACACACACACACATACATAAATTTAAGGATATGTACGATAAAAATGGTTTAAGACACGGGACAGTACGAGCTTGTCCCATTCCTGTAAAGATACAATTACTTATGAACAATTGGGTAAGGTAAGAACACACACACACACAATCAATAAAAAATCTCACCATGTCCAGAGAAAAATCAATAAAATGTACGACCATGGCTGAAACAAAATGATACTCAAAGAGAATGAGCTTATATTCTACAATAAACATGTTGTATAATCATTTTAACTCCTGTGAACTGGCAAGTGTGTGAAATTTAAAGCACTAGTTAAACCCTACTGCTGGTACTGTGAGAGTTACTAGTGGATATTTTAACTATGACTATCATAAACTGTAATGGCACCACTGAAGAGATGAAGCTGCTGCAAAGGTGTTATGGTACTATAGTGTTATGCAAGACAATGAGTTAACAATGTGAAGCCTGTGATACCCAACCCTATACAGGGCTCTACTATTCACTTTCATAATCTTCATGATAATATGAATGCACTTTTCTTATTTGCTGTACTCTCTGATGTACTAGAAACTTGTATCTAGCACTAAAAAGTACTTAAACCCACTCTTGAAATTACACTCAGTTCTACAGTATTGTTTTCACCCACTTCAAATCTCAGTATTGTCAACATTAATGCTATTACCAACATATTGCAAATCCTGGCATTAGTCTGCAGCATTATCAGCCACTTACCAAATGCATTAGTCAAATTAGTGCACAAAAACATTTCAGCTGTGTTGCTTTCAGGTCTTCATGTGTTGTGGAAGGCTGACGTAGTAATATGAACAGAAAAATAAATCTTGCTGGCCTGATTCATCACACACAAACCTGATGTTTTCAAATTTTTTCTTGCAAATCAAGTGTCTAAATTCCTTTGTAAATAGTGACAGAATTGCTTCAGTTCTTATTTACACATACTGAATATAATCAGAGTATATGACTGTGTACTTTATTCTGTATTCATTCATATGGTTTCTGTAGCTATTTTTCAGAACTTAACTATGGAATTCTGAAAAGAATAAAACAAAACATATTTCTATTACGGTAAACTGCTATGGAGACACTTACTCTGCACTGCAGGCTGGTTAAAATACTTCATAAATAATGCACAAACAAAAAGAGAACCATCCATCCCTCTCAGCAAGCCAAGTTCGAACTCAAGTGCAGTCAAATTAATTCAGTCCAATTTGTTTTATTTGTTATGCAATATCTTTCAAATGTTCCCTCTGAATCAACTGGTTATTTGGGGCTCCTGGATGTCTGAGTGCCAGTTAACAGGAGTTCTACTGTACTGTAGACAGTGGAACCTTGGGTTATTAAGGTTCAACTGAAGAGGGAAACAAGCTAGTATTGAACAATGTGATAAAAGTTAAGAACCACAGATACTGTATACTCTATTTTTTATTAAATTACAAAAAAATATTTCAACTGCCTGCCATTTTCAAGGAGATATTTTCTGTCACAATGAATGCATGTGATGTCTGAATGCTTATTAACATGCTGGTTCTAATTTTGGCGAATGCTGATGATCTCACATTCTTTATAACCCCATGATTCCTGGTTTCTGTCACATCCTGTAAATTTTAACTTTAATACTTCTACTAGTACAATATGTTTACAGAACAGCATATCTCACCCATAATAATCATAGTAATCATCGTCTGGACGAGTGGGAGAAAGACGGTCACGCCCACCTCCATACTTCCCTCCTTTACGTGAACCACCGCCGCCACCACCACCAACACCACCACCACCGCCGCCACCACCACCACCACCACCACCAGCTGGAGGACCAAGACCTCCACCAATTTTGGCTGGCTTCACATCTGTCACAGACATGGAAGAAGACGTGTGTTAGTATACTCAAACTTTATCAAACGTCTTATTGAGGAGGGGGGGGGGAAAGATGCATGCTCTTGACCTTTAAATGATTTCTCAAGTTGTCACTTCATTCTTGCCTTACCTCAAACTAAGTTTGATCTAAATGTGATAAAAACTGTCAAAGCTGATACTGCTAAGTCAATCTACCCCTTAGATCTTGACCTCTGACCTATTGTTATTAAAAACAACAGGTCAACCCCTATACTGCCCTCAACACTTTCACTCTTCATTGCCCTCAACACTTTCACAAAGTTCGGTAACTTCAATAAGAACTGCATTACAGTACTTTCTTTCTCTCTCTCTCTCTCTCTCTCACACACACACACACACACACACACACACACACACACACACACTGACCAAAACATAATACCCATTAGTTCCAAGAGCATGGGTATTTATTTAAAGCGTGCACATGGGTGGGCCTGTGAGGTAATCAGGACTCTTAGGGCTTGAATACTGAGCAAAATGCAAAATTAACTTAGCTGTGTTAACCTGGCACACCATGTATCTTGAAACAGTATATCTCGGCTCCTTTAACTCGTAATATACCTAAAGTGTTTCCTGTGCACCATTTACTATGTTGGGTGGTAACCATACAACCAAACAATGACACCTGGTGGTTCAGTGGGTAATTAAGGTGCTCCAACCAGATTGTGCCTGTGTCAGTTAATATCCAAGGGATGGTTGGAGTTTATTGCTCACATCATGCCACTCAGGAATAAGTGAGGCTGGACCAACTTGCCAAGCCCCGGGCTCCTACATTCCTCTTGGGGCAACACTGGATTAGATGATGATGATGATGATGATGATGATGATGATGATAATGACATCCTAAGTCTGGCCTTCATTTTCCCACTAAACCCATGTATGACCCCAACCTGCCCATCACCGTTTCTAAATATATCCATCCATCATCCAATCCTACGTTGCCCCATGAGGAGCGTAGGAGCCCAGGGCTAGGCAGTTGGTCCTGACATTTAAGATGAAAGTGACCAGCCTCACTCATCCCTGAGTGGCATTACGTGAGCAATAAACCCCAACCACCCCTTGGATATAAACCTTCACCGGCTCAATCCAAATGGAGCACAAAATTACCCACTAAACCACCAGGCACCAAAATTTGGTTATATGGTTACCACCCAGCGTAGTAAATAGTTTCCTGGTGTACAGGAAACCATTTGGCTTGTCACTCAGTGTAGAGTCACCCATAGGCAGAAGGACAAGGAAAGAATGAAGTATATTCTACTATAAAAAGATAAAACAGACAGAGGACAGTAACACTAAAGAGGACTGAAGCAACCAACTAGGGATTCATTAACGTAAATCAAGATATTCTTTCTCTCTCTTTGGGGGGGAATAAATAAACACACTTCCAAGATGGTCCTCAAACTGCCTGTGTTATAACGCACCTGGGATAATTCACCCACCCCACACTGGAGGACAGATCACACCAGATACTGTATGTTATGTACACAAAAAATTCCATGTACAGAGGAGGACTGGGGTAGGGGCAGCATGGTGCACTACTGCAAAGGATTTTCAGCACTGATGTTGCCATAGCAATTTTTCGTTTTCTCCCCATGATCAACCCATGCACGCAGGGACACTACTATGTGAGTAGAAATGGGTTACTATTGAGTCAACTGCAGATCAGAGAAAAGTCGGATCAGAGAAAAATGCAACTTGAGAACATACATATCGGGGAACAACCATATTCCGTGCACGATGGGGCTGATAAAGATCAATGGCCAATCTTGTGACTATTGTAAATAAAAAAAAAGTCAACTGCAATAGAAAGTACTAATTTTCTACCAAGCAGATGAATCTCACACCATTACATGTTGAGCTTAAAAAGTGTTGGATGAAAATTGCCATGACTGGTCCTGTGCTTCAAACACAGACAACTGATGAAGAAGGCATTATTACTACCATCATCAACTTTAACAGTTCACTACAAGACCAAGTTCTTTTCCTACCTTCTTCACAGCCTATTGGTCATTACCATCTTCCATACTTGTTCATCATATCATCATCATCCGGACCTCCTTTCCCACCCTAGGGCAGGGTGAGGAGTAGCACGCCCAGACAGCCTGAGTCTGCCCAATCCACTGGGCCATGCTTCTATTCACTCATCATTCAGGCCCCCAGAATCCTGGTTCTATCCCATAAGCCAAAAACATTCACCATGTTCTGTAGCTTCACATAAATGTATCCAACAGATTCAATACGAACACTGTCACATTAAAAAGGGGTGCCAAATCCCTGATCATGCACTTCTCACAACATTCATCCAGCCAACCCAATCTCTTGTCAGTCCCCTTGTCACACTGACTTCCACACCTCTCTTCCTCACACACTCATCCACCATATCTTTCCACCTTCTTCTTGGCCTACCTTGCCTCCTTCCTCCTTCAAATTTGCTCAACTATACCTTTTTTGCCACTCTATTGTCATCCATTCTCTCCACATGACCATACCATCTCAGTACACTCTCTTCGATTCTGGTGTCCACACATTTCCTCACTCCACATCTTTCACAGATCACATTATCTTATATCCTATCCATTGTCTGTACTCCACATACATTGATTGCTTAGCAGTCTCATCTCCACTGCTCTTACTCTAGACTTTTCATTTTCATGCCACACCATAGTCTCACATCCATATGTTAAAGTTAGCACTAACACCCCTTCATGTAAGCCTTGTGCAGTTGCAACACTCAAGCCTCTGTTTCTTATCAAGGCCTTCATAGTACCAGTTACTTTCCTTCCTTGTGTCACTCTACTTTCCACTTCTTTTGCACATTTTCCTCTCTTTTCTATCATTGTACCAAGGTATTTGAACTCTCTCACCAATTCCAGTCTCTCTCCATTCAAGGTATCATCACACTGAGATTTACCTTCTCTCTCATTAACCATCATTTTAGTCTTTTCTACGGTTACTCTCAAGGCACGATGTTCACAGACATTAGCAAAACTTTGCACTAGTCTACAAAGTTCTTGTCCAGCATTTGCAAGTAGCACTGCATCATCAGCATACAACAAATTTGAGATATTCCATCCATTGCCATTCATTACCAACGCCATCCCTCTCTCCAATACTGTACTCATGTTTTTACTTCTCTTATCACCCCATCTATATATATATTGAACAACCCATAGCACAACCTTGTCGCATGCCCACACTGATCGTGTACCATTCACTGAGATGCCGATTTACCCTTAAACATGCTTCTCTACCATTATAAACACTCACGACAGCACCTAGCAGCTTACCATCTACACCGTACATGCGCAGAACTTTCCACAATCCTTCTCTGTCCACTTCGTCATATGTTTTCCCAGATCCATGAATGCCATAAACACCTTATGGTCCTTCTCACAAGCCTTCTCCACTATCTGTCTTACTCCAAATATTTGATCCACACATCCCCTACCACTACTAAAGCCACCCTGTTCATAACTCACTAGGCCTTCTCATATCTCTCTTACTTTCTCTATAATAATTCTTCCATATGTCTTCCCTACCACACTCAATAAAGTTAAGTCACGATAATTCATCATATCAGACTTTCAAAAATGTGGTCAACTAATCCAGTACCACCAAACACCAGTAAGGGACCAAATAACATATCAGCTACTACACTGAACTGCTCAGTGCTTACTGCCACTAACTGATGTGAGACTTACCTACACGATTACCCTGAATGTATGCAGTGACGCCAGCAGCCAGGCATGCAGCAGCCGCTTCTTCATTTTGAAACTGCACAAATCCAAACTTGTTCCTTGTGATGGAAACACCTTCAGGAGGTAAAAAAGGTGTGAAATTATCAACTGCAATTATAAAGCACATTTCTATGTCAGTGAATAGTGCAAGTCAAATGATGCATTTTATGCTGTATTTACATTTAAATTTTGGTCTTCACAGTCCTCAATATCAAACCTATGTGAGGAGTTCAAGATACTGAGACCTCATCAGTTAAGGAACTGGTAGCAAATAGTACTAACCAACAACACGACCATACTGAGAAAAGTACTCCTGAAGCATCTCTCTTGTCATGGACACATTGATACTGCCCACAAAGATCCTGGCACTCACAGTCTTGGGGTCTGATGTCACATCAGAGATCCCTCGCCGACTTGGGGAGAAGTTACGACCTCTGGAAAAACTGTCCATAAAAATCTATCTATCTACAGTCAGGTGTCTTATTCCCAGAGGGAGTAGACAAGAACAAAGGGCCTCCAAGTTACCCTGTCCTCTGTCATCACGCTGCCCTCCTTCCATGTTACACCACCCTCATTATTGTACTCCATCCCATCCCTCATCCTTGGTCTCCTCCTTCCCTTCTTGCCCTTGCCCTTACTTACTAACCCTTGCCTGGTCAAAATCCCTTTCTCCTCTCTCTCCACGCAGCCAAACCATCTCAGGGTACTTCTAACACTTTCCAGCACATCCACTTTAAAAACACAACGCAATCAAATTTCCTGTTTTATCCGTCTGTGCCTCCATATAACTGGAGTAATTAAAAATACCACAACTGATTTGGGATTTACCAGCTGTTGTAATGAGTCAAACGAGTGGAAAGAGTTCACGTTGAAAGCTTCCAGTGCTCGCTCTATGTCTTTTCTGAACTGTGCTCAGTTTGCCTACCTATGATTTTGGAGTTTTCCTGTTTTTGACGAAGCTTGCTCAGATTGATTAGGATATGACAAAGGGGAGGTAGTCGAATGGGAGACCATGGATTACTCTCCACTAGGTTTGAACAGCTAATACAGGAGTATATACGATGTGGCCAGGAGAGACCATATTGTTAGGTCTGAGTTTCAAGTTGGGATATGGTAGTTCTCCATGATGCTGAGTGGCTTGAGTTGAGGGGGTAGCCTGTTGGCACAGGACAGGGCAACAAAGACAATTTGTTTGTGGTTACTTCCTCCGGAGTTAAGGCATCTGGCTATAGACTGATGTTACTCCTGAGGCAAGATCTCTATGCTAGGAAGAAAAATAATAAAACAGAATGAAAGTTAAATTGGACAGTTAAAAGACATCATTGTAAGCTGTTGTGGGATGAAGTCAATAGGGGTAAAGGTGCACACTAAGAACTTTAAAAGTAGGGAATAAGGGAAACATTACTTAAGTAGATAAAATGTTAAACAGCGTAAGCAGATTACACCAATGAAAACTAACATGAATGCAGGAAGCAGTTTCAATAGAATAAAAGTTCTGCAACATGACGCTATGAAATGAGATGCAGTCCCATGATATCAAGCAAGGCAGTAATAGTTCTCAATGTGTAGAGGGAAAATTTCTATAGTACAGTGCAGACAAGGAACACATAATGTAACAGTCAGCCTGACCAGCTACTTTCTACGCTTCACTCAGAAAGTGCATTTCCACAACTGACTGAAATGCTTGGTGGACAATATACTTAGTTCACTTTAACTGGGCATAAAACTGCCAACTCTCCATCTTGAATGTTAAGCTGTAATAAGAGATCAACATTAGAATATGACAGTAATGAGGTATTGCTATGGAGAGGATGCTGAACTGCAGTGCTGTCTTATTCAGCCACTGACTATGGGAAATAAGCTGCAAAAGAACGAAAATCTCTGTCTGGTTAAAATGAATGATTTATAGCTGAGAATGAAGGCTAAGACACTCTAGCTATTCTATGGGACGGAGAGCAAAGAAGCAAACAGAACATTCAGAGGAAAAAAGAAGAGGGGGAGAGAGAGAAAATGGAACTGAGAGGGAGAGAAAAGAAAATAAGTCAGGAGGGTCTGAGAGGAGATGAAGTGAGGAGAGGGAAGAAGAAATGGAGTGAGGAGAAAGAGGGAGGAAAAAAATGGAGAGACGACAGGGAGTGAGAAGAAATGGAGAGAGGAGAAAGAGGGAGAAAAAAAATGGAATGAGGAGATAAAAGGAGGAAATGTGAAAATGAAGAATAATTAGAAAGGAAGAAAAAATGGGGAGGAAATGAAGGAAAAATGGAGGGCAAAGTGATGAAAAATAAAGTGGAGATGGAGAAGAAATGGAGAGAGAGGAAAAGAAAGGCAGAGAGAGTGAGAGAGAAAGCCCGAGGAAAGGTATGGATGTAAAATGGGGAGGTGAGGGAGGAGAAAGGGAAAGAAAAGAAAGGAAGGGGAAAGGGACAGAAAGGAAGGAAAGAGAAAAAGAAGAAGACTGACCCATTGAATGCACACACATTCTGAATATCGCAATACTCCGAATGTTTCAAGGCAAAATTTTTCTCATTTTTCTGGGCTTTATCTAAGGATTTATCTGGTTTGGACTTGCCCTTGGACTTGGATGTACCTGCCTCCAACTATTCAGCTACACTTCTATGCATTTCCGGTGTCTAGAACAATAACCCATATCATTTTGAGTGTTTATTTAATGATTACGTACATATTTCTAATGTTTTCGAAGGTCTCTCCCATTAGTCTGAAAAAAAAAACAACAACAACAACAACAACAGTCCAAAAGATCCTTGCTCCCCTGCCATTCAGATTACATGACTTACTGCATCCTGATGATTTTATATATCTCAATGGAGACCTTTGGTAATCAAAAGGTCTACATCTAATCTCTAAGTCTGAGGACTCTCAACAGTAAACTGAATAATAATGATTGCAGGGAGCGAGAAAAATACAAAATAACGTACAATACACCATGGAAGTGGGGGGCTGAATATTAAGGGGAGACCACTGAGTTCTGCCTCGCTGTAGCCCTTGGATCATCTGAAATGTGAACCCAGTGGACTGCAGACCAAAGATGCATTTCTACTACTGTCCACCATCCTCCTTTTGGGGGAGAGAGAGAGAGAGAGAGAGAGAGAGAGAGAGAGAGAGAGAGAGAGAGCTCATGGATGTTTGTATAACCTGGCAATGAAACGTTCTGGTTATATCGGTACCACCACATCAAGGCATCCCTCTCCAGCACCGGTCTGACCAGTACTAACCTGCTCTTGCTCCTGCTGCGGCTCCTGCTGCGAGACCGACGCCGATCACGGTCCCTCCCTCGTGACATGACGCACAAGCACTGGAAGCAACAAGCATCAGTGGTTATATTCCAGAGGGTTTATAAGGCTGTCTAAGGCATCTTCCCTGGCAAATTATTATTCATATTCAACCTCATTACAACCTTGTGTATTACAATAATCACTTCAATTTTATTAAGTCTGAACCATAATTTGAGGCCTGGCCATGTTATCTCTAGCGTCGCAGTGTAGTATGGTTATCAAAAAAAAAATGGCCAGCTTCCTCCACCTGCGTTATGTCTGTCATTTTCATGTTGTGACCATTTTTTGGCTTCAAATTATGCCATCCGTGTTACGTGAATTTCGTGCACTAAGACTGTGCGATTTGGGGTCAAAATTTGGTCACAACACGAAAATGATAGACATAACACAAGTGAAAGAAGTGGGCCATTTTTTTTATAACAGTACTACACTGCAACGATAGATAATGCGGCCAGAGGCCTCAAATTACAGTTCAAGCAGTCATAAAGCGGAAGAATAGGGTCATAATGCAGTGGGAACAGATATAACGTGGCCTGTGATAGTCATAGCGTGGGTTGCATCAGCCAATGACATATGGCTTTCACGTGTCTGTGCAGGGTGTTGTCGTGGTCCACTGACCATTCCTGCCCCAGTTGAGCCTACCTTCTCCCCTCGGTCTGGCTGCACACGTGCTCTGTGTGATCTTTGCTCTTTTTTTTTTTTTTGCCACGTAACTCCATTCCACCTCCCCCCAGCAACCTCACAATCTCTTCCATTCAAGGTGGGGAATCCTCTAGTGTTTGTATGAAATGAAGTCTTTATTAGGTAGGTAAATGTCCTTAAAAAAAAAAAAAAAATGAAAATTGCCCCAAAAGGTGAACTAGAGGCTGGCTTGGGTACCATGAAACCCTTCAACATGAAAACATATGGCCCTATAATGAGGAATTTTTATAAAGTGGGAGCTTCAGGGCACAATATTCCCACACTGACTGTAAATGGTTTCCTGGCTAACAGGAAACCATTAAGTATGTCACTCAATGTAAAGCCACCCGACATGGAGAAAAAAAAAAAAAAAAAAAAATGACATAAAAGATGGGAGAAATAGGAAGAGAGGGGAAACAGAAAAAAAAAAAAATGACAAAGGTGTTGGTATAAAAAAAATGACAAAGGTGTTGGCATATGTGGGCAAGCCTACATAAAGCTGGTACCGGTAATAATAAAACCTGTATTAGTCTCCAGTCTGGTTGGTGTTCATGTGATCAAAATAACTGCATTTCCTCTGACACGCCAATGATCCTCAACCCTCTCTTCACAGTTGATGGTAAACTGTAACTTTGCAGTTGATTTGGCAATTAACCATGGAGATCCGTTCCTAACTTTACCTCTTGACTTTGGCGCAGAAATTTCATGCAACCATGAATTAGCATTCAACTCGTGAGTGGCCTAGTTCTGTATAATAAAAGTATTAATCATCTTGACCAATGGCTATGGCCAACAGCGCCAGAACGATGCGACTCTTTTGGTCTGGTTACCATCCATCATTCGCCATATCCATTATTTCAATCCATCACTAACACAAAAATGTCACTAACTCCTCACAAACATACATACCTACAATATCAGATGGAGAATATAAAAGATGGAAGCAGCGTAGGCTACAGCAACACAAAATATATCAATGTCGAACACCAACTCCAGAGACGACGCCGTGCACCACCAGCAACCACCAACCCAGGCGAGCTTTGGCTTGTACTGGCGAACGGACGGTCACAAAACACCATTACATCAAACTCTACTGCTCCATCGTTTAGTGTAGAAATATTGCATATGATTATGTGTATGTGTATATGAATGCACAAATATGTACCTATGATAATCGATTGTTATTTATAACACACTGTACTTCTTCATAAAACAGTACAGAAGGCAGGTACGTAGTGCGTACAGACCTAAAGAGGTTTCTTGACTACCAAATTAATTGAATTGAAATATTGTTGTAAAAGGTGCAGAGTTAATGGTGGGTCACTGTTCATGGGAAAAAATTTTGTAGCAAAATTGGTAAATATCAAGTTTGTTAGCATTTTTCCAGAAAATGATTTTTTTTCTTTAATCTGATTTAGACTAAACTTGGTGCAATGGTTAATGGGCTGACAATAACGATGGGATTCGATCTTTGAATCAAGGGGCAAAGTTAAAAACTACTACCGTTAAGTTGACGATAATCCAAGGGGCTGACCTAGTTTTTGAACACAATAGGTCACATGGGAAGGGCAATGGAGATAGTTTTTATTCAAGTAGACCAAACTTTGTGCAAGGCTTAAAATAATGTAATGCAAGGAAACAAGAATTTGATTTTTAGAACAATCAATGGTCAAGCTCACTGGGCAAGGTCAACTGAAACTTTTTATGTGATATAGAAGGGTTAGCCCCATCAGTGTGGATGTCTGTCCAGGAAGATTGCGAACTTTTTTTTTTTTTTTTTTTTTTAAATGCCCATATAGACACTTTCAAAGTTCATCATTTCTCCATATGGGGTGCTACAGACAATGGCAGGCAGAATTCTCTAGGAGTCTGTGATAGCTTCACTGCCCTTCTCCCCCTCCCCCCTCCAAGATCTTTGGAAATGATGTCTATCCCATCAGCCCCTACCTCTTCCTTTTTGTACACTGTCACAAATGTCATGTTCTTCACCACAGCCTTGTCACATGCTGACACAAGGTGCAATGCGCTCTAAGCAGTTGATAGTAGGCTACAGTATTCATTTAACCCACAGAAGTCAAACCTGATGTATCAATCATCCCAGCTGCTGTGTTGGGTTAACAACAGGGTTCTCCTCCAAGCTATTCCCTCTTAAAAGACTTGTTCCATACACTCTCAAGCAAAAGAAAAGGCCATGTTGCAAGAATTAACACTCAGCTACTGTCACTCAACAATCCCTTCAACCCTCCACCTTCCTCTCCAGCACCATCTGCTGGCCCGGTGAGAACCTCATCTACCAAGTACTAGCCTGCAATGGAAACTTGCACGCAAGCCATCAACTACTACTCTCTGCTCTTGACTGAAAATGGCAATAGCTTCTCTGAAGCTCAGACTGTGACAGCAACTTACCAAAAGGCAACCTGCTAGTTGTACTCCATGATCTCACTCCCCCACCCCCGCAGCCCTTCTCCCAAGACTACCTTGGACAATGAACTACCTCATTAAGCTATTTGTAACAATGTATTTTGAGGTCATCCATCCAACCCACCTTGGTCTGGACCTCAGGGACATTCTCCTAGCCCTCAGCTTCACACATCTGATAATGCCCAGCCTGGTATGGCGCCTGCCTCTGATCTACTGGTGCCACTTCTTTTTTTAGTTAGTCATTTTGTATCTTTTGGCACCACCCTCGCTGGTATCTTTGACAAGAAACAGCTGCAGCTGAAAGCCTGTTTATGGGAGTGTGTCGTCCTGTCTTGGCTACCTCCTTTTCCTTGGGGGAAGCAGCCTAGGTATATAGATAGATAGATGGCTGTCACCTCCCTCCATTTAACTTCTGTTCTTTGGGCTGTTTACTATGTCTTTTGTGGGGTCCATTATTTTAGAGCTACCTTCCTTCAACATTCCTCATTACTGTTTTTCACTGAAGAATTCTGCCTTGTTCTCCAATCATGTTTTACCACCTGGGCCAAGAACTTGACTCTCCACTGCAGACACCAATTCTTCATCTACTGCACTCAGTCTCTTCCTGCGAGTTTTGGGCCACTCCCAGTCCACCTGTCTTGTGATTCATTTGCCTCTTCACCTCCAGAGTGGATACCGCAAGATGCTGTCCTGCCCTTAACCAAAAGATGAACAAGAAACAGTACATATCCACTGACCAGAAATGATGAGTGCATTGATAACATGGGAAATACAAAATTCAAAAACAAAACAGACTTACTGAAATGCTATTATAATCATGGCACACGACTCTGAGGTTGTCAATATCATACCCTGGCAACCTACAATTCAAAAGTGCATCCAATTTCGTGTCATTTTATACACAAATCTTATTATTATGCACAAATATATTAAACACGAACATTATTATACATGAACATGTTATACACGAATCACTTGCGTCTCATGTTATACACGAAATGGAACACGCTTTTTAATGGTAGGTTGCCCTAATGACAACCTCAGAGTCATATGCCATGACTATAGTAGTTCCCACTTACAGAACACAGGAAATTTCTTGTTTTATTGCTAATGGTCAAACTTTTAAGCGTAAAGTGATGCCACCTTCCGATGTTTGATAATCTCACTTCTTGTCTGAAAGGATGTCACATATTGGTGATGTCTATCTATCTATCTAGAGCCCGACGCCCTAATCCCGCAAAGGGTGGCTGCAGACAAAACGCCTCCAAGTCGCTCTGTCACCCACCATTTGACTACCCTCCCCCCAACTCACCCCCCCCCTCACTTGTTGTGTTTAACAACCACTGATGATCTACAGTAATAGCTAGAGCACCCAATTAATTATGGTGGCCTTCCAATATGCGTAAGTACAATCCCCAAGAATTGATTGGAGATCTATCAATTATGTATTTCCATCAAGGGAAGTAGACTTGTTATGGCTTCTTATCATACCTCAAATGTATAGCTGTTCCCAGAGATATATGGTCTTAAGATAAGCTTTTTCCAGATCCTCAAAGGGGCTCAACAGTGACTTAAGTTTACAGTTTGGTAATGCTGTCCCTGAGCACACTGACTGATGTCAGCAGAAACTTCAAAGATCTTCAGTGTTTGACCAATTTTTCTCGTTTCTTCAACTTTTGTGACAAATCATTACCAATACTGTATTGGAGCAGTATAACACTAAACAGTAACAGTGAATCAGCTAAAGTGAGATACCAACAAAAACACCTGTGAGAGAGAGAGAGAGAGAGAGAGAGAGGAAAAGAATGAAAAGACAGAGGAAGGGGTGACAAAAAAAGGAGGAAGAAAAAGAAAAAATAATAATGAGAGGGAGAGAAGTAACAAGACGGAGGAAAGGAAAGAGGGGAAGAAGATGGGAGAGAATGCCAGGTAACAGCAAGGTCATAACTGAGAAGAGCCAGATGGACAGCATACTGTAATGAATCAGGGCAATGAAGATGAGGCAACAAAAATAACTCATTCCACAACATCATGAGTCAAAATGGGTGGTGTGGGAGAGAGTGTAAGCCTTTCTGACAAAGTAAACAAAGTTGGCAGGTGAGATCATAATTACAGCATAACAAACGAAGGTTCCATGCAGATTAGTATTCCTACTTCCTATTGATTCTCTCCCTTACCCTTTTCTTTGTAGTCATGGCTCTAGCACTTCAGCATAAATTTTAAGTTTCTTGCTCTAACCTTCTTATTACTTTTTGTTTCAAATTTCATTTTCCATGCAAGAAATGAGAAACCACATACTGTACTGTATATATCACTGAAATAAAACCAAAGGAAGTTTAAGAATCTATGTTGTGAGGGTAACTGTTAAGTTTTAGTGATGGTAGCTATTGGAATGATAGCCTACAATGTTTGTTGTTTTAAGTCTTTTCACTGCTATTGTTTCAAGTTTGTTTTGCCTCTGCACAGTAGGGTACGGTATGTCTTTAGAAGCATTTCTGCAGCCACACAGCGGTCATACATGGTTTTTAGTGGGACAGTCGTCGGCCTTGAGATATGATTAAAACATCAGCTTTATTAAAATGAGTTAAAGACCTGAGATAGGCAGTTTCCGGATATATGGCATGCTACAGTGCTCCTTATCTTGGCAGAGGACAAGACTGGATTATGATTACTTAGCTTTGGGCCCCTACATCCTGAAAGAAGTTGTATGGAATTTCTCATTTGGGGTTTACTAAACTACAATGCAAATATTGAGGATTATATTTAGTTTCTAATTTAAATAGCACATAAGCTAAAGGTAATTACTGCATTTCTATGTACAACATTACTCATGTGTTTTTCATAATTCATTTTACATAAATGCATCTCTGGCTTACAAAACTGTTTGTCCTGATTATTTCCATAAATAGGAATTTGCTGTTAAACCTATTGAATATAAAATGAGGAAATAGCACTTACACTAAGCAAATGGAATGGTCATTTAAAGACATCAAAAAAGGTTCTGTTGTATGATGGACTGAAATATGTCAGCCATCCATTGTATTGCTTTATGAGGCACCAATATCATTACTTGGACCTGAAAGGAAAATATACAGGCACTGCATAACTTGAATCTGTCTGAGTCTGGCACTACACAGATGTGGAAAAAAAAAAGGGGGGAGGGGAGGAATGAATGGAAATGAATATGACACTGACATTTTTAGGGAATTTATGATAATGAAAAAATCAATGTGTGAAAATGAATGAATGAAAGGGATCGCATAGAATAGTGGATGAGCAACAAAGTGACATCATGTTGCCTCACGGTTAACAAGGCTGAGGTTGTTTAGTGAGTCCAATAATGCTGATAAGTCATTTTCCACTTGCTGGCGAGAATCTGAGAGCGTGAGCTGTGTGGTAAAAGACGTGAAGAGCTCTGCCTCTGCATGGCTGCCAGAACACTCCAAGAATGTTTGCATCATCTCTATCACCTGTGGGTAAAACCCATGCTTAAGGAACCTGTAGTACCAGTATTACATAAATCATGTTCTGAAACAAGAATGCGAGGATATTAAACCATACAACACAAAAACTATTATTACAAAATTAAAATTTACAATGTACTGTACAGCATATCATTTTACTGCAGTAAACTATTTTCATCCAGTGAATAAGGCACAGATATGGGTAAGATGTATAAATGGTTTAATGTGAAGGTGGTGCTACGTTAAGGATCTGTCATAGTTCCATAAATGTTCAATTTGTAACTGAATGGAGATGAGAGTGTTACCTCTTTCAATGAATGTTTTGCCTAATGTCACATTTTGTAAGGGGGTGAGACTGACAGAATTAATTACATTCCCATACTTTCAGACCTCTATGCTCTTGGGAATCTAAATGTTCCAAAAAAGGACACCTAACATGATATTTTACTAACAACCTTGGAAAAAAAATTTCAGTTGCAACAAAATTTAGCCCGACCAGATACATTGTCTGGATATTACAGAACTGCAGAAGGGTGGAAAGGAATATAATAAAGATGCTATTTGCCTCCATCATTGTGATTTTGTTCCAACTTGGAATGCTTTTAATACATAGAGGCCACAATATTTACTGAACTGCAATATACACTGACTTCCACCACAAATACATGAACACATTCAGGAACAGCTATAATGTGGGGCCATGTGATGTCACTCTTGGCTCAAACTGAGCTTGACATCACCCCAGTCAGGTGTAGTTGCCTCAGGCCATGAGACATGCACATGATCACTGCTCCAGTACTGGAACGTTGTGCCTTATGGTTCCAGTGTGCGTGTGGAAAGTCTGCAACAACTGAGGTTAAAGACTGCATGGAATTACTTCAGGAAACCTCTCCTCTGTAAAGCTGTTTTTTTTGCCAATGTAGTTAGGTAATATTTCCAAGACAGAAATAAGGAAACAAGACACAACAAATATTAAGAAACAATGTAATTCTAAGCTGTGTGTTGTTGAAGATTAGGGAATTGTCTTGCAGATTATGCCCAGCTGAGGTACGGACAAACTGGGTTTTTGAGGCAATACAAGTGATTATCATCATCATCATCAAGACCTCCTTTCCTACCCAAGGGCAGGATGAGGAAAGTAATGATTTCTTTATTTTATATCACATGCAGAAATACAGGATAAATCATAGGAGAGATGTGCCAAAGCCTCATCCTATGATTTTTGTAGTGACTGCTGTAAGAAGGGGGCTGATAAGTGAAAAGTGGAGTCATCAGCATATAAGTGGATAAGACTAATGAACAGCTCAGACAGACATCAATGAACAGAAGCAAGATGGTACCTGAAAGGACAGAACACTGAGGCATATGACTACTGACAGTGTTAGAACTTTGGCTCTCTACAACTGCAGCTCCAGAATGACTAGAGAGGAAACTCGAGATGAAGATATAGAATGGATGGAAATCAAAGAAGGGCAGTGTGGAAATTAAGATCTGTGCCAGACTGTCTAAAGCTTTAGCGATATCTACCACAACAGTTAAGGTTCCACTGAAAAAATGATGACTATGAATTAGAGAAGAATGTAAGAAGATCATCAGCGCAGCATCCTTGATGGAACTCACACTGGCAGTCAGAAATAAGGTTATGAAAGGAAAGTTGTCTCAAAATCTACCTGTTATGGATAGTTTCAAAGATTTAAGAAATAAAAGACTTTATAAATGATTGGGCAGTAGAGGTTTAGGAGCAGTCACTCTTCTTTGAGACAGGAGATAAAGCCCACCATAAAGTAGAGATACAAGCTAACAGATAAAGAATAAGGATTTTGCCTAAACAGGGTGTCCACAGAACGGAACAGGTGAGACCCCATCAGGACTGTATGACTCATTAAAGTCAGTGAGGGCAGATAGTGTGTCTTTTGATGAAATTTAAATAAGAATCATCAGAAATTAGGCATGGTGAAGCACTGGCTCCTGCCAGCCCTGCAGCCAGAGGTGCAGGAACCCATTACATCAGGTGCTCTTTTCAAAGAGAGGATGAGACAACAATGACTTCACAGGAAGATCCTTGTGCCTCATGAGGCAAGAAGTAATATACCTTCTCCACAGCTCTTCATCTGAGATGATTCCTCTTGTTACTATTTATAATGCCTACATGTCATAAGTGGCTCAAAGCCACTTCAATGGGTTCCTCAAAGGGATGGAGGAGAGAGTAACGATACAGTGTACAGTACCAGTATAGATCTTCTTTTTAGGCCCTAAACCAACTGGAAAAATGAATATGACACTACTTATGACTGCTACTGAATGCTCTATCAGAGTTTCAAACAATCATATCTAACACTATCTCACTGATGTATAATGGACTATCAGAGTTTGAAACAGGCAATCACATCTAACACTACAAGCATTTAACTGAAGTATACAGTATTATGTCTACTTGCCTGGTAGACCTGCCTCTTGATGTCCTGTGAAGATGAGTTATTGTCACGCTGTAAGAGCTTCAGTTTGGAGCGGGCTAAGTGCAGAGGAGAGTATCCTTGGTTGTCTGCCTGCCTCACATTGGTTCCTGCTCACCACCACCACCAACGTGGAATCGAGAAAAGAAAATTGAAAAGAATATTCAAAATACTGATCACTGTTGTATACATGAACTCAAATACTGTGTCTTTCAATGACTAATTAACACTGACATAGAAATACATAATAATTCTACTCAAATCTTCTATATCCACATGTGGTGGTGAGATTCAAAGTACAGCTCAGTGATTTCTTTCCAGATGTTTCAAAGGAAGAAAAGTAACCCCAGGTGCAATCTCATCATGTACACTTCCCCACAGTTCTGGCTGATGCATGCAGCATCACCAACTCTCACTCTCCTTATGTTAGGAAACTCAGTTAGTCTGGATTTCAAGCATCTCAACTGTGAGGAGGAAAGAAGATGCAAGGGATCAGGAATAGTGAGAAGTTAAGGTGAAGGAGAAAGGATGCAAGGGAGCAAGAACTGTGAGAGTAAGTTAAGGGAAGAGAGATAGCAGACATTAAAGAAATGTGAATTTGGATGCACTATAATTTTTATGAGCAAAAGTATAAACATAACTGGCAAGGAAGAAACACTTATGAGCAGTGTCACACCACACTACAATTTGGAACAACCTAATAACTGAACTGTTGGATTTTAAAGTTGTTGTTCCTTAACCACAGTCTGTCTGGTCAGGCACTTCTGTCGACAAGTAAACAACTGCCTCTATGGGGTTGCCCTACAGGTACAGTATACAGTTGTAATATGTATGCCATGCAGGGAACCGGCACCCCTTTGCAGTAGACTGCCTTGCCAGAGTGGGACCTGGGTCCTTCCCTAAGGTGAGGTGCAAGGAAACAGTGGATGCTGCAGCAACTCACTCCAGCCAGGCTGCACAGCACCACCATGTATAGGCTCCTTGTCAGCATCAGGTTTTTAAAAATCCTTCTATTTGCTGGTATACAATGCCTGATGCCCAATTATCTCTAAATGAGCCCTAGGTTGGCTCCTACTGCAAGTGCTCACGTGGCTAAGAAAAATGCTGATCGAGTCCTTGTATAGGCCCTTGATATAAAAGGGAATCAACTCCAAACTAAGGAGCCATTATGGCTAAGTAGACTAGACCATGCTAAATAATACTTCATATTTAATAACACTGGCACATAACATGATGGAATTAAAATTATAACGTTAAAGCAAGTGGCCACAGAGCAGCTTGGTATGTTTGCATCAAGTCATTACAAAACAAGCAAACTTCCTAGGTCACCATGTTGTCTTTGCTCCAGTTTATTTTTGTTATGTATTGCTTGCCAGTGGTCTTTTGCTTACTATGCTGTGACCATACTCGCTTAAAGTTCTCTAAATCACCTTGTTCTACTTCTTATCTTGGGTGAGTTGCTGTTTCAGTCCTTCTTCCCCTTTTCTTTGCAGCCTGGATACTTTTTTTTCTTCTGTCCTTCATTCATTTCTCTCTTTCTTCCAGTTTCTCTTTATTTTTTTTTTTTTCACTGTTTGTGTTTGAAGTGCCACTTGGTGGGCCTCCAGTTTTTTCTCTGTTACCTCTGTTGTGGCTGTCCATGCTCTCCTCCTAGCTTCCTTCTTACAAGTTTACACTGGGGAAGGAGGGATGGCTTGAGCTTCCTCCCAGCTTGACATTGTCAATGTTCTGAGTGAAACCCTTTAGTGCTTCTGTCTGTTGCTATCATTGGACATTCTGCAGGATTTCCAGGTCTTACGATACAATTTGAAACATAGACTGCAGCATCATGCAAGGCGTTAGAAGTGAAACCCCATACAGATCAACTTCCTCCCCTAATGGATGAATCTAACAGGCTGTCCCTGGTGTGTCTCTTGCACTAGTCCCAGAACTTGCCAGGAGAGGACAACTTCCCCAGCATCCTCCTCTCACATCTCTTGGTGTTATTCCCGTGCTCCCATCATGTCTGTTAACTATGTCTTCTTCTTCCTTTGTCCGTGGCATGGACATAGCTCCCCAGGGTTAGCAAACTGGACACTTCTGGACATCATGGCTAGTCTCATCCAGGAAGTCAACTTACCTTTAATGCTTCACTGCCTTATTTCTTCAACCTTTGTAACAATTTATTAAACCAACAAAATGAAAAGATTTCTATATCGTTCGTGAGAGAGAGAGAGAGAGAGAGAGAAAGAATTACCTTTATCTCAGTATGTGCCTTCTATCTATGTAAACAGACTGGCCAAACTGGTAAGGGAAGTAGCTAAGGATCCACATTACTTCCGTCATGTTCATTCATTCTCTATTAGCCTTCAATTTACAAGTGACATGACAAGATAAAGAAAATAGTGAGAAAGAAAAGAGATCGGAGAGAAGTAACAGAAGGAAGGAAAGAAAGAAAGAGGAAAATAGTTAAATGAGAGGTGAAAAATCTATGACAAGGACACCTACACCTCATGGACTTTTGGTGCTGGCTGTGACATGGCCAGTCATGATATTTGTAGGCACAGGTACCATTCCCAGCATCTGAGTCCTCAAGCTATTTGTTGTCACTGTTAGCCAAACATACTGGAGCCCAACCAGCATTATGGCTCTGTTTCTACTTATTTTTAGCTTTTACCTTACCCCATTTGTGCCCAGTGTCCTCAGTACAGGACGCAACTTGGCATTTTCAAGAGTTAATGAAGAAGGGAGCCCTGAGGTAAGGACCTTCGAGCTCTGCGACTATGAGTCGACAGGCGGAGAGGAGTATAGTATTCTTAGTACCCTTCCAGCAAAATTTCTCACACAGGAACCCTGGGAGCTAATGGGTTAAGCACTGGCAAATCTATTAGTTTCATTGACCCATTTGCGCCCAGTGTCCTCAGTACAGGACAGATGTGGGCATTTTCAAAAGTTAAATGAAAAGTGAGCCCCAGGGTATGGACCTATGACCTTTGCAACTATGAGCCGACAGGTGGAGGGCAGTATGCTTAGTACCCTTCCAGCACAATCCCTCATACAGGAACCTTGGGAGCTAATGGGTTAATGTTGTGGTTCGCTGAATATACCACAACATCTTGGAAAGCCAAAAAGCATGTGAAGTTACAGTGAGTTCCACCTGCCACATTTTCCCATGAGGTTTTCATGGTTTTCTGTGTAAGCGATCTTCCCTTCTAGCAGCAGCCTCTGGGCTGTCCTGCTTTTTCATTTTTTTTTTTTTTCTTCTTTTCTCTTCTCTCCCTTGTCCCTCTGATTCTCAGAGCCTTCTTTTCACCTTTTCTGTCTTATGCCTTTTTTTTTCATTTTATTGTACTTTTTGGTACTTCAGGGTGTTCAGCACTATGGTCCCCTTCTGTGTACGTGCTTTCTGGAACACTGGCATGGCCTTGGTTGAGCAGAGCATCACTTTGTGGCACAGCTTATCCAGTGCAGAACACTTGGTTGAACCTCAGTGCTACTATACTTAGTAACACCAAACAACCCCAGTCTCTGCCCATGTTCATGATGTTTGGGGCTTCCTCCTTTTGAAGGATGCCCCCCCCCCCTCTCTCTCTCTTAACTGACAGTCAATGAGTTTGGAAGCACCCAATGCACTAAACCCACACCAAGAGAGTAAAGTCCCTCTTCTGACCTGTGTTGAACTGAGGTCATGCTCACAATTCATGGTGGTAAAACCAGCATCCATGAACAAAATTAAGCCTTTAAATACTCCACATCCAGGCAAAGAGCCACAAAGTCAAACACATGCTTATTTGAGCAAATGAGACAGCAGTGATCTTGGATGAAGGTCACCATTCCTTGTCAAGGATTATAACTAGAGATAAGAAGCAATGTCAGCTGTCTTCAGTTCTCTGAGTCTGGACTGATTCCTTATCATCATCTGTGATGCCTTGGTGGTGTTGAAAGTGACCAAGAGCCTTATCAAAAAGGATGCCTCAAAATTCCCTTGTTACAAGTCAAAATGTGCTTTCTGCCTCGCCTTTTTTTTTTTTTTTTACTAACCAGCTTTTAAGAGGAGTGTCACAGTCGGGATGTGTGAAGTGCAGGCAGCCAAGTGTAGGGCAGTGTTCCCAACAGCATCCTTTTGATTGGGGTCAGCACCATACTGTAGCAGCAACCTGGAATTAAAATTGTTTGAACTGCACACAACCCCTATGAAATATTATCACTTTACTACCTGAGTCCACTGCTCCTCTAGGTTTTTTTTCTTGTTTTTCACCACATCATTTCTGCATCTCATAAGTCACATGAGTATTCTTGGGGAATTCACTCTAAACATGCATATCCCATAGGAAATCAGAAAATATCTGAGTCAAGTTACATTAGGGCTCTTATACCTAAATTTAACACTTTCGTGGTCTGACCCCCCTGCGGCCAGCAGAGCCCTCTGGCATTCCCCCCACCCCGCTCTCCCTCCCAGGGAGTTTGTTTCATGGTCCTTCTTTCAACCTGAAACACTGCAGTTATGAGACATTACATGTGATGTGTGGTGGGGTCACCACAGCCTTTCATTACTGCAGTTTCCCTCTCTTTTTACTTCTCCAAGGATCTCCCACTTTCCTTCTGGCTTTCCATTCCCCTCATCAGTTATTTTCCATTACCTAACTGCTTTTCACTGTCCTGTATGGTCATAACCCTTACAAAAATGAAGCTGTACCAGTATGGCAAAAATCTGTTGCAGGGCATATGAGAAATGTGTACAAACTGTTCACCTTGCAATGTCAGTGTAGCCCTTCGAAGCAGCAATATGGAGGGGTGATCTCTCCTTGTTGTCCGTGACCTTTGCGCTGACACCATCCTTCAGCAGCTGCTCCACCGTCGCTACATTATTCAGGCTCACCGCGATGAACAGTTTCCTCTCCTCTGCAACCCAACAGCAGAAATCACGTCATATAAAAAACTTGTAATAATTAAATGCACAAATATTATTATTAACAGTCTCATCTTATATGTCAGGACCAACTGCCTAGCCCCGGGCTCCTACGCTCCTCGTGGGGCAACACAGGATTGGATGATGGATGGATGGAACAGTCAGTAATACAGGTATAAAACCATTCAGAAGTTACAACAGACAAATACTGTACTATAAAATAAACAACTACAGTATGTTTGGAAGCATTTACAGTAACACTTTCAGTAACTCCTTCAGTATGTTTGGAAGCATTTACAGTAACACTTTCAGTAACTCCTTCAGATAAAAAAATGCAGAGTACACAAACCCAAAAAAAAAAAAAAAAGTCATTCCCTCTACAACAAAAGAAAACTTGACATTCTCTATAACCTTTTTCACTGTCCTGGACATATTCCTTACATGGATTAGGTGAGGGATGTAAACATATCATCACCCTAGTTGCACCTGGAATCCTGATAAAATGGTAACAAACTACTGTATTGTACATTTTAATAATAAGACCCAGTGATAACTGTATAAACAGTTGATAGTACAATGAGGGGCAAGGACACCTCACAAAATGTTATCATAAGTGATTGTTCACTTAATGACTGACAGAACAGCTTCATTTTATATACCTGCACTGGAACAGCCTGAGAGGATACAACTGCTTCTGCTACATTGAAAATGTTACCACGAGGAGCATTATGTCCAATTCACAGTGAAATTCATAAATATACATCGTTTCATCTTTACTCATTGTTCACACACTGAACGTATCATTCATCATTTATAAAAGCTTCAACACGCATGCATACATTGGCCTTGGTCACCGAGTGGTGGCTCTCCATGTTGCTCAACCCCTAAGGTCACACTATAACCTTGTCCCAGGTTTTGTTTGGTTTTCCTCTTGCAACTCTACCTGCAGTGTTCACACTTTTCACCTTCCACAGCCAACTGTCATCCTTCATCCTCTCAACAAGCCCAAACCATCTCAATCTACTCCTCCTTATCACAACACCAATACATTCAAGTCTCATCCTCCCTCTCAACTCTTCAATCCCAGTCCTAGTCCCTCAGGCCTCGCATCAAGGACACACTATACATCCAACTGATCACTGGCATTTCTGCACATCTGAATCTATGAATATCCTCTTCCTTTACTGTCCGAGTTTCACTACCATACAGCATTACACTGCTAATACTGTACATGCTACATACAAAGATCCTTTATCATACAAGGAGAGCCCTCTCAATGTTTGGAGAGACAACAGGTCCCTAAATTTCCTCTAACCTCTCCTTACCCTAACCACAGAGCCAGCTCTAGCCCCACCCCCAGCACTTAACTCGTCCCCCAAATAATACAACTCCACACACTCAATAGACTCTCCAGGAAGAGCAATCCTTTCACACCTGTTGAACTCTAGATGCACCCCCCACCACACAATGTCACTATAAAATAAATAAATAAATAAATAAAATAATAGTAATAATAACAACAACAACAACAACAACAATAATAATAATAATAATAATAATACAGTAAAACCTCGATATAATAGGCTTCAATAGACCGGAATTCGCTTTTTCGGATTCAAGGAGCCACTGGACTAAAGTCCTATATATCGCAGAAAGTCCGATATAGCCAGAAGCAGCCTGGACTGCCTGACCACTTCAGCTATGCTCACCACAATAAGGGAAATAAAAGCCATGTTTATCAGAGTACATTACAGTATTATTATATATATTTCTGTATACAGTTTGATTATTGTAACGAGGGGATAATACTGTACAGTACTGTAATGGTAGTGAAAACAGTTTAAAAACCGTCGGTGCGATCCAGAGTAATGTCTGATATATTGGAAAAAGTCCAGGCTAGTAGGGTAAAGTCAGGATGTTGCTTTTTTAGGAGTGGCTTGGGCCCCAATTAGTCTGTTATAGTGAGGTTTTACTGTAATAACAACAACAATAATAATAATAGTAATAACAACAACAATAATAATAACAGTAATAACAACAACAATAATGATAGAGGTATTTATAAAGTAATCATAATAAAATCATCATCATCATCATCGTCATCAAGTGCCTGAGTCTATCCACTGAAGGATGAAGGCCTCTCCCATCTTTCTCCACTCTGACCTATTGGCTGTTTGTCTGTTTCATTAAATCTCTGTATATCCCCAAATTTCATCACTCCATCTTGTTCACTGTCTGCCTCTTCCTCTCATTCCATCTTTGGAGTATCACTCAGTTAACCTGGTTGTCCGTCTGTCATCTGTTCTATTAAAGAGGTACCCATCTCACATCCATGTCTGGTATTTTAATGTAGCGATTACAGTACAGTTGATCAATACATTACTTTTATCTGCCTCCTTGTAATGGAAGCTTTTTTCCTTTAACTCTTTGACGCCTATACTAATTCTACATTTCCTATGAATTCTGAGGTTGTTGTTGGTGTTGCTGTAACTGCTGCTTAACCCCAGTCTGTCTGGCTGATCAGACCCTTTAATCACAGGTATGCAACTGCTTCTGTGGGAACGTCCTATGGCTCAGCACAGTGTATGACACTAAGTAGGAGTCCCATCCCCCTTGTGGTTGACGATGCCTCACCAGGGTCAGACCAGGGTCTTTCCCATGGCAAGGTGCAGGGAAATATGAGGTCTGGCTCCTGAATGGATGCTGCAGCTTCTCCAATGTGGCTGCACAGCTCCACAATGTGCAAGTTCCTTGTCGGTGCCACAAATTTTGGGGCATTATTACTACAGTATACTATGTACTGTATTCTCTAAATTTAGTTTGCATAGTACCCTAATCTGAAGAAGACATAGGCTGAAAGATTCATACAATTTCCCCACTTTGATGTTATTAAATGTATGAGGGAAATGTTTAGTGTCACATACTTGCTCTTGGACAGACAATCTTGTACTGATGATGTTTCATTCTCAGGCGTAGTGTTCGCAGCTTTTTGTGCAGAGAGTTGTTTTCATAAGGCAGGACACCATATCCCTGGGCTAAATAGATTAAAAATTATATTACATACTGAACAGTACTGTACTGATACTTCTTAGGACACCATATCCCTGGGCTAAACAGATTAAAAATTACATTATATACTGAACAGTACTGTACTTAAACTTCTTAGTCAACACATGTAAACAAAAACACTTACTTTAGTCATTTCTACAGCACAGAACAGACTACAAGGTGTTATTCTAACAACACCTTTACCTCTTGATAATTCTGAAAATAATGTTAATCTTCTTCCTCAAAATTTCCCCATCTATTGATCAGGATCTAGGCAATGTAGCCTTATCAGTAAGCTCAGATTTATACTGGGTGGTGGTAGGTGGGGGTGCTCACCATCCACTCACTTGATGTAGTAATGCTCTCAGGTGACTACCCTTTCCTTTCTTCCTTTTTTCTTTCCTTCTGTTTGTCTTTCTTTCTTTCATTCTTTCCTCTTCCTTCGGTCTATAGGTGACTTTACACTGAGTGACAAGCCAAATGGTTTCCTGTACACCAGGAAGCCATTTACTATGCTGGGTGGTAACCATATAGCCAAATTTTGGCACTTGGTGGTTTAGTGGGAAATTAAGGTGCTCCAATTGGATTGAACCTGTGCAGGTTTATATCCAAGGGGTGGTTGGGGTTTATTGCTCATGTAATGCCACTCAGGGATGAATGAGGCTGGTCATTTTCATCATGAAATGTCAGGACCAACTTGCCTAGCCTTGGGCTCCTATGCTCCTCATGGGACAACATAAGATTGGATGATGGATGGATGAAGTTCTCTTATAATGTAAGCATTTACTTTGCTGTAATTAATAAATTCACAGCTTTTCTTTTGAGCTTGAGTGAATGTAGAATCGAGTTTCATTTTTTCCATATTGTTCTAATTCTTCGCTCCCAGCTTGTACAACTTTCCTAGTTAAGCCAGTAATTTCATATTAATTCATAATAAAACCATTGTGCTGGCTAGGAGAGGCGAAAGTAAGAACAACTAACTCAAAGACAAATGGCCACCCCTTACAGGATTGTGGTGTCTGGCTATAGATAATCCATCATACAATTTCTGTATTCCAGCACAAAGTTTTCCAAGCCTCTCATACACTAGCCACAGTACTTTCTAAACGGATGACAGTACTACACTGTAGTTTACAAGAAATGGATGAATCAAAGTCAAAGCAAATCATAGCTACATAAGGCCACTGACTGTGATAATACATTATAGCAAAAACAGGAAAAACAATTGTATCAGTGTACTCACAATAAGCTTCATATCCTCGACTGAGACACATGGATGGAGACACATTGGCAAAGGTAAGCCCTGGTGGTGGCTCCAGGTCGAAGGTGTTGTCAGCACCATCTGTGGAGTTGCCCTCATCACATAGTTGAAGGTGAAGCTGCATATCACTCTTCTCTTTCTCCTCAGTCTTTGTCTGAAAAACACAGTTTTATTCCTACACATATTTTAGATGTTATTTTTCTGTGAGGATGCTTAAAGACAAAATAAAGATATACAACTGTATTAATACCAAATGAAGGAGACTTCACAGTTTTCAAAGTTGATACTGAACGAATGGTACCGGTATCAGCATTACTATGTCAATACCATTCAGCACCCATCATACTTTTCAATATAGGCCTACACTACTTCCTATTGAAAAGCAACTGGAGGAAGAGAATTTTACCAAGTTACAGCACCACTCTGGCATTTTAAATGGCATACAGGAGAAATCAACCTTGATTCCACACTGAGAAAAGAGTGCATCGCTTCTTGTCTCCATTTCACTATTTACAAGGCATTGCAACTTTCCCTTATGGTAGTAAGCATCTTCCCCACTCATTCAAAGTGAACATTGTATGACACACTTCCTCTGCTTTCTCTATGGGGTGTAACAACAGCCTTCTCTTTGCAAGTCAATGCCGCTTCTTGTACTCCCATTCAGCCACTGGGATGCTCACTTCTTTGAGTAAGTTGTTAGTCTTTTGAGCAAATATCTTTTTTATGTTTCATTTACTATCTGGGTAGTTTTGTGGATTGTGAGGAGCCTAATAGACTGTGAAATGTCTTAGATTCCTATCTGCATTGCAACCTCATACAGTAATGGTTTTTCTCTATGAGCAGCATTGCTCTTTTATCTTCTGCTATGGCAATTCTAATCACTTCTTAGTTAACTAAAATGTTAATTTGTTTTGGCCTCCAGTGATATTCCAGTTATTTTGTACCCTCTACAGTGCTTCTCACCCTTAGATTTGAGACAGAGCCTTTACCTGTACCGTACCACAAATACCGGCAACTACATAGTCTGTGTTTTTTTTTTTCATTCACTGCCAGACGCCATGTATCCCAAACGGGGTGGCCAAAAGCTTAGAGTTAATTGTTTTACAGGGAGGGGCACTAATCCTCCACCAACCCCACTTGACACGTAGGGAGAACAAATATCGTCTACAATACAAGCACTCTAAGCCCCAGAAATAATTTTATGAACATCCACTATGACACTCCAGCTACTCTTTCACACACTCACACTTTTCTCACATTCTCTGAAAGAACATAATCTTCAAGACATCATTGTATGGCCTTTCCTGCATATAACTAAAATACTTTCTTCAAGTATTTTATGGTCTAGAAATAACTCTGCGTACACTCAGTCAAAATATGATCTTTACACCTAAGAACACCACATAACGGAAATTCCACTCAGTTGACACCCTTTAAGAAGGTGGTGTGCCTGAATGGGAAAAGCTCAAACAAAAGTGTCAGTGATGAATATACATGACTGTGACATAAAGCTGCTCTTTCCACTGATTATTACAGGCAGTAATTAGTAGTAAAATGATTACTCAGGACAAAATATTTTATACTGTACCTGTTCACAATATTAATAATCAACATGGTACAGTATAACAGATGATATGGTAAGAGTGGTTAGGAGATGAAGTAAGAAGATGAATGTGAAATGAACACTATAGTGGAATAAGGAGGTGAAATAAGCTGTGTAAGAAAAGATGAAAGCATATACTGTCTGGATGGGAAGTAGAAGAACTGAACATACGGAGGAAGAGGGAGAGCTGTATGCTAAGAGGAGGTGAAGAAACTAGAGAGATAGACAGAGAGAGAGAGAGAAAGAGTGAGAGAGAGAGAGAGAGAGAGAGAGAGAGAGAGAGAGAAAAAAAAGAGCAGATGAAGAATTTGGAAGAAACGAGGAACTCATGCTTTTTTTTGACAAATTTCTCTTTTTCACCGGCCTGACTAGTCCTGACCGATCTGAAAGCCTCACGAAAATCTGGTAAAAGTCACTGAATCAGTCCAAAGGTAGCTAAAAATTTTTATTCTTAAGAGGTGGTCCTGTTAATACTAACCATTTGAAAGTTGTGTACAGGAGTATTAGGAGGCGTTGAAACTGTGGGAACTGCAAACAGACACATTTCACTGTTGTTTTTCTTATTTTCCAATGTTTTCACTCGGACAGGTCTATCATTAACTGCAGTAGCAGCCAATGCCCTTAGAGGAGATGGGACTGACTGTGTCTTGGCTAGGGTGTCTTCCACAGTGGAAGGAACCTCAATACTTTTGGCATCAGTCAATACACAGGCCTCTGTTTTAATGCTTCCTGACGGCGGAGCAATACAAGCTTTCGTGTCACCAGTCAAGCACTTAACTATTCCCTCTGATGGAACGTCCCCTACAGAGTCCTGTTGGCCCTCCATTGAAAGTGCAGTAGCCCTGGCCGCCTCTTCCACACTCCCGTTACTGCTCTCTGTCGAGTCAATCCCAGAGTCCATAGCTTCACTGCACTTATCCCATGTAAGTCATCAGGCAAATACAAATATGAGGTCTGCGAGGAATCCCAATAAAAACTGTCCGCAGGTCGAAGATAAACAATTGATGCCTTTGAGCGATGTGAACCAACACTAACTCTTTTTCCTCATTTCTTAAATACGGACGCTAATATCGATGGGATAAACTGAAGGCTTTATTACTATTATTAACTACATAAAATTTATAAAACAGACGAACTTCACAGCACACGGACAGTATTATGGGGTACGATTGGCTTTCCAGCTATACTGTATTCCCATAAAAATCATGAAGTTAATTTCTTCAATGCAAACAACGGTGTACTCGATGGGTTTCGTTGTCGATAATAATATGTACATGGGGATTTCAGGTTATTGTCTTTTTTTTGATAACTTCACTATTTTTGTGCCAACAGTAATTTTGTAAGGCAAATTTTGTAACTTATCTACTGTTTTATTTTTAGGTATAGTGACATCTCGCGTGGTAGGTAAGAGGAAAATCAGTGTTCTTGCTTTCAAGAATTAATGGACAACGTCATGTAGTACCTGCTGCAGTTCTTTTATTTTAACATGGTGTAGAATTTGGTTCTTTTTCAGCTTATTTCAAATGGCTCAGTGGCAGAAAACGTTAATGCTTCGGCTCTATATCCATTCCATTGCACTGACTCGTGACTATCACGACATTCTAGTGTTAATGTATGCAAGAATGCCAAGGTGGAATGATGGCAATTTAACCCATTAGCCCCCAGGGTTCCTGTGTGAGGGACTGTGCTGGAATGGTGCAAAGCGTACTGCCCTCCGCCTATCGACTCAGTCGTGAAGCTCATAGGTCTCACCCCCAGGGTTCCCTCATCTATTAGCTTTTGAAAATGCCCAATTCTGCCCTGTACTGGGGACACTGGATGCATTTGGGTTAAGGAAACTGATAGGTTTGCCAGTGGGTAACCCATTAGCTCCCAGGGTTCCTGTGTGGGGGATTGTGCCGGAATGGTGCCGGGCATATTGCCGTCTGCCTATCGGCTCACAGTCGTGAAACTCATAGGTCCCTACCCTACCCCAGGGTTCCCTCCCTCATAGCTTCTGAAAATGCCCCATTTCCGTTTTATACTGACACTGGTTGCTAGTGGGCCATCGAAGCATTAAGCTTGATGGAGCTGTCTGTTTTGAAAGCCTTGAATGATGAATGAATGAAGGTGTGGCCATATTCACTTGGCACCCATATTCTTTGCATGGCGCATTGATGATAATTCATCACTTACCGGTAGCGTTTTAATGTATGGCGCACTGATGATAATTCATCACTTAGCGTTTTAATGTATGGTGCATTGATGATAATTCATCACTTAGCGTTTTAATGATAATTCTTCTCTTGGCACTCATTCGATAATTCTTTGCTTGACATTTGGATGATACTTCTTTGGTGTTCATGGTGATAATACCTTGCTTGGAACTTGGATGATAATTCTTTGCCTGGTGCTCCGATGATAATTCTTTGCCAAACAGACAATTCATTGCATGGCACCTGGATGATGATAATTCTTTTCTTGACATTTGGATGGTGATAATTCTGCTTGACACTTTGATGATGATAATTCTTTGCTTGACACTTGGAAGATGAATAATTCTTTGCTTGGCTTCTGATGATAATTCCTTGTTTGTCACTTGTATGATAATTCTGCTTGGCACTTGGGTGATAATTCTTTGCCTGGCACTTGAACAGCAATTCTTTGCTTGGCACTTGGATGTTAATTCTGCTTGGCACCTAAATGATAATTCTTCCCTTGACACTTGGATGATAATTCTTTGCTTGGCACTTGGATAATGATACTCTTATTTAAGTGGTGTCCTTTTTCCTGTCTATCCTCCCCATCCATAGTATTTGGAATAGGACTAAAATGTTACTGATCATGGTTATAGCTGGGGTCCTATAAATGGGATGGCCCAAGGAGAACTCATTTGGAGTAGCAAGGAATATTTTAGGGGTGACCAGTCCCACCCATATACAGTAGCTATGCCACAGATAATGATGATGATGATGATGACGATGCTGTTAAGATGGTAATGATGATGATAATTGGGAATGAGGCTAGGATGTTATTAGTGGTGATGGTACTACTTCTCTGTGATGCTTTGATTATAGAGAACATTGTCAGGTTACAGCATCTTTCAAGTTCCAGATTCATCCCAGTTAATATTCAGGTTCCTCTAACTTACCTGCTGAATAAACTTGTCACCCATGAGCTTGAATACATGGGGTGCCCCAGCCATGAGAGGGTTAGTGGTGACAGCATTAACATCTTGAGTCCTAGTCTTTGTTTGGCAATAACCCACTGCTGCCATCAGTAAGACCAGTAAGACATGTACAGCTTGACCGTTTGGTTTCAAGCTGTACCGTATAGACAATAATAGCCTCACAGCATCATTATCATTCTGACTTTCTTTTTTTTTTTTTTTCCCACTCAGGGGTGGGGTGAGGGTCCCAAAAACAAGCAAAAATAACAGGTGAAAATTAATTAACAGCATGCCCAGTGGAATGGGCCAAACACTCATTCACTCACCATTCAAGCCCCTGGAATCTCAACTGTACCTCACAAGTCTATTGCATATTTCTTTCTTTATAGATGCATTTTACCTGTCAGATATGAGTCAGTCTGACAAAGGCACTTATCATTAGATAAGAGTCAGTCCATTGGCTGTTTAAGTGAAAAAAAGGATTGCCAAACCCTCGTCATGTGCTCCTTCATATATACGGCAATTATTCCCATCGTCAGTTCCCTGTCACTTTCCTAGCCTCCGCAGCTTCCATATCTCACTCTCCTATGCACATTTACCATATCCCTTCCTGACCTACCATGCCTTCTCCCACCTTCAAACTCATACTGTAGCCTTTTCACTTTGCCATGGAAAAGACCCTGATCCATCTGTGGTGAGGTGCTGTCTACTACATGAGGATGCTAGAGCTCTGTGTGGCACATGTACTGTACTGTACTTGTATGTCTTGAAATTATTGGATCTTGAATTTGGCCTTTTTTTTTTTTTTTTTTTTTTTTTTTTTTTTAAGAAGAATTTTGCAAGCTTTTAGCCATTAGTGCCTTATTCCTTGCATAAAAAGAAAGCATTCATGCTGCTGGGGAGGCAAAGATTCAGGAACAGGTGAAGATGGAATCTTGATCACTGAGCTGTGGGTAAACAGGGCATTGGATGGAAGGAGAATAAATATGACAATTCTGGTTCTAAGTTAGAGGTGTATAAACACTGTACTGTAGTACAGTAGTTACATATATCAGCAAATGCACCCCAAGCTGGGGGATGTGGGAAGGTAAAAGATGCATTCTGTGGAAGAAAAATGGCTTGTGGTGTCAAATGTAGGTGGGAGAGGGTGTGATGTTCAGTGGATATTTGATTGGATATGTAGATAAAAGGCTCTTGGATACTTTTGAATCATACAAACATCTTGCATGTAACTCAAACATACATAATGAGCTCTGTAAAAACATTATTTTACATATGTTACAGAAAGATAAATAAAAGTTAGTTATTGATTAACTCACCAAGGAAATAATCTGAAGGATTTGGGTAATGGAGGGGGGTAAGGGAAGGGAGCAGCCATCATGACAGGAGGTGTGTCAGTCATAATGTCACACATGAATTGCCAGTGCTATCTGTCTATCAGTCTATTGCCAGACACCACAATCCTGCAAGGAGTGGCTGCTTGTCTTTGAGTTAGCTCTTTTACAGGGAGGGGCATTAATCCTCTGCCAACCCACTTGTTGATACATAAGGAACACATATCAGTTGGTTATATGTTTACCACCCAGCACTGTAAATGGTTTCCTGGCTTACAGGAAGTAATTAGGCTTGTCACTAAATGTAAAGCCACCTGAAATGGAAAGAATACTAAAAAAGATGAGAGAAATATGAAGAAAGGAGGGCAGACACAGAAAAAGAATGATAAAGATAAAGGAAGAAGTAGGTAGCACTACATCAAGTGGATGATGAGCATGGCCACTTATCACCTATTGCCAGTGCCACCTTGCCATATTTGAATATACAGCACCATGTTTATCATGTATCCCAGTGTGAGCAGAAAAATTATAGGTATTGATGAGCTATGTCGTCTACACCTATATACTGCACTGTCGCCAAAGAAGGTCTTGTCATATCTCCTGCTTTCCTGTTTTAGGTCTTAAATGTAATCACTTAGTCTCTTAAATCTGAAGCAGATTACTCAGATATATGGCCAAGTGAAATGTATCGGTGTCAGTTGCTGGGTAATCATGAGACTGAGTTTTTAAAAGTCCATGGAGAAAGATGTAACAGAGGCAGAAGGATTTTTTTTTTTTTTTTCGCATGTACAGTATTTCGAGCCTGCTTTAACAGAAGTTCAGCTGTGTAAATTTAAAAGCACGGTAGTTGTTGATGGGTTTGCATACAGCAAATGTAAGAACTTAAAGAATATATTTTTCTAGGGTTGTACATGTATTTTGGACAGTTAAATCCCATTCTGCCCAGAATGGTTCCTTCATATATATATATTTAGATAGATAGATATATGCATTATATAAAATGCATTTTCTGTTTAATTTGTAACTCTATCGTACCATTACTACACCAGTATCAGATGAACAGTTCAAGTGAGAAGGATGTGACAGTGACTCTGGTGGCTCTTCATCGCCACCCTGAGCACACCCAAGACTGCATGGATATCCTGAATCAGCAATGGCCACGCAGTGAGACTATCAGGTATGTACAGAATGTTTACACTTTTTAAGGCAATGTTGTACTGAGACTAAATGCACTATAACTCAGCATGTGATTAAACAAAGTTCTCTGTACATATCAAATTAAATATGAAATTAAAAAAGAACAGTTAATATACTGCCTTATAAGGTAGAAGTTGTAAAAGAAGAATGCAATAATCATTTCAATAAACATTAGTCTGTTTAGCATACAAGGAAAGGTAAATTATATGGGTGAGTAACCTTGGGAAAAAGTGAAGAAGATATCGTAGTTGAGAAGGAAAAGAGAACTAGGACATTGTGTAGCTTAAAAATTTACTATGGAAATACAGAGTGAAAATTATTTGATAAAGAAAAATAAACTGTTTGTTTACTTGAATCTGTAGGAAGTTTATGAGAACCTTATAGCATTTAGCTGCCTCAGTCTTTTTTCTCTCTCTCTCTCTCGTCAAGCCTCCACCAGATGATTATATTCAGCTGAAGAATAGTAATGAAGTTGTTGTTATGTTGCTTTTGTGACCCCAGGCTTATCAGAATATGAACACATTGGACTTCTGGCTGAACTTGTTCCTGCAATCCACCATCCACCTTTTGGTAGGCAGGAAGTTTAGGAATGTTTTACAACCTGGCAGCAGAATCTCCCCATTATATCAATGACATCACATGCCTATGTCCCTCTCCAGCACCTGAAGGGGCAACTGAAAGTTGTTATATAACCTTCAAGTTCAGAAAGTGCTAAACATAATAATCACCCACCAGGCAGAAGTTAAGTTTGGACCTGAAAAGTGGGGAGGCCAGGAGGAAACCTACTTTGGTTGGGTGCCCTCAGGAAGTCCAGCGGACTATTGGGAGGAGAGTCCAGTTGTTCCTGATTGAGTTTTGAATATGCTCATAGCAGTTGCTGGCTTCCACCCCAAGTGACCCATAGCAATGGAAGGATTTATGAGAACTGTCTGGGGATAAAAACATTTCACTCCAGATCACCATTTCGGTAACCAACAGATGAAAGCTTTTAACTTTACACCCATACTGCTTTTTAGTTTCCCTAAACAGTTGCTTTTTTTTTGCTTTTTTCCCCAGGTTAAGATCTATGAAGGCATCTTGTGACCAGTTTCCCACCTCCCTAGTCCTACTGCGTCAGAGGCCTCAAGAGCCAGAAGAGGTTATTGGTTATGGTAGGTTAAATGTGATACCAAGAGAAGAGAATGCCGGCTGGATTGAATCTGTTATTATTCGGCACGACCTGCGAGGGAAGGGCTATGGTCGAATCCTCATGACAAAAATTGAGGAGTATGCTCAGGCCTGTGGTTTCAGCACTGTCTTCTTATCAACCCATGACCAGCAGATATTTTATGGAAAGCTTGGTTATGAGTTCTGCCCTCCAGTGTGTATTTATGGTGGGCCAGTAAACCGCAACTTCCTGCCCAAGCAGTTTGTTACATCATTCATGCCTCCCAAAAACTCTCCTTCACTCACACCATCAGTGACTGATGTGGAAAGAGTGAAAACTTTATGTGGAAAGTTAACTATTGAAGACTGTGCCAAAGAAACCAATACCTCTTGCAAAGATACCAATAAAAACCCACAGTTACTTTCAGGTATTACTTCAACTTTGCCATCACCATCACCACCACCACCACCACCACCACCTCCACCTCCACCTCCACCTCCTCCTCTTCCTAAGATTAAAAAGCAAGATATAACAAAAATCGATATCTCAAAAGCATCTAAAATGTACATGAAAAAAGTTTTAAATAAAAATACATAGCACCTACATGATTTATTGATTAATATAGTCAGCTCTCCATATTCCCAGGGATTAATTACACAAATGGGAAAAATCCACAAATTCTTGTCACACCTCATAATGACCCCTGCAATAATATTTTACCTATGCAATTCCCTAAAAACCCTTTACAGTGCCCCAGAACTTCATCAGACATGAGGCCTATTTGTTTAAAGTGTATATGAGAAGGTTTATTTACTCATGAATAATCAGACCCACAAATAGCGAACATGTGCATATGGGCAGCTGACTGTATCACCATACAAGCTATACTAGTGTTACCAGTAACATTAACTGTGACAGTCTGGGGGCTTTCTAATAATTAAAAGCGCATAATGACTCAAGGAGGAAGAGTAGTGACAAGTTCTTGTATGTCTGCCACCTATTCAAAAAAAAAAAAAAAAAAAAAAAAAAAAAAAAAATCCTATAAAGAGGCAACTTTAGCTTTGCATTGGCATGGCACTGAACCCTCAGCTCTGCTATGTTTCTCTGAGTCGTAGGCTCAGTTCAGGCAACATGTCCTGAGTCTGCTCAAGCCATTTTGTTTTTAATTCTTGAAAGGCATCAATATAAAGGCTAGCCTTCAACCCAGTACCAACAAGCAAAGCCAAAAGTCAGAAGGAAGTGCGTATTACATATTATGCAGGGCCTGCTAAGAGCTGATGCATGCACCCCTTGGAAGAGGAAACAGGGAAAATCCCTAGAAAAGAAGGCCAGCAGGTAAGGTAAGGAGCATATGGGACAAGGTGAATAAAAGATTATTAAACAGAGTGTGATCTTTTGTGGTACATAAAAAGCACTTAAGGTGGCTCATAAGAAAGGGTCCCATCCAATATCTTTTACAGAACAACAGAGTGGATAACAGGGATGGAAGTCTCATTCTGTGTATTGTATATAACCAGACACCTTAAGCCAAAAGGGTGGGGCTGCTAACCCACTACCTCCATTTCAACCTGTTCTGTGCCGTCTCGCTGCCCTCCGTCCAACTCACACCACCCTTATTCACATACCTCCACCCTGTTCCTCCACCTCCTAATTGCAACACCTCACTCACATACACTTTACTAGTCAATCCCTCTGTCTGCATTTTCTCTCCACATGACCAGACCCACTCAGGGTACTTCTAACTTTAGGGGAAGTATTAAAACTAAATAATCAAGATAGTCATGTAACCAAGTACCCAGACCAGAACATAGATGAACAGGGCATACTAAAGTGCAACATACTGCAGTCATGAAAAGCTTACACCTTTGCAGTGAAGTGTGTAATGATGATACATGATGTCTGACAATGGATTCACTGCATCATGGAGGAGCAGTAACACATGAAAAAGTATTGAGAGATTGCCACACACCTTCCTGGATTATACTGTATTCTCTAGGGAAAAAAGACTTACTGATGGACCTGCTCTGCAGAAAATACATTAATAGGATCCGATAGTTTAAAGGCATCATTAGAGGGGAACTACATGAGCAGATCAGCAGGGTTTCTCAGTGCCTGGCTGCAACTATGGTCCTAGCTCCAAGAAGAAGCCTAGCTCATGTACTCACTGTGGGCTGCTATCAGCCATAAGAAGCCACTGACAAGAAACCTACACACGGTGGTGTCATGCACCTTGGGTGGAGCAGCTACACTGTGCACTTGGGAGCCAAACCTCCTCATACTTCCCTGCACCTTGTCATAGGAAGGGCCCAGGTCCCATCCTGATAAGATACTCTTCAAACAGATGCTGATTCCCTATATGGTGTGTACTGTACCTATAGGACGGCCTCAGAGAGGCAGTTGCTTTCTTGTGGTTGACAGGTCTGCTTGGTCTGACAGACTGAGGTTAGCAACACCATCACCATCTGCCACATGGTGAGCTAACAGCCTGGATCACCAAGATATTCAAGGAAAAGGGTAGAGAGACTTAATTCTTGTTGGGAGCAGAGCAAGGCTAAGAACTTACATGTCTGAGGTAAAAAAAGTGATATGGGGGTGCTGGGAGAGAGCATGAAGTTCTGAGACCTAACTTCCAAAGGCTAGAACAGTAAGAATGAATCTTCAAAGGTCACAAGAAAATAGAACTCAAGGAAAAAAAACAATGATGAGACAGTATTACAATCACGTCTGGGGTTGCATGGAACCCTGGATGGTGGATGAACCATATTCTTTTTGATGCACATATATACCAGATCCAAAGTAGGGGGAGTTTTTTGAGTACAAATTAAATCACATAAAGTAACATAAAACATAAACAAAACTGTATTTACATACCACCAACCACATGCCTCCCGGGTTACATCCCATCCTTCACCCCTTTCCAAATAATGATCATCATTTATAAAGGGTCAAACTGGCTGCCCTGAACGCTCACCACACTGCTTGATCTCTTCCAGCCCCTCTATTCGGTTCCTTATCCCTGAGGTCATATCATCATCATCATCATCATCATCCGGACCTCCTTTCCCACCCTAAGGCAGGGTGAGGAGTAACAACGTCCAGACAACCCAAGTTTGTCCAGTCCAATGGGCCACACTTCCATTTACTCATCATTCAAGCCCCCGGAATCCTGGCTCTACCTGATACACCAAAAACATTCAACACATTCTGTACCTTCACATAAACATATCCAGTAGAGTCAATCTGGACATGTCACGTTAAAAAGGGGTGCCAAATCCCTGATCATGCACTTTTCACAACATTCATTCAGTCAGCTCGATCTCTTGTCAGTCCCTTAGCCCTCACCAACTTCCATACTTCTCTTCCCCACATACTCATCTGCCATATCCTTCCACTTTCTCCTTGGCCTACCTTGTCTCCTCTCTCCTTCAGATTTGTTCAGATATACCTTTTTCACCACTCTATTGTTATCCATTCTCTACACATCACCATACCATCTCCGTACACTCTTCGATTTTGGTGTCCACAGACTTCTTCACTCCACATCTTTCACAAATCACATTATTTCATATCCTGTCCACTCTCTGCACTCCACATACATTCCTCAGCAGTCCCATCTCCACTGCTCTCACTCTTGACTTTTCACCCTCATGCCACACCACAGTCTCACATCCATATGTTAAAGTTGGCACCAACAATCCTTCATGTAAGCCTCGTGCAGCTGCAACATTCAAGCCTGTTTCCTATCAAGGCCTTCATAGCACCAGCTATTTCACTTTCTTGTGTTACTCTACTTTCCACTTCTTTAGCACATTACAACATAGCAGCAGCCAGTGACATCAATATAAAAGACCCTTCTTAGCTAAACATTCACATGCCAGACAGCCGAAGGCTTTCATTCTGGAACAAATTTAACTTCTCAACATCCTGAAGAGTCACCACACCCCAACTCAAACCTCAAACAGACATTACAAAGCAGCCTTTTCCCATGACCTGCCTTATGTACCCCTACATAAACCATTCAAACCACATGAAGAATAGCTCACGGTCTCTCATTTGACCACCTTCCCACATCCCCCAACAAAGCAAACCCAGCCAAGATAATAAAACCTCAATAAACTGAAAGAAGACAGATTGTGCATAATTCACACATGACAAAACTATCACTAGAAAACTTTCAACCTGAACTCTTTTCAAACTACAGTGCAATACACTCAAATCCTAAATGCTTGATTCCAAAGATTTTATGAAAATGGAATATTTTGGAAAGTGGTATCATAATGACAACTATGAGAATACCATGTAATAAATAGTCTACAGTACTGTGAACAGGAAATACAATGAAGTACAGTACCTTCATTACTAATGTAACATCTGCTCTTACACACATCTACACAACTTTCTCTTCAGATATGCATTTAATTGCGTGAGGACATGTGGTATCAACATCAATTTACAGCATGAACAAATATTTGGAAAGCACAGGTTTTTAAAAACTGGATGCTCAGATTTGGGAGTTCATACTGTACTGACAAAGCAATCACCATTTTATAATAGAATCAATACTACAGCCAGTAAACGCCACATCTCTTGAGTGAATATAAATACTTTAACCCTAACAACTCAGCAGGGCAAGGAACTGGTTAATGCAGAAAACTCAGCAGACCTCTACAGAGATTAAATGTACAGCAGTATTTGTATTAGTTGTTGTAACCTTAAGTTCATCTGAAATGTAAACCCCATGGACTGCAGGCTGAAGCTGCCATCATCCTGCATCTGACCATCCTCTTTTCAGGGGACAGGGAGATGAGGGATGTTTCTATAACTGGGAAGAGGAGCTGTTCAGTTATATCAGTACCACCACATGAGGGCATTCCTCTTCAGCCCTACAGAATCCATAAAAACCCTAAACAACGTCAGTACTGAACTTATCAAACAACTGGAAAAACTTTGAAGTTACCCTTTATTACAGAACAAAAGGTAACAAGTTTTGGAAGACAATAATAAAGCAATGTCTAACATCCATTAAAACACACACACAAAGTGACTAAAGACCCGGGACAGTACAAGCTTGACTCACTCCCGTTAAGATACAATTAGGTAAGAACACACACACACACACACACAATGCCGTAGAGTAATGACCAATTATGGAACCATCCCTGCCCAAAATTACTGGCAGCTTTGAGCAGTTGGCCACAATTTCCTAGGTACTTGCCACGTTACCTGTTTTCCTCCTTTCAATTGCGCTTTTGACTAGTTTTCCTTTAATCTCAGGTGGTAAGCCTTGCAATGAATCTCCAGTGCTAAGAACACCCTTTCCCAGTCAGATCTCTTATTCAGCAAAGGCCTGTAGCGTTCACATAATGGTCTCTTATATGTGATCATGTTCAACAGCCAACAGTCCTACATCATCCCTCACCATTTGTTTACTGACCACTTGATAATTTTCCCATACAGGCAGTGGTAAAAAAATACAGTACTATCAGTCCACCTTAAGTGGCAGAGGTAGCTAGTACAACAGTTATTAATACAACAATGAAGAGGAAGATATAATTACCAAAACTCGAGAGATACATGTACTGTATTTACATGAGAAAATACACATATACAATGTCACCTTTCAGTACTGTACTTCAAATTTTAGGTATGTTGTATTTATTTATTATCAGTTAATTAATCCTTTAACAAGTAAATCACCATTCCTGTATGGTACATGTATTCACCATTATTACCCTAACACTTTTTGCCACAAGAGGCCCCCCCCTCATAAGTGACCATCCATTACATATCACTTTAATTATCTTCAACCTCTGACACTCTTTTTTTGACATGTAATTGGCCAACTCTTCATTTATCAACTGCCATGATACAGAAACATTATAACTGGTAGGAATACTTTAGTCCACCACCAAAATTGCCACCCTGAATCAAAATGTGCCTCCATATGATCAGTGCATTACACTTCTGAATGACATCTTATTATCTGAACCAGGGACAATACTACATGAAATGTGTGAAGTCATATTACTGATCAGCTGGTCACCTTATAAACAAAGTGACTGCCTCAACCCATCACAAAATTTTCCTTATCTTCACTGAAAGTTATCTTAGTAGGATTTGTGCATTACATTTCTGAATGATAACTAATTATTTTTTTCCACTTCAGAGTGAAAAGAAGTGGGTGATTTGTGTGAACATTAATTTAAAAACACCCAATCCTCCAAACAGCTGATCAACTGAGTGTGTGTGTGCTGACAATATTGTGACTTCGTGTTCTATGCTCAATAATCTTTCTGCAATGGATTTCATTAGCAGCTCTGTGGTGTTTTTAGTGGTTATGGACTCTGGTTGGGTTAGGCAAAGTCATACAATAATAACCCTGGCTGGCTTCCTGATAAAACCCCATTGAATCCATATCATAACACTCTTGATTTTAAACATTTCAGTAAGTTACACATATTTTTTTTTTTTGCAAGCGTACCCTAACTGTATAAAACCCCACACTGAATCCAAGTTACAACACTTTTGATTTTAAATATTCAGTACGCATTTATTTGTGTTTTTCTCAAGCGTACTCTAGTTGTAAATAAAGGGGTGTCTGTACCTGGAGTGATCAGAATACAAGAACTGATAAACACAATAGCAGGAAAAAGTATCACTAGAATACTTAGTGAAATACGTCAAACATTCATTCACCTATAATTCAAAACACCAAAATTCATAATGCATGCCAACAGGCGAAACTAAAGTAGTACGCTTAACTTGATTACTGTACATTACTTTCACGTCAGAAGTGGGGAGCTGGTTTGTCAACTGCCAAGTAAGAGAAAGTTGCAGCCCAAGCTACATGCATTTTCCACATATACTGCACTCAACAAGTTATATTCTTTTAGCTTCCTAGTCATCCATAACTTGCTTCTCGTAATTTTCCCATTCCATACCAAGCCATCTTCTTAGCCTTCTATAACTCTTCTCATTTCAAATCCACACACATATACATTACACTTTTCACCATGCTAATGTCTGTATTGTCCATTCCCTATAAAACTAAGCACACACACTTCTACCCTTTCATTAACTGACTTACCTGCTTCACACCTTCAGGTAGTACTACATTATTTATTTTATCCAATCTACACAACTCACATATACAGTATTCTTCAACATTCCCAGTTCCATTATTTCAAGACAGATTTATATATATATATATATATATATATATATATATACCAGTTCTCATTCAGAGCCAATATTTCACATCCAAACGATCTACTGTATATGTTTCAACAAATAATTAGTGTGTCTTATGAGACCTGGCATCCTTGCTCTATATATGTCTCTCATTTTTACTTTTATATTTTCATGTCTAGTCTCTTCTCCGGCTGTCTCGATCCCTCTCCTTTCTAGACAACATTCTTTCCCTTTCAATGCTTCTCTCCCTACTTCTTCTATCATTGCTTCTGTCTCTACTCCTCACCTTATCATGCCTTTCTTTATCCCTGTTCCTATGCTTCTCATTCCTATCTCTGCTCTCACTTTTCTCCTTCTTTCTCCCCTGCCTGTCGCTGTGTCCTTCATGCTCACCTCTGTGTCTGCCCTTTTTGTCAGCTTGTTCTTTTGATGGTTTCTGCTGTTTTTCAATTAACTCTTTTGTATCCCAAAAATCCCAAGCTCGATTCCCCCCACCAGGACGTATAGAATTACCTGCATCCCTTTCATGGCTCCTGATCTTATTCCCATGCCTGCTGCTACTGTCTGAACTACCTTCATCTGTGGATACTTTTTCCTGCTTAACTCTAATTTCACCACTGCTACAACTTGCAAAGGGAAGGTCTTGCCCAATGAAGTCAACTTTTAGTCCCTTTGTTATTTCTTTTAAGAGTGCTTGAGTGTCTGGCTTCTCTTCCTTCCCTCCTCTCCTTTTTTTCTTCTCCCTCTCATCTCCAGACTCCGCCTCTGAGCTACTTTCACTGTTCCTCTTGCGCTTTTTCTTGCTTTCTTTTTTCTTCTTTTTCTTCTTCTTTTTCTTTTCAGACTCTGAATCAGATGACGACTCTGATGATGATGATGATGATTCAGAATGTTTCTTCTTTTTTGACTTTTTGGACTTCTTGTTTTTCTTTTTACCCATTTTTTCAAGCTTCTGTAGAAGTTTCCTTTTTTCTTTGGTGGTCAAAGATCGTAGTAATTTGTACTCATCTATACTCTCTTCATCACTGGAGACCAATCTCTGAAAAATTAATAGAAATCTTAATGAGTTCTGCACGGTAAAGACATCAAACACATACACAATAACCTGTGATTAACCAGTACTGTGCAGGGAAAAAAAAAATTGATACCCTTCTACGCCAGCCAATTTTCTTTTTTTCCCCTAGCTAAATGGGCTTAATACATCAATATAAGATCCCTGGCACTAATAAAAGTAATCATCAAAGCCACAAAGCTGACTGAATCAAGTCAGGTTGGTGCCACTTGACCTCTGAAATCTCTGAGGTTACAGTACTGAGAGAGCAGACTGGCTCTGTGAGCCTGTGAAGACTGTCAGCCACCTCCCGTGCTCCTAAATCAGTGTTGTCTGTGTAACGGAGAAATGTCTGAAGTTAGCGAGATATGTTATTACCTTCCATTTTACTCTGGTTGCTTGCAATGACTTCTCAATGCTGCTTGACGTTGATCTACGTCATCAGCTTTTTAGAGGGGGACATACAGTATATCTACGTCCCTAGAATGGTACACGTTAATGATTGGCAATCTAAGTTTGTAACTGAGCTAAATGATTAATTCTCTAATAGCTACCATTGTATACATTAAAGACATGCGATTTGGTATACTTAAGAAAAGGTTGGTGCCAGAAACCAGATAATACTGGTTACCATAAAGTTACTCCAGTAACCAGTGTTCCCCATGGACCTAATTTCTTTAATGACTAATTTTCCCCATGGACATATTTTCTTCCTATGGATATACACCAAATCCCCACATGACCCTATTTTCTCCCATGGACATCTTTTCCCCATTGGACCTATGTTCCCACTTGGGCCCATTTCCTACAAGCATGTATTCCTCCATGAACTTATTTTTTCATATAGACCTATTCAACTGTGGACATATTCTCCAGTAGGTCTATTTTAGCCAAAATACCCAACAACCCACCCATACACCTACCCACTCACCCAGTGCAATAGGCCCATCTGCCTTGTCCTCTGGAAAGCTACATGTCCACCCACCAGTGCACACACACACATAGGCACATTTATAGTGCTATACTGATGCACTAAAACTGATGATGTGCAGTGACTGAATGTACATGCAATACACAATTTAATGAAACTTTATCATAATGAAACTTGAGAAACTGTAGATGAAACACTACTATAAAAGACTCTATTCTTATCACCAACTACAGGATTAATGCCACAACAACACTGCATATATCATACCTGGTTCACAGCATAAGGGTTCTGTGCAAGTCCATAGATGCCTGAAGAGACACTGGCAATATTCTTGAGACGAAGGCCATCATCCCTCATGCCGGCCGCCAACTCCTTTTGATTCAGACCACCAATATCTTCAGATGGCTCAAGCACTCGGCCATATAAGGGGCATTCCTTGTCAGTGTTGATGTGACCCCACGCTTTGCACTTAATGCATCTTACATTCCTCACAGCAATACCAAATGGCTGATCACGGATGGTGTCATCATCTTTGCAATAGCTGGAACAAAGCAAGCATTATTAGTACCAAATGGCTGGTCACAGATGGTGTCATCATCTTGGCAACAGCTGGGACAAAGTAAGCATCATTAGTAACTGCTATAGGAGTTTCTACAATCTATTTATTTAACACACACACACAAAAGCTATAGCTACTATAGTCCCGTGGATTCCACGCTATTTCATAAGAGTCCTTGTTTTCCACAACTGAAATAATCACACTCATTTACTAGCTGCCTACACTGTGTGAGCAAAAGCATGAAGCAGCACAGCAACTGTCAGACCATGCCAATACTTTCCTGCATGAATTATGTGAGTACAACTTAGTTCCATGGATAATTCAGGTCACTTGCCACGTCTTGCCCTCCTAACCCCGTCTCAGCCTTGTGCATGGGTAGCTTGCGGATGAGTAAAGTTTTACAAAGTGGAGAGGATGACATGCCGTAAACTCTTACCAAGTATAGCATATGATCCACTGTCTATACATTTAGTGTGGCTTGGTATAAAGAGACTGGCTGAAGAGGCTCATTAGAGACAGGGGTCTAAAATATATCAGTAGCTGAATTCTACAAGGTGGCTAATACTTATATATCTAATCCCTGACATTCTCTCCATCTTATATCACTAAACTCAGAAGGAACAGTTTGATTTTATTTTCTACTCTACTTCACAAACCAAGAGGGGGTGTACAGTATCTATCACATACAGTGCTCAGATATACTCCTGATAAAATAATGATCTTCTTCGAACATCACATGCTGTACTACAGTTATAATTTTTTATATCATAGCCCTTATCAATGATTACTTTTTGGAGTCAATGCACATCATCACACCATTACTGTACATAATACAGTATGGTATGTCCTTACGGTAAAGGCCATCTTACCTCTCTCTTGGAGCGTTGAATTTGCGCTGCCACTCAAATTTATACTCTGGCTCCCCATCCTCCTTCTCTCTCTCTTTTTTAACCCCTGCTGGAGCTTCATACATGAAATTGAGGGAAAGCTTGTCCTTATTCTCGCCCTTGGCCAGCAGTGCCTTATTGTTGTACAGCTCCTGCTCCTTCTCATACTGCACACGGAGCTCATCCTGCTTCTTCCTTTCAGCTTCTGCTTTCTGCTCTGCTATCCACACCTACATAAGACAGAATTGTACTTGCTATTAAATACAATACATAAATTTCTGTGTAAAGCAGCTACAACAAACAGTGCTTTTATGTATGGTAGTAATGGCATGGTACACTTCAACAAAATTATTCCGAGCTAATACGGGTAATACTGAAGCTAGTTAGAGATAGTAGTGGTGTTGGAAAGGGACAACTTTCAGTGGCACTGATATATGGTAACTAGTCACCAGAGCTGCCCGGTTACAGTAGTGAAATCTCCTTACCCCCAATATTTATCAGGAACTATGTACGATCATGATATCCCAAAAATGAATGGCAAAGAGTATTTCTGCTTATATACAACTGCAAGACAATTATCTAAATGAAAAAAAAAAAAAAAAAATGCATACTAATTAACTCCTTAACCGCGGGGCGTCACTTTCGTGACGCTTGAGAGCAAGGGATCATACCGCGGGGCGTCGCTTTTGTGATTCTGTGTTATTTTGAATTCACCCGGGCTTTCAAGTGGGGGCTTGTATCATCTATCAGTACTGACAATGTCCAACACTAGTCAGCACTCCTAATCTCATCTGTACTCCCATCCATTGTTGACAATTTAGCCATTTCTCCCCGTTCTTGACTCCCCTCCCTACCCCCCCTCCATTACCCTATCCTCTCGCCTGCCCGGCCATGCTACGCTAAGTAAATCTTCCCTGGAATTTTTCACTGATTTCATCCATTGAAATAAGCCCTATGTCGTATTCTTATACCAAATAATATATACAAGAAAGAAATCAGGTAAGTGAGAGTGCCATACACCTGGAATTGGCTAATTATCACCTGACAACACCTCACGTGCACTCGTTCGCTAATTTTCGCTGTTTTTTTCCCCTTGAAATATGCTGTATAATCTATTTTCGTAATAAATATACATGTAAGGAGAGAAGGGAGAAGCCTAAGTGATATTTACATTCACCTGGAACTACCTAATTTATAATGTATTGTCTAGATTTCCTGCCAATCATATCGGTGCTACACAAAGCTGTTTCAAGATTTAACATTGGTAGCTCTGATTATATATCTCCTAAGTAGGCCTCTAATCTATTTTCGTAATAAATATACATGTAAGGAGGGAAGGGAGAACCCTAAATGATATTTACATTCACCTGGAACTACCAAATTTATAATGTATTGTCTAGATTTCCTGCCAATCATATCAGTGCTAGACTTAGCTGTTTCAAGAAGTAATATTGGTAACTCTGAATAACCCCTAAAGCAGGCCTCTAGGCTAGCTGGCCTGGCCCCTGCGTTATCACTGTAGTCTCATCTTCCGAAGTGAGAGGACGTATGTTTCATCTTGCTGACTTCAAGGACTTTTTTCACCCCCATGCAAATGGCTCTGTGACCTTTACCCCCTACTAAACCTCGTGTGGAAAGAGGTAAAGGGCTGACAATTGATAAAAGAGTGACTACGATCTTTCTATTGAGTAAAACAGTGCAAGTGGAATTGTAAATAATGTGTAAATAATGTGTAAACAGCAAGTGAAAGTAATGAATGTAAATATACGTGAACAATGGAAAATAGTTTTATAAGTTATTTCAAGTGACAGTGCATAACACTGTAAATAAAATAGAAATGTAAATAACGTAAATAAAATAGAGAACGTAAATAGAAATGTAAATGAGTAGTATTATAAGAATACGAGTATATACCCTAGGAGTAATGAAAGTGAAAGTTTCACTCTAGCATGTCTGAATGCTATGAGTTATGAGAGTGAAGATGAAAGTGACATTCACTCTCAATGCCAGTATACAGGACGAGAAAGTGAATGCTACGTATTTTACTGAAAGAAATTGAATCCCTACAGTGACAATAAACTAATACTACTGAAGGAAACTTATGGATAAAGACTGTAGATATATATAAGTGTTATATAGTAATAGAAATATAAAGTGTGAGGGGTTTTATGAATAATAAATGACAGACTACCTTGAGCGAACTAGTGCCAGTGCGACGATCGTAATTTTCATTGCTTTCACAGTGTTTTTTTTTTTTAGTATGGATCCCAAACTACTTGAAAATTGTAGAATAGTGTTTATAGTGTTTGTATCTGGCTGTGGTAATCATATTACGGGTTGTCGGGAAGTGTAAAGTGGAGACTTCGTTACCCTACTTCAGAGGTCTCCACAAGTCCTACGGTAACCGACGAAGGCTCAACAATCATTCCAGGAGAAAGCTGAAGGTATGTGCCATAAGCATATGTAACTTTATTATTCTAGGACTAATAACTGATTTTTGGCAAATATTTTTTGAGAGTCTGTCGGAGCCCAAATAACCCCGCGGCACACGCAAGTAATTGGTAAACAAGCCCGCGGTGTAGGGGTTAATTCTCTGCCAAACAGGCACAGCCTTTTCATACTTTTTATTGAAATTAGCTTTCACTGGTTACTGTTATGCTTCATAGATTACCACAAATACAGGGCATTTTTTTAAATCTTACCTGTGAAACACATAAAGACATTTATATCACATACCATAACCCTGATGAAGTTACCACCAAAAACAGAACTTGCTGCCAAACTTCAAATGCATGTCTTAATTTTAATGTAATTCAATTTCTCTGTCAATATGTTGGGTATGAATAATTTCAACTGATGGTAAGAAACGATAGGATAGGATAGGTTATGTTAGGAGAGATTAAATTAGTTTTAGTAAGTCAGGACTAAGGAACAGGAAAAGTTAGGTTAGGATTGATCAGGTTTCCTATAGATTTGCATGTCTGATGCCCTGATGCAGGCCATCAGTGAGATCATCAGTAATCAACGCATCCAGTCGGTTACACTTATCACCACAAGTCAATAATATCAATACAGAATTTTTTTTGCTTTATGAAATTTTGGTCGCAGGCTGGTCTTGACGCAGCCAGATCTTCTGAGTTATGAGTGCGTGCGCATGTTGGTTTCCACTGTGCTTTAAGTCTAGGCCACCGGCCAATTAGCAACCTGATGTTAAAGGCAGCAATTCTGAATGTGTCATGGATGATGGCAAATGAGTGACCTCTTTGCATTTTCCTTTGTTTTAGGCCAATGATTTAAAACCTTTTGTTCCCAAAATAGGAAAGGGAGGTTTTCATTCATTCATTCATTGCCAGACGCCATGTATCCCAGACAGGGTGGCCAAGGGCTTAGAGTTAATTGTTTTACAGGGAGGGGCACTAATCCTCCACCAACCCCACTTGACGTAGGGATGCCAACAGCATCTGGTGTTCCCAGGCGGTCACCCATCCAAGTACTAACCAGACCCAACGTTGTTGTCCCTCTGGTAAATCTGAATTTAGTCTAGCCATGGCAACCTTCGAGTGCACCTGTCAGACTTGTGACACTGGGTTTTACAAATTCATTGTTAAGTTTTTTAAAAAGGACCAGGCTAGTGTTAAATTTTTAAGAGATCAAGATATTAAATCCTAAAGGAACACACGTATAATACACTTTACCATTTCTTTCTTTGTCACTGCAGCCCGTCTCTGCAAGCTACACAGGCAAGCCAACAGCCAGTGACAAAGTTAGTTTTCCGGTAGTACAGAATGGCCTTATAAGGGTAGGTTAGTTCAAATACAGCATGGCTGGTTTACTACATGGCCTTGGTAATTTCTGATAAAATCGGTAATCAAATTTATTGTTCTTTCTAGAACCTTACAACAGTATTTTAGTGGTTTCTGTATGATTTTCAGTCAAACTTGTCGCAAATTGCCCGTTTCAGTTGAAATGGTAATATTACAGTTTTTACAACAACTTTCTGCAATTAAAACTCAACACTTGGCTATCTGTGTTGCAGGTGTACCAAAATTACTCTCCTTCAGATCTGAGTTTGTAAGACTATTGCTGGAATTGCCGTGCCTGTCTAGTATTGAATTAGCTGTATTAGGCTACCTGGTATATGTGTAATGCATTTTGATAATAACTACAAAAATACCAGAGAAGTTCCCAACACTGGGTAATCACTGAAATGCCCAAGCAATACCAGCAATTCTACTTCCAGCAACTTCTCCAGCACTCACCAAGCCTAGCCTAACTCATCTTACTTTTACCTAACCTAACTTGGATGCAATAATGTAAGAAGAAAGGAGCTCAACAATACCAACACTCCTTTGCTGAGAATTTAAAAAAAAAAAATGGTAGTAGCTCAAGAAACTGTTGTGATTCCAATAAACAGTGATTAGTTACCTGTACTGAAGTCTACGTCAGGCTATGGTAGTTGGGTAACTGCTATGTAACACCTACAAATCTGGCGCCATAAATATCTTAATTCATGACAATAGCCCGTCTTAAACTTTTTATATCTGTAAATGGGTGCTCTCGAAACCAGGAATTTCTTTACTGTTCATCACACACTCTCATTGGACTTACCCGTTTTAAATTGTCCCTGGAAGCTGGATGGAAGAATTTCTTACACATATAGTTGTTAAATCCCTTCCCCATGGTGAGCCCTTGTTCCTGTGATTACTGGTAGACACAAAAGTTTTCTGTCTCCTCTCAATGATGGCTTTTATCGTGATGTTTACAATTATGTCGCAAGAAAACGTCGAAAATCAACATCGTTAAGTAGTAGTTTCGGGATATGACTTTGATTCGGTTCCCTTTCTGTCTTTTCTTTTCTTTTTTCTTTATTGATTGCTTAGTATTATCTTTATGATTACTCCCAATTATCGCAGACTGAGAGTAATGTGTTCACCATTTAGTTTATGCAATTTTCAAAACTTTCTATTCTGTATGCATCCGTCGCAGATACAGTGTTGCCAATATCGGATGAACTCGCTCAATTGGGCTACCTTTGAAGAACACGCCGCTGTTTTGGGGCTACTTTTGAAGTCAGACCGTGGCGCCAGTAGTTAATTCATTATTGTGAATTCCCCTCATGTATCTTTCTTGTACCCAACGAGAAAAATGGAAGATCATGTTGGGGGATAATCCCTTACCGCAGTGTGATGAAATATAGCGTTGCAGTATTATGTACAATATCAGATATAGTATAATGCAACTGAAAAAGGACGTATTATATTCAGGGTGACAGTATATAATACAGTTTGAACATATCCGCATTAAGATAATAATAATAATAATAATAATGGTTACCCCAGACTCAAGAGATAAGTAAAATGCCAACATCGAGGAGACTCACAGTACCACCTTGAGATCCACAAAAGCAAAGGACTAACTGGCTGACTAAACATGCAATAAATTTCGCCAGTGAGACCTGATTCTATAGATAGGCGGATAGTGAAAAGGCGGGGGAGGCCGGGAGGAGATGAGAGCTGAGGGGAAGGCAAAGACGGGCGAGAAAGCAGCCCATGGGAGTCGCCGCACCTACCCTCTCCACCTCACTCCCTCCTCTCTCCCTCCCGTCGCGTTGATCTCTTCCCCCCCCCCCTCCTTACTCAGACTGCCGACCTGGGAGGGTTAATCCTAGCGGTGGTATTCTAGTACGGTTAGGAAGCTTACTAACATCTCTTCCTTACCGATTTATTTCTCATTCTGCTCCGTTACTATATTCTTGTGTGGTACGCAGTCTATGTTGATACTGAAAAGACGTAACAATCAAACCACAGGGATGTTAATTCGTCTAGAAAATAAATCGTTAAGGAAGAGGTGTTAGAGAGTCTCCATACGCTACGAGAATACGGGCCAGTCTCAAGGGGGCAGGTAATGGAGCGGGCGTTGTGATTCCCACCGTAGCTACAGCACCTAGACTCTTCTCTGATGCCACGTGATCTGCTTCTTTGCACACCTTCTCTATTGAATCAACCTGGCAGCTTCATGATATGTGTTCTTAGCGACTGCAGTTGAGACACGTTAGACTCTGTGTAATAATAATAATAATAATAATAATAATAATAATAACAACAACAGCACTACTACTACCATTACCACTACTGCTACTACAGTGCTACTACTATTACTACTAATCGTAACAGTAAAGTAGCTGTAGCAGTAGTAGTAATAATAACAATAGAAATGAGTAATCATCATCATCATCATCATCATCATAACTACAGTAGGGTGGTTCATCCATGTCATGCTGCTGGATTACGAAATAAGACAGGGATGGTAAAAAGTTATGTCCAATTGATGTTATTTACCAGCAAGGGATTTATATATACCTGGCTTGGAATTTTGAGGAATTGATAAAAGTGTAAAGTAGTCAGCAGAGAAGAATAATGTCGAGAAAGTACGAGGTGGAGAGAGTCTTTGTAAACACACACACACACACACACACACACACACACACACACACACACACACACACACAGCAGAGAGAGAGAGAGAGAGAGATTAAGGGTGATTTGATTCCAAGGATAAAACAAAGCTATAGCAAAGAAGAGGCGTGGTGTAGTCTGTGTGTGTGTGTGTGTGTGTGTGTGTGTGTGTGTGTGTGTGTGTGTGTGTGTGTGTGTGTGTGTGTGTGTGACAGTTGTAGGGGAGATGAAGTACAGTGGGATGAACAGTGTTGATATTGGAAAAAACTGGTGCTAAGTGTCACATATAAGGGTAGTTTCATCAAGAGCTGACTTAGAATGTAAAGCTGTGGCAGAAGCTCAAAGAATTAATTTATCATATACGAAAAACTAAGACGGGAAAGCAAGGATCAGTGGATACCCTGAGTGTGAGTCCGTACGGGGCAATAACCACTGCTACCGTCAAGTGAGGTCGTACCCCTCTTCCCTCCCCTACCCCCTACCTCACGCCACTCTCATGGGTCTCAGTCAGGAGTCTCAGGGGAGTCAAGACTGGACAGGACAGTGGACAGTGGACACCCCAGGTCAGTCTGCCGCCTGAACTGTTGAGAGAAGGTAGTCCAGGTCGTAGCTCTTTACCCACTAATGGAGTCGTTCGACGTGGACTTGGAAATGTTCCGTACCATCAGGAACAACTTAACGAGCGCCAGAACTATACTGGATTTTCGACGAGCCCTGACAGAGGGAACCTCGACATTATTTACGTTCTACGGTAACCAGCTATGGGGTCAGGTGTTTGGAAGAATATTCCTTGCGCGAGACGCCCTGGAAGTGTTGGCATATCGGAATGTGAGTGTGACAGGACAGTGGATATACGTGGTCAGGAGGTTGTTGTGGCTGGTGGAGAGGTGGCGGCCTGGCCTGGACAACAGCACACTGTACCAAGGCTGTCCCATCCTGAAGCACTGGCTCATTAAGATCTTTGCCAATGATCACTTATGTCCTCAGCCCGGGCTTCGACTACAGTTGCTCAGATTTATCCAGATTTGGGGACAAGTTCGTGTAAAAGAGAAAGAGCTGGGAAGCATGATGGTATCTGGACTGATTCAGCTGACACCCCACCTGAGTCAGTGGTATCTGGTGGTGTGGGACTCCGGGCCAAATCTTAGTCAGCCCTTGGCCCGTGTGATAACGAATCTCAACAACAGTGGTCATCTCATGGGCATGTATTCAAAGGCCATCCTGCAGATCACTACACTGACTGTGGGCTCTGAGGCCAAGTGGCTGGCCCAAATGATCAAAATCATCAGTGAAACAAGTTCGTTCGTGAATTTCAACTTCAGAACTGGCTATTTAAGTGTTCAAGAAGTTTTCAGGTCATTTGATGCGTTCCTGGGTGTGGTAAGAAAGTTGATGATGTTCGGACACAACATGGCAGCGTACAACTGCAGCGGGTTGGCCAGGGTGGCTGCAGACGCCATCGTCAATATCACCACCACCATCACCAGTCTCCTCCCGATCCTGCAGTCAAGTAGTCCCCCATGCTGTTGTCGCATCCTGGCCACCATCGATGAAATATTTCGCAGTATTGTGGCGTCCGGGGGGAAAGACTCGGTGTGCTCAGTGCTGTTACATGACCATGGTGTCTCTCTGGAGCGGCTACGACAGCACTCACGTACCCTGCGCCAGCCACTGCGACACCTTCCCGAGGCCGAGGAAGAGCAGAGTCAGACGTGCCCGGAGAAGTTCCTGGACGGCTTGACGCAGGTGATGATGGAGAAGCCGGTGCTGCTGCCGACGTGTCATGTGGCCGTGGACGAGGCTACGCTGGTGAGGCTCCTACTGACTACCGACCAGTGCCCCTTCACCTGCAAACCACTCACCGACAACGACTTTACACGCCTGTCTGCCCTTCAGCAGGAGATAGAGGCCTGGAGGGATGCCGACGCCCAAGCCGACATTCACGCTGACACCCACGCCGACATCAACGTTGCCATCTACGCCGACATCAACGTTGCCATCCACGCTGACACCCACGCCGACATCCACGCTGACACCCACGCCGACATCCACGCTGATGCCCTCGTTGACATCCACGCTGACACCCACGCCGACATCCACGCTGACACCCACGCTGACACCCACGCCGACATCCACGCCGACATCCACGCTGACACCCACGCCGACATCCACGCCGACATCCACGCTGACACCCACGCCGACATCCACGCCGACATCCACGCTGACACCCACGCCGACATCCACGCCGACATCCACGCTGACACCCACGCCGACATCCACGCCGACATCCACGCTGACACCCACGCCGACATCCACGCTGACACCCACGCCGACATCCACGCTGACACCCACGCTGACATCCACGCTGACACCCACGCTGACACCCACGCCGACATCCACGCCGACATCCACGCTGACACCCACGCCGACATCCACGCCGACATCCACGCTGACACCCACGCCGACATCCACGCCGACATCCACGCTGACACCCACGCCGACATCCACGCCGACATCCACGCTGACACCCACGCCGACATCCACGCCGACATCCACGCTGACACCCACGCCGACATCCACGCTGACACCCACGCCGACATCCACGCTGACACCCACGCTGACATCCACGCTGACACCCACGCCGACATCCACCTCGACATCGACGCCGACACCCTCGCTAATTAACACCCAGAGCTAGACCAGGTGAGACTCTTATTTGATCTTCGTATATAGTCGCTGGCTGCCCCCGTACTGTGGGATGTACTGTACTTCCCAGATTAAATGTAAAAAAATAGGGGTTTGCATTCCACTTTCTGATGTGAGGCTTGAGCATACGATCCCAACATTCTATAAGAGGCCTACTGACTCTAAAAAGAAGCTTCCCCATTGTTGCTTTTAAGTTACACATCTAACTCTCAAAATTCCCGTTTTTCACCCATATTTTCTGAATATTCTAGCAGAAAAGGTTCCAGATTCGTGTTTTTCCTGGTAAATCTATTTCTGTCCCCCGAATCCAGTGCTTTCCCTGCATTTGAAAAAAAAAAAAAAAATACAGAGACGGATGTATTATATGTACCTAATTTAAAATGTTCCAGATCTGTGTTTTTCCCGGTAAATCTATTTCTGTTCCCCGAATCCAGTGTTTTCCCTGCATTTGAAAATGATTACAGGGATGGTGTAGCCTATTATTTTATTTACCTTTCAACTTATCCCTGCTCAGGTGCCGGCGAGTGGCGGGATCAATACGGCGAGTACATACCGAGGAACCTGTCAGAATTCAGACCATAGAGGGAGCATGTGGGCCCAAGACATACCTAGGAGATTATAGAGGCCTTTCAGTAGTGTTTCCATAGGAGGGAGCATGTGGATGAGGGGAGCAAGACCATCTAGGGCCTAGGACAACCGGCAGCCTGACGGTTTTACGACCAGCAAAAGTGTGTGGAAGCAAGACCTCGCTGGATTCTGGTCTCGTCATACACAGTTTAAGTCAACAGATGGTGTTTTATGCTCACTTGTATATATTACCACTATGTCCTTGTAAGTGAAACAGGTATGAGATATACTCGAACACATTTACGATCGATTGGCTGTCGTAACTTTGATTTCTTTTTAGCCTATAGGAAGAACCAGAATTATGGAAAGACTTTTTTTTTTTTTTTTCCCCGTGTTCTTCCGGCAGCAACAGTTATAACTTAAGTCAGTTTTCCCTCGCAGCTAGGATTTCTCTGCACACTTCTTTGTCCCTGCGAGATCGTAAGCTCGTTAGAGGATCCCACCCCAAATAAAGAGAGGTTTAATAGGTAAGAATAGCTGAGGTTGAGGTGCTGGTGAAGGAGATAATTTGCCTCAGGACACACCGCCTCCCCTCCCTCACCTCACTTAATCCTTCACTGCCCACCAACGTATGGCTTTGATTTATTGTTAGTAAAGTTGTGAAGGTATATTATGAAGTTATATTTAGGAGTGAATGTATACAGTTTCAGTGTTCTGGTTGATATATGCTTTACTGTCACTGTCAACCAATGTATTGCTTTGATTTATTATAAGTAAAGTTGTAAAGGTATATTATGAAGTTATATTTAGAAGGAGTGAATGTATACAGTTTCAGTGCTCTGACTGATACATTCTTTACTGTCACTGTAACCTGTAGAACAGCAAGTGCTGGGTAAATGCAGTAAAAAAGAACAGTTTACTCTGTGTGAATAGCAATATTAAGACGATAGGCTAATATTAAAATGATTATATTGTTAATTATTCGTTGAATAAATTAGATAGATATTTTTTCTTGTTTCCTTAACTATCCAACAGACGATACATTTATAAAACTATGGTACACACGCACTAGAAAGTACCTTTACTTTCCCGCCTTTATATTTTGAATGATGGACGATGTATCTGATATTTCCCAGCCTAATCTCATGCCTATGTACGCTTGCTGCTTTTCTTTTTTTATCAATACAGAAAGGTACGTCACTGTGCATACAGTAGATCGAGTAGCATATAGGGTGGATTAAAAAGCTCGGTGCTGCAGTAATGCTTTTACCGAATCGGCACAGAACTGTAACTTTAAAGTGGAAAATGTTATAATTTTTATCAACATATAGGTTCATACACACCTAATTATCTGAAATCCGGTCAAAAAAATTGTTTAATTTAATCATTAATTTTAAAAAATCGATTCAGAACGAAAACGTGCTAAAGGTAGCGGAATTTTTTCGCCTTTAGAACTGACTCGCCTGGACATGATTTGCGGAGTGTGTTTTTGGGCTATATTTTCAGCAGGAATGCGACCACTGGGCTATTTTCTTATTTCTGGGATAAACTCCGGCATTTAAGTGCTATTTAGAGAGTTGTGTTACTAACACTGTGCTTAGAACACGTAATGAGAGTACGCTTAGTGGTGATGGTGATAGTGGTAGAGGAAAATTCTCTCTCTCTCGTCGGACAAATCTCACTAGGACAAAATTTCCAGAGGGCAAAAGCCCTTAAATCCCCTCCCCCCCCGCACACACACGTACAAGGACAAAATTTCCAGAGGGCAAAAGCCCTTAAATACCCTCCCCCCCCGCACACACACGTACAAAGACATGAACGTACACTCACACATTGGAAATGAAAGCTATCTAAATATGTTTGCTAATGATGCAAAAATACAAAGGAAAATTACTAACGCAGACTCTTGTAAAGAGCTACAAGAAGAATTAAATAAACTTCATGAATGGAGCAATACATGGCAAATGGAATTCAATGTGGACAAGTGTCATGTAATCAAGTTTGGTAAAAATAGAAAAAGACCTGATTGGGATTATAAGTCAGGAAGTAAAACCCTATACACATCAGAAACAGAGAAGGACCTAGGTGTGATTACCAATAACAGACTATCTCCGGCTGACCACATCAGTGAGAAGGTACGGAACATGTATACACTGCTTGCAAATATGAGAATAGCATTCACATACATAAATGAAGACATGCTGAGAAAGATAATAACATCATTCATCAGATCAACCCTGGAGTATGCGTCAGTAGTCTGGAGTCATCTCAAAAAACAAATAGATATGACTGAAAAAGTTCAAAGGGCCGCAACAAGATGGGTACCAAGCTTAAGGGATCCAAGCTACGAAGAGACTAGGAAAACTGAATCTACCTATATTAATACATTTTGCCTTTATCATTGCCTTGTATCTTAAAACTCATCTGGACGTGAACCCAGTGGACTGATGGCTAAGGCTGGCCGTTCCCTGCCGTCCACATCCACCTTTTGGGGGATAGGGAAGGATCTGAGGGACGTTTGTCTAACCAGGCAGCTCCACCGCCCGGTTACATCAGTACCACCACCACCACGTGAAGGCGACCCTCTCCAACATCAAAGACATTAAATATTACTGGCAATCGTCCTTAAGCACATCTCTCTCTCTCTCTCTCTCTCTCTCTCTCTCTCTCTCTCTCTCTCTCTCTCTCTCGAGCTTGAGAATCCATACATCCCTCATTACCCGTTCAAGGAGTACACATGGAGTACATTACCTCTTCAAGGAGTACACAGGCAGTACATTACCCCTACGCTTCTTACGGCACTGTTATGGTGGTAGTAATAGTAGTAGTTGTTGTTGTTGTTGTTGTTGTAGCAGTAGTAGTAGTGGTGGTAGTAGTAGTCGTAGCAGTACAAATAGTAGTAGCAGTAGTTGATGTTGTTGCTGTTGTAGCTCCAGGTTCATCTGAAATGTAGTAGTAGTAGTAGTAGTGGTAGCAGTAGTAGTTGTAGCAGTAGTAGTCGTAGCAGTAGTAGTAGCAGTAGCAGTAGTGGTGGTGGTAACAGTAGTAGTAGCTATTGTTATAGCTGAAATCCTCCTCCTTCCGCAGTCCACCATCCTCTTTTGGTGGATAGGGAAGTCGCTGGAGGACGTTTGTATAGCCAAGCAGTGGAGCCGCCCGGGTATATCAGCGCCACCACGTGAAGGCGTCCCTCTCCACCACCCCAACGGCATTACGTGATTTAAAACATATGCTCTTTTCGAAGACTAACCACATCGACCATTCTAGACTCCTGTTATGGCCACGAAGGATAATAAGGCATGTTTGTTATCAAGATTATTTTTAAAGATCAATTATTCACTCAACTGCATTACAAAGAAAAAAAAAGAAAAGAAAAAAAAGAAAACGGAAGACAAAGTATAAACAAAAACATTACTATGCCCAATTAACTTCTTAAAGTCCATTATTTTAGGCTTAGCAAAAATCTATACTCTGTTTACAATAACTTGGCCCAGATTTTTCTTTTGTAGCTTATTTCACGTGGATCAGAGGGAGAAGAAGACAATGCTACGGCCCAACATCCGTCCTATAGCACTTCTTCGTGATTAGCAGCATAATCTAGTCCTTATCCCTTGTTACAACTCAGCATTCAAGATGGAGAGATGGCAATTTTCGGCCAAGTTGGAGTAAAAAGAGTATATCAAGACACTTTTAGCTCTACATCCATCCCATAGCACTTCTTCGTAATTAGCACCATATTGTAGTCTTAATCTATTGTTACAACTCAGCATTCAAGATGGAGAGATGGCAATTTTAGGCCAAGTTAGAGTAAAAAGAGTACAACACAATAATAGGAAGAAAGGCGGGAAAAAATACGTTTTCTTTATGAATGGGGTAACTGAGATTCTTTCAAATTCTTTAAATATCAAAGTCCTTCCTGCCATGAAAATAAAATCACTGGCGATTGCAGTAGTAGTAGTAGTAGTAGAAGTAGTAGTAGTAGTAGTAGTAGCAGTAGAAGTAGTAGTAGTAGTAGTAGCAGTAGAAGTAGTAGTAGTAGTATCAGCAGTAGTAAAAGAAGTGGTATTGTTATTATTATTATTAGTAGTAGTAGTAATAGTAGTAGTAGTAGTAGCAGTAGCAGAAGTTGTATTGTTATATTATCAGTACTGCTATTATCATTATTATTATTAAGCAGTAGTAGCAGATTAGGAGAAATACACTGAGGTGGTTTGGACATGTGGAGAGAATGGAGAATGAAAGACTGACTAAGAAGGTGTATGTAGGTGAGGTGGAGGGAGGGAGAGGGAGGGGTAGACCGAGGATGAGGTGGAGGGATGGAGTTGAGAGGTATATGAGGGAGGGGGGGTGAGTTGGGGGGAGGGTAGTCAAATGGTGGGTGACAGAGTGACTTGGAGGCGTTTTGTCTGCGGCCACCCTTTGCGGGATTAGGGTGTCGGGCTATAGATAGATAGACAGATAGATAGCAATATATGGTAGAGTAGTAGTAGTAGTAGCAACCCTGACTCATCTGAATGTGAACCCGGTGGACTGCAGGCTCAAGTTGCCCTTTTCCAGCAGTCCACCATCCTCCTTTTAGGGGATGGAGAGGGGAATGAGGGGCGTTCGTATAACCAGGCAGCTCCACTACCCTGTTATATCAGTGCCACCACGTGAAGGCGTCCCTATCCAGCATCTCAGCGTCGATAATAATACAGTAAAGAAATCCACGTCACCAATAAAGAAATTAATAAAGAGATGCAAGCCATTTATTTACGAGGGATGCTGAGACGCCTTCACGTGATGACACTGATATAACCAGGCGGCTCAATTACCTGGGTATACAAACGTCCCTCAGTTACCTCCCTATCCCCCGAAACGAGGATGGAAGACTGCAGAAGAGGACCTTGAAACTACTACTACCACTACTACTACTACTTCTACTACTACTACTACTACTTCTACTTCTACTACTACTACAACGACTACTATTACTTTTTACTATTACTGCTACTATTATTACTACTACTACTACTACTACCTCTGCTACTACTACTACTGCTACTACTACTACTACTTCTACTACTACTACTACTATTACTACTACTACTTCTACTACGAGAGTTGTTGATTATGCTGCATGGAAACAAAGAGGTGCAGTAACAAGCAAACAGACAGACAACCCAGAAGCCCTCGTGTTGAAGGATGAAAACAGCGGCGGTAATGGTTTATATCAGTGTCATGTGCATCTCTGTGTGTGATGGCAACAGGAAAATATTGAATGAAAGAAAGAAAAAAAAAGAGGGAAGGTAAGATTCTTGACACACTCTGTTATTTAATAATTATACCTCCGCTTACCTGTGGTGGAGGAGACGTTAGGTGGTTGGTCGGTCCGTGCGTGCGTGCGTGGGTCCGTGCGTGCGTGCGTGGGTCCGTGGGTTCGTGAGTGCGTGGGTCCGTGCATCTGTAACCCTATTGTGGGCGCGATATCTTCGGAACCCGTGGCCGGATTTCCACTGAACTTTTGTTAGGGATACAGCATGAAGGGGCGATGAACTGATTAGGGCAGCTAGGTCGAGGGGTCAAAGGTCAAGGTCATATGGGGTCAACTTTATCTTTAGTCTCATTTCAACCCACAATGAACCCTGTCACGGCTTGGCGAGTCCGTGCACAAGGCTTGGCAGAGGCATACCGAGTGACGCATTTTCTTTTATTTACATTTATTCTTCTTCCATCTTTATTATTATTATTATTATTATTATTATTATTATTATTATTATTATTATTATGTATTTACTCGTTTTAATTAGTTTTGTTTTATCCACGCCACCCCTCCCAGGATGTGGCATTGAGGGATAGACACATAAATGGATAGATGAATAGACAGATAGATAAATAGATAGATACAGACTGTGACTGATAGATAGATAGGAAGATAAACGGATAAATGGACAGAGGGAAGGCGTGGATATCTATACAACTAATAATGTTATCCACTGTGAACTTTTCTTTCCTTTACTTCTCTTGTTTTCCTTGCATGTTTTCCACTGGCACTTGTATTTTGAGTCTGTCGTTTGGTGTTGACATAACTCAGGTGGGGTGAAGCAGCGAGTGTGTGTAATTAGTTGGGCAGTATTGTCCGTACGAGAAGGCAAATATATCGCGTGAACAGAGGGCGCCAGTCACCCCTGGGCGAAGCACAGGTAAGGTTATGTCTCCGTTTTCAAATTTATCTCCCCCCCCCCCTTTCCACACCACCTGCCTTTGTTTAATTCAAATTCAGGCAAGTCCCCTTCCACCCGACCTTCCTTTGTTTAATTCAAATTCATCTAAACCCCCTTCCACCCGACCGTCTTTTGTTTAATTCAAATTCATCTAAATCCCGATCAACCCGACCTTCCTCTTCAATTCACCCAAGCCCCCTAAAACCCGACCTTCCTTTGTTTAATATTCCTGTATCAGACGAAATTTGATGCGCAGGAGAACTCCCTATCGTGAAAATGGTTAGTGAAGGCCAAATAATAATACTTTTACAGCAATGTGTCTCCCGATTGAAAATAAATATGATGTGAAGGCAAGAAATATGATGTAGAGAATGTCAAAGTGGAGTTAACTTTGTGGGTAAGTAGTGTTGGATCTAAATTTACTCAGGGAAAGGACCTTCAAATGACATTCTCCCTCCCTCAATTCTCAAAAACATAGTGGTTATTTGATTTGTGCTGTCTATCTATCTACTTCCAGACGCCTTAATCCCATAAGGGGTGGCCACGAACAAATCGTCTCCATGCCGACCTGACCTCCGCTATATCGCTGCCGTACCCCCAGCTCACATCCCTCTCTCTCACATACCTCCACTCCATCCCTCCATCTCATCCTCGGCCTCCCCTTCCCTCTCCCCCATAAATCCAGTGTGACAAAATTAATAATCCATGAAGGCAGTTCCGGTTACGCTCGCCCGAACCTACTATATCCCTTTCACACAAACTTGGTCCATATTTTTGCCATTTTACGGCTTATTTCATGTAGCTCAGTGGCAGAAGAGAATACCACGACTGCATCTTTTTTATTACACCTCTTCGTGACTAGCGCAGCGTATTTTTGTCACTCTCTCATTATAACCAAGTATTCAAGATGGAAGGATGGAAACTTTAGGCCAAGTTTGAGTAAAAGGAGTATAACAATCTTAACCCGTTCGTCCGCATACTTATCTACGAGTATTATGCCTCCGTCCGTGCATGTGTGGGTCCGTTTGTCCGTGCGTGCGTGGGTCCGTCTGTCCGTGCGTGCGTGGGTCCGTCTGTCCGTGCGTGCGTGGGTCCTTGCCTCTGTAACATTACTATGGGCGCGATATCTCCTGAACCCATCAACGGACTTCCACCAAACTTTTGTCAATGATGCAGTATGAGGAGATATGTGCCAAGTAGGTCAGCAAGGTCAAGGGGTTAAAGATCTAGGTCATATGGGTGTGGACGCGATATCTCCTGAACCCCTAGGCGGATTTCGACTAAACTTTGGTCAATGATACAGTATGAAGGGACGATGAACTGATTAGGTCGGCAAGGTCAAGGGGTCAAAGGTCAAGATCACATCGGGTAGACTTAATTTTATTGTTTTTGTAATCCAAAGTTCATCTGAAAGGTTAACTCAGTGGACTGCAGGCTGAAGTTGCCCCTCACCTGCAGTCCACCATCTTACTTTCGGGGGATCGGGGTGGTTGAGGGACCTTTGTATAACCAGGCAGCTCCACCGCCCCGTCATATCAGTGCCATTACGTGAAGGCGTCCGGAACCGTCCAGCGGAAGTATACATATAAATGAGAAAATTGTCACTGTACCGAAAATATTATAAGTAGTGTGTGTGTGTGTGTGTGTGTGTGTGTGTGTGTGTGTGTAGTCTATTCCAGTCTAAGTACTCTAACTTGGACTAAAATTGCCATCAATCCATCGCGAATGCTGGCTTACAATGGGAAATTAAGGGCAGAATATGATGCTAGTCACGAAGAAGTGCTGCGGAAAGGATGCTGAGCCACAGTACTGCCGTTTTTGCCACTGTGCTACGTGAAATAAGCTGCAAAAAGACGAAAATCTGGGCCAAGCTAAGGTGAAACGAGTATAGTAATCAGCCTACGCTCCTTGTGCCATTATAAATAAATAAATAAATGAATGAATGAAAGCATGAACAAAAACATGGCAAAAAAGAATGAATGAAAACATGAATGGAATAATGACAGAAAACTAAATGAATGGAAATTTGAATGAAACGTAGCGGTGCGGTCACAAACATAAACAAAGACAGAAGATAGTGGTTTATATTTAAGTTATGTAATTCTCTGTATCCAACGTAAACTCTCTCTCTCTCTCTCTCTCTCTCTCCACGAAAAAATACGAGATAATTCACATCCTTCCAGATTTTTCCCCGAGGCCAAGATGGTACCAAAGGAAGCCATGTTGATTGTTTTGATGGTGCTGGGGATCTCGGAGAAGGGTAAGTGTTGTTCAAAATTCCCTCCATCTCGTTCTTGATCTTCCTCTCCTCATTCTTCCATCATTTTTTTTTTTTTTTTTGTCAATTAAAAAAAGTTGTAAGAGCGGGTGACTTCAATCCTTTAATTTTGGTGGATCATTAGTCTTTTATGGCTTAGGCTCTCCTTACACACACACACACACACACACGCACACACACACACACACACACACACACACACACACACACACACAAGGCGTCACCATATTTAATCTACTAATCCCTTGTTTTAAAGATGAACACAACAAAGTAATAAGTAGCTTTAAACTGCGAATACATTAACCCACCTCTAACAGGTAAGTAATAGTAGTAGTAGTAGTAGTAGTAGTAGTAGCAGTAGTTGCAAATCTAGGCTCTTTAAGACTTGAACCCGGTGGCCTACAGGCTTAATCTATCCTTCTGAGGTCTACCATCCTCCTTTTGGGGGATAGGGAAGCAGTTGAGTGACGTCTGTATAACCAGGCAGTGGAGCCACCTGGTTATATCCGCGCCACCACATGAAAGCAACATAGGGTCATGCCTGCTTGCAAATCTTTCTCAAATCACAGAGTTTTTAGGATGTGTTAAATTATATTACAAGTGAAAACGTAAAATAAATTCTTGTTTTTTATGTTACACCCATCACCATCCCTGCCACATCATCTGCCGCAAAATCACCATCCCTGCCACATCTTCTGCCTCAAAATCACCATCCCTGCCACATTTCCTTCCACAAAATCTCCATCACTGTCACATCTCCTGCCTCAAAATCTCCACCTCTGCCATATCTTCTGCCGCAAAATCATCATCCCTGCCACATGTGCCTCAAAATCATTCAAATCACAGAGTTTTAAGGACGTGCAGAATAATATTGCGAGCGGAAACATGGACCAAAAGTCCTCCATTTACTCAGGTCACACAGTTCACCATCCCTGCCACATCTGCCTCAAAATCACCATCCCTGCCACATCTGCCTCAAAATCTTTCAAATCATAGGGTTTTAAGGACGTGCAGAACGATATTGAGAGGGATAATATGAAGTAAAAGTCTTCAATTTTCTCAGGTCACACCCTTCACCCTCCCTGCCACATCTTCTGCCTCGAAATCTTTCAAAACAGAATATTTAGAAGTGTTGAACGATACTGAGAGCGAAAACATGAAGTAAAAGTCTTCCATTTTCTCAGGTCACCCCCATCGCCCTGCCTGCCCCACCTTCTGCCCTCTATTCTATCGTCCTGTGTGTGGGAGCGACGGCAGGACATACGCTAATATGTGCAGGTTCAGGAAGGCCCAGTGCTCCAACCCAGGCCTGTACCTGCACACTCTGGGAAGGTGCAGGAAAGGTGAGTATTCGTGCTGTGTGTGTGTGTGCGTGTGTGTGTGTGTGTGTGTGTGTGTGTGTGTGTGCGCGCGTGTGTGTGTGTGTGTGTGTGTGTGTGTGTGTGTGTGTGTGTGTGTGTGTGTGTGTGTGTGTGTGTGTGTGTGTGTGTGTGTTGCTTTAACTTCTCCTAGGCTATTTGATGGATTTGAATATAACTTCCCACGTCAGTTCACCAGGTAACAGGGGAAAGTTTTGGAACCATAATTTTTAGAGGGTCAGCCCCCCTAGCCCCCCCCCCCAAAAAAAAAAAAATCAAACAGTGAAAGGAGGGCAGATATGGAATTGGTATCTTAGTATATGCTGTACGATGGACTCTCATCCGTACTGCGATATTTGGGGAGCGTACCCCTAATGATTTTTGCGGGGCCTGTCCCCCTCCTAAAAATGAAACCGACCAGAATTTGGGGGAAGGGTGCACATGGACTTAACAAAACTTCTCAGGTCGATTCGTCTGTTCCCTGATAATGTCTTCTGCCATTTAAAGTTTTCCATCATTGTTTTTAGGGGGGTTTGCTCTCTTACCAAATAAAAAAATTCTCAGTAGTAGTGAAAGGAGGGTAGACATGGCTCTGATAGCTTAGTATATTAGCACAAGTTGTACAATGGAGTCTCATTCGTAATGCCATGCCTGGGAAACATGATCCGTTCTTCTGTAGTGATTCTTGGAGGGCGGGGGTTGTTAGTTCTCTTCCCCAAAATAGAAACATTCAGAAATAGAAGAAAGATTAGAATAAAACTTCCCAGGTGATGTCGACCGGTTACCCTAATAATTTACTACAATATTCAATTTTCCAACCATGATTTTTAGGGGCGCCACCTCCTCCCTTCGCCAAATTTAACATTCTCAGAAACAGGGATACGAAGGCAGGTGTAACTTTGATATCTCAGTACGCGTTGAACAGTGGACTCTCATCCGTAATGCGATATTTAGGGAGCGTGGCCCCCTCAGTGATTCTTGCGGGTCAGTCCCCCTCCCAAAAATAAAACTGATCAGAAATGGGGGCTTGTGAGCACATGGATTCCGAAAAAAATGACACGCATATCGCAAGACTTGGCATGCAGTTTTCATGTGTTCTTTGAATGCACAGGAAGAAACTGTACGTATACATTATTATTATTATTATCGTTATTCATCATCATCATCATTATCATCATCATTACCATTACTATCCTTATCGTTTTTCATCATCATCATCATCATCATCATCATCACCACCATCATCATTATTATCCCTATTGTTATTCATCATCATTATCATTATTATCTTTATCGTTTTTCATCATCATCATTACTATCCTGAGCATCATCATCATCATCATTACTATCCTTATCGTTTTCATCATCACCATCATCATCATTACTATCCTCCTCGTTGTAATAATTAAAACAGTTCTAACTCTTCCCAGCACCAATGTACCCCTGGGGGCGGCGGTGTCCTGTCTGGTGCCTACCTATCCACCAGCCTGTGTGTGGCAGCGACGGCGTCACCTACAAAAACACATGTGAATTCGACAAGGCCCGGTGCCGCCAACCAAGCCTTACATTCCACAACGGGCCGTGTGCAGGTGAGGAGCGACACCTCTACCACAGTTACGGCTTTTAGTGGTGCCTTTTTGCTTACCGAGTTTGACGCCATATCCCCTTATGTCGATAAGGGCTACAGTGTTGCCCTTGGGTAGAGGACTTAGGTGTTTTTTGGGGGGGCGTGTAGCACTTTTGACCGGATGCCCTTCCTGATGTCTACCAATGACCCTTCAGTGGACTTGAACTTCTGACCCTTCGGTCAGAGCGCTCTAACCCACTGAGCCACGGCTGCTATAACCAGCTAGGTGACTGGAGAGCGCTACCTCTCCCGGCAAGGCAGCTTACCCGGGCGTGAAGCGAATTCACGACTCTTTGGTCTCAAGTCAGGCGCTCTACCACTAAGCCCCTATGCCCCCATTATATTATTTATTTTTCTTGTCGTTCTTCTTTTATAATAATAATAATAATAATAATAATAATAATAATAATAATAATAACTGAGGTAACTTTCCACCGTCTCTTAAAAACCAGGTGTTTGTCCAAAGTTCTGCCCGTCAACCTTCCAACCAGTGTGTGGCAGCAACGGCAACACCTACAACAACAAGTGTGAGCTGAGGAGAGCCCAGTGTGGCGACCCTACCATCACACTACGGCACCGTGGGGCCTGCGGGAAGGGTAACATCTCATCCTCTCCCTCTGTCTGTTTTTGCCATGATTTTTAACCTCCTCAGCTCGATAACGTAATTTCTGGTTTTATTTTACAAGCTCGGAAACTTATTATAATCGTCTATGTTAGCAAAGTTAATATAAAAGGCGTCATCGGTATTGTTGACGTAATTCCAGTTCTCTTCTCAACGTTGCCAAACTAATCCAAATTTTAACCCAGATCCTCTCCACTTTTTGAAGAGGTAATGGCGTGTATGTTCCTCTGCCCCCTCTTGTATGCGGCTATGATTGAACTACTACTACTACTATTACTACTACTGCAACTGCTACTACTGTTTCTACCATCACCACCACCACTGCTACTACTACTACAAAAAGGTACTCTCACATCACCGCTAAATGTATCAGTAATTTTAACCCACATCCTCTCCAGTTTCAGTACAGTCAAGGGGGTGTATGTTCCGCTGCCCCTCTCTGTATACGCCCGTGTGTGGCAGCGACGGCAGAACCTACAAGAACTGGTGTGTGTTAAAGAAAGCTGCGTGTGAGGGGAATACGTCTGTCAGGATCCAGCGCTCAGGACACTGTGAGCCGGGTAAGACCTTGCTACTTGCCTTCAACATTGTCATCATCATCATTATCATCATCATAATCATCGTCGTCATCATCATTATCATCATTTTTTTCATCCTCACCTATTTAGTCGTCATCTTCGTCATCATCATCATCTATTTCGTCATCGTCATCATTATCACAGTCGGTGTGAAACAGATGGTTTGGGCACACGCTTTCATATCTACACCCAGAAGTAATCTCTGCTGACCGGAATCAATCTGATAGACCTGGAACATCCTGTTGTTGTTGTTGCAACACCAGGCTCATCTCGTTGTGAACCCCGTGGATCACAGGAAATCGGCGACTTCGACTGGTCACTCCCAGAGGTCTTTTGTTGAATATGTTGAAGGTCTGTCTGTCCTGTGATGGTGTGGTGCACGTGGTGAGTAAATGTGTTGTGGTGTGGGTGCTGCACTACTGTGTGGGTAAGTGGACTGTCTGTGGGTTGTATTTTGCGTTGGTACTGTAGCTGGGAAGGGAGGTGGCCGCATCGCAGTCTGGCTTGTACTGGTGTCTCTCTGGGTAAGGTAGCTTCTGAGTGGTGTATGTCTGGTGGTGGTTCTTGAAGGATGCTGTTTGGCTGAAGGTTTTGGATGGATGTGGTGGCTGTGTGTTTAGGTATGTGTTTGTGAATTGCAGTGTTGGGTGGAGGGGGGGATGTTGCTGAGATACTTTTCTGTTTCCCAGTGGTAAGAGGGTGTGAGTTCTCGTGCGGGAATCTCTATCAACCTGTGTGTGGCAGCGACGGCAAGACTTACGATAACATGTGTAAGTTGAGCGAAGCTGAGTGCAAGAAGGACCCTTCTATCAGGGTTATGTACCCAGGGCCATGTACAGGTAAGTACCTCTGTCTGTTTGTCACACACACACACACACACACACACACACACACACACACACACACACAGCAGATTATTCGAGTTTCTACCAAGTAAGGAGTGGGAACCGTAAACAAACTATATGAAAGACTCAGGACCATGGTTTGCAGGGAAAATATGAGCTTGTGAGTTAGAGTTAGTTTTGTATCTACTTCACAGCGCAGTAAACTGTTGAAATGGAAGGATATTTTTCACATTTACTGTCTGTACTGTGGGGAGACAACAGGCGGGCAGATAAAATCATTTCTCTCCAGCAAATTCAGTTTCAGTATATCAGTATATTTGTCCATTTCTGACTCTGGTTGCATTTTCGTCAGGGGAAGACAAGTGCAATCAGCCGTGCAACAGGATGTACGCGCCTGTGTGTGGCAGTGATGGTGTGACGTATCCCAATGCGTGTCATTTGGAAGGAGCAAGTTGCGAGGATCCATCCATCACGTTACGCAGTCAGGGACCTTGCCCAGGTAAGAGATGGTTGTTGGTTTTAAATTAATGCCTTCTCTTTCACTCTTTCTTCTCCTTCTTCTTCTCATTCCTCCATGTTACAGTTGAAAAAAAATATATAAGTCTCTCTTGGGAAGATCATATTACCTCTTGTAAAATGTGCTTCCAAGAGCTTGTGTGCTAAACTGACTCCGTGCCTTCTTTACCCGTGCACAGTTGTTGACTTTGAACACGGGTGATGTTCTCCCCTTCTCAATAAGAGGGAGTCAAAGGCTTCTCGTCTCATGAACTCTCCTCCTCTTACTGGCTCTCTTCAACCTCTGTCTCTTCTCTGCACTGTCCCTTTTCTATCGCTACTTCAATGGCCACTGCTCCTCTGAATTGTCTGATTGTATCCCTCCATCACTACGGCGGGAGCGTAGCACCCGTCTGTCAGGAAACCCTCATCCCTTCTCTGTCCAACTCTTTAATGCAATAATTAACCGTTATTCCCAGTCCTTCATGTATGCAATAGGTCAACTCTGGAACTGTGTTCCTTTGTCTGTATTTCCTAATGCCTATGACCTCTAATCTTTTAAACGCAGCGTGTCCAGACTTTCGAATGGATCCTGAATTTGGCTCTCAATTATCTTGTTTTTATTTTACCTTGGAGTGAATAATCTTGCGGGTTTTTATCTTTTGGTTTCCTCTTCCTTGCATTAAAAAAAAAAAAAAAATGAAAACATGACTCCCCCTCATAATTCTTAGAGGGTCAGCCCCCAACCAAAAATTTAAAAAGATCAGAAATAGGAGAAAGATTTGAATAAAACTTCCCATGTGAGCACATTAGGTTACTCCGAAGGTCCTTCACTATATACAGCTTTTCAGCCATGGTTTTTAGGGGGGTCAGCCCTCCTTACGAAATTAAAAACTCTAATAATTTGTGAATGACTTGCAGGTATGGCTTTGATATCTTAGTACATGTTGTGCAGTGGACTCTCATCTTTAATGTGAATTTGGGAAGTGTGGTTCTCCAGTGATTCTTGGGTGGGGGGATCAGCTCCCTTCCCCAAAATAAAAACGATCAGAAATAGGGGTAAGCGAGCACATGGATCACTCATATTGCAGGACTGGCTATGCAGTTTTCATGTTTTCTTTGAATGCACATAAATTGCACATCATCTTCTTCTTCTTCTTTCCCTTCCTGCTTCAATCGCCTACTCTTCCTCACTCCTCGTCCTGTTACTTGTACGTCACCCCTCTTCCTCCTCCTCCTCCTCCTCTTCTTTCTCTTCTTCTTCTTCTTCTTCTGTGTGTATCTTCTTATGTGTATTAATTTCGGTATTTGTTTGTAATTGTCTACATTTATCTGTTTGCACATCTCTGCTATTTACCTACAACAGAGTGTGAGGAAGGACAGACGGAAGTGAGTGACAACTGCTCCGTTAGCACCTGTGTGAGAGGAGTATTGGTACCAGGTAAAGTCTTCACTACCATGGCTGTGTGTGTGTGTAATTCACCGGGTCGGTCTGGATCACATAATGGTCGTGATGGTCAGCTTTTACCTTCCCGGAAGGGAGCTGAGAGCTCATATAGTCCGATCTAAGGGCAAGGCTGTGACCTTCACACACACACACACACACCCGTCCCCTTGCTCAAGGGGGACAGTAACCACCCACTTCGTCAGTGAAACTTTTCGCAACCTGAGCGAGGCGCGAACTCCCGTCCACCAGTTGGCAAGCGAGAGCGTTACCACTGCACCAGCGAGCGGTGTGAGCGGTGTGTGTGTGTGTGTGTGTGTGCATAATCCCTTGAATCCAGTAACATCGTCTTTAGTTCCTTCTTGATACTACTGTTGTGTGTGTGTGTGTGTGTGTGTGTGTGTGTGTGTGTGTGTGTGTAAACCTTTGAATTCTAAAACACCGTCTTTGGTTCCTTCTTGATACTACTGTTGTGTGTGTGCGTGTGTGTGTGTGTGTGTGTGTGTGTGTGTGTGTGTGTATAATCCCTTTTGTTCCTTTTTTTACACTACCACATATTTTATTACATCATGCGTCACTTCTCACGGCATATGGATAAAAAACAGAATAACGCCTTCTCTACTGATTCACTTTTTCGAGTCAGAATAATCCCTTTATGTAATCATCGTCTGGCCAAGAGCTATACATCTTTTACTCTAACTTGGCCTAAAATCACGGTCTCCCCACCGTCAATACTGAGTTATAACAGTTGATTAACACTAGAATACGCTGCTAGTTACGAAGAAGTGCTATGGAAAGAATGCAGAGCGGCAGTATTGGGTTTTTCCTTTGGCCTACGTGATATAAGTTGCAAGAGGATGAAACTCTGGGCCAAGTTGGAGTAAAATTGATATATATACGATAGTTACACTAATATTCCCTTAGGAAGAGAAAACACGAAATGTCCCGAGTGCTTTCGTGTCCTCACATCTTCAGGAGAGAAAAAAGTGAATGAGATTTGGTTTAAGTGCCATTTCATACACAAACAAGAAGGCTGGGTACTGCTTAGGGGCCTCCCGTTACTAATATTGCAGCAAAGATATCTACTTATACTTCAAAAACATTACTTACATGGCGCCTCACAAGTATATCCAGATTACAAATGTAGAGAGCCACTTAAATACTTTACACAGACCTTAAATACAAATATACATACAGCATTGCGTCATATATAATTAAGATCATAGGACAGGGCAAAATATTAAGAATGGCAATAAAAGGGTGGCGGGAAACATTTTCTATTGTGTGGCTACAAGAATAAGGTAAGGATAGCAGAGACGGCTACTATCTATCTAGCTATCTATTGCCAGACGCCTTAATCTCGTGAGGGGTGGCCACAAACAAATCGTCTCCTTGTCGCCCTCCGTCATTTCGCTGCCCTCCTCTCATCTCACCCTCCCCTCTCTCATATACCTCTCCACTCCATCCCTCCATCTCATCCTCGGCCTCACCCTCCCTCTCCCTCCTTCTGCATTATTTTACTCCTCCTTATGGTCTTGTTATTTTTTTTTTTATCACTCTGATCAGACTAATTTTTCACACTATAAAACCAACCTTATTTTCACAGGTACCGCGGCGACCAACGCAGAGTTTTCGAAGTTAGTTGAGAAGAACTGCATTTACGTGGAGACAAACAAGATGAACTTTGACGATGCCAGGGCCAATTGTCAGGGCTTAGGTGGCGATCTGTATGTGGCTGGGGACTTCAGGGGCATGACTGAGTACACAGAGACCCATAAACTTGATGGTAAGTGTAATATAAAGTACACAGACCCGTAAACTTGATGGTAAGTGTAAATTCTGTGTGTGTGTGTGTGTGTGTGTGTGTGTGTGTGTGTGTGTGTGTGTGGTGGCAAAACTTAACCTTGCATCCATCCTGAGTGCCACGTCGTGATGAAGTGAATCTTGAAGGAGTTATCTATTGCCAGACGCCTAAAGAAGTGGCCACAAACAAATCGCCTCCACGTCACAAAGTCCTATGCCGCCATCTCTCCAATGCACCCCCGTCACATATACCTCTCCACTCCATTCCTCCATCTCACCCTGAATCTCCCCCTCCACCTCACTGACATACACTCCTCTAGTCAGTCTCTTACTCTCTATCCTCTCCACACGGCCAAACCACCTCAAAGCTTTTCTCTTAACACTTCCACTCACATCCACACCAGCTCCGAAATGAACCATATTATATTTCCCATTGCGAGGTCCAAAAAGGGGTTCCAATGGTTCAAAATCATATACAAGACAAGCATAAGCAGGATATTATAAAAATCCATATAACCAAGTGATTAAATCTGCCGGTAAGTGCTGTATATAGGGAAGTTAATCCTATAGTGTTATTTTGAGTTATTGCAGTGTGTGGATATAGGGAACTGTTAATCCTATAGTGTTATTTTGAGTTATTGAAGTGTGGATGTAGGGAAGTTAATCCTATAGTGTTGAGTTATTGCAGTGTGTGGATATAGGGAAGCATCCTATAGTGCTGTCTTGTTATTGCAGTGTGTGGACATAGGCAGCGTTATTTATGTCTAACCTGCATCAGTTACTTATTTCCTACCTCCACTGACTCACTCTGTCCACTCTGTTATCAGTGTCTAACCTGCATCATTTTTAATTTCCTACACTCACTGCTCCACCCATGCCCACACCAGCAGACTGAGCTGTCCCCATAACACATAAGAAGCATCCATGGGAGTTTCTAGCACAGCAGTATTTACAGACCACCTTGAATTTTCAGAGTGGTTATGGGTTGGAGTGAAGGCCCGGGCTTGGCTCTCAGGACGTCCAGTGGCCCTAGAGGAGTGGGACGCACGTGAACCTAATTTACCCCTGGCTGAATGCGCAGCTATCCACAGTTCTCGTACTGGTGTGGTTGATGCCAAGTGCTGCGCACTTTTGTACTCCATGTGCCACTTTGGAGTGTCCTATCCTTAATGCTAGGTACTGGACAGGTGACATCTGATAAATTAAACCAGACTACCCGAACTTAACCTAACATTCACATTACTTACTAGCATGTACCACGTTGAGTACACCGCTTCCCGTCCGATCAGCGAAGTTAAGCAACGTTGGGTCTGGTTAGTACTTGGATGGGTGACCGCCTGGGAACACCAGATGCTGTTGGCATCCCTACGTGTCAAGTGGGGTTGGTGGAGGATTAGTGCCCCTCCCTGTAAAACAATTAACTCTAAGCCATTGGCCACCCCGTCTGGGATACATGGCGTCTGGCAATGAATGAATGATGTACTGTATATAGCTTTTTCTCGTCGCCCATCCTTCAGATCAGTCATCAGATATGTCACCTATACAGTATCTGCATGACCAAATCACTGTTGTTCTTGGATAAATCAGATTACAATCACTGGCCAATGACCATAATGGTAAAATAGTAATTCTGATACTACACGTTAGAATTCGGTGTATTAAAAAGATACGTTCATACAGAATTCAGTCTGTACTGTAGTACTTTCAGTATCCTTTCTTAAACCCACTCACATGACTTAAAACACCACTATTGTTGCTAGTACACCGTGTATGTGGTGAGCAAACAGTATCCCGAAGGTCTGAATTAGCAGTGCTCAGTAGCTCTGAATTAATAGTACGGTAATTTAAGCCAATCATTGAAATATAATTCACTTTAAACTTGTACTTATAGTGACGATACAAAAGGGCATCCAAATCAGGCAGAAAGCGTTGCTTCTTCAGAATAACACTCGGAAGATGTTGATATAATTTCCATAGGAATCCTTTGGTAGATGCTGCCTAGACCTGGTTACTGTTGGCAGTGTTGTTTATGGTCTTGTTTTTGGCCACATAATCCATTGCCATCTTTGTTCCATCGTACCAACTACATTTGGTGTAAAGTGTGATACCGCACTGTTATCATTTTTGATAGTGTATGTCAGCCAGGTGCTAGGCCTGTCATGGAGTCTTTCATAACCAGTCTTGCCTCTCAGGACATCCAGATGGACCTCAACTCTGCCGCCTGGGGTAGACACAGCTCCTGGCGAGAAGGCGAGGACACTTTGTGCCACTAGTGATGAGGGTGGAGCCCCTGAAAAGTGGATTCCGTCTTCCTCCCGAGACAGTAGTACCACCAGTGAAACTCAAAGCCATGTCTGCACTGCAAGGTCAGCCGACAACACTCCTGTTTTAATCCCCCCAGGTTGTTGGATGCCATCAACAGGTTTCCACTGGGCAGGTTCTGCACTGACGGTTCACTTAGAGTTTTGGAAAAGGGATCAGCTATTAGATTTTGTGTCTGCTGATGATGTGGCCAAGGTGACTGTGCTACCTGAATCCCTCACCCAGCTGGGGGAATGACCCGTCAAGTGCTAGTTGGCTCGCTCAACTTCCAGTGGCGAATTTTCATTATGGAAAAATTGGGCCTCTTGCTCCTGATGTCTCGGAGAATTCTTATGCCACCTTCATTGTCACAGCAACTGTTCCTCCAAACTAGTGGAGGTCACCTGCTTCACAGTCCACCATCATGGAGGTGAGGATGCAGTGGCGGCCCTGGAGGTGCGACTCAAATTCAGCAGCCCCTTGCTGGAGCAGGTTATCTTTGGCCATTCCTGTTATTCTGTAGAGATGTATGTGTTTCCCATCCTGAAGTACTATACGTGCCATTCCTTTGGGCATGGCACGATCTCCTGCAAGAACAAAGTTTGGTGCCCTCGACATACTAGGTTCCATCACTGCAAGTCCTTTTCTGGTGGTCTGTGCTCTAATGACCCCTACTGCTTTTTTCTGGGGTGGTGCACACCCAGCTGTCTCCTGCACTTAATTAGTTTGTCAGCAGGCGCCTGCCATCTATGATGCTGCCAAAGCCGACCCTTTGGACCTGCTTGACATCAACACCCATTTGTGTGCCCTCAACCCCTCCAGGTGCACCTCTCCCAATTCTACTCCCATGACACCACCTTCTGCTCCCAGTTAGATGTGCTTGCCTGTACAGGAGGGCCTCACCTATGCAATGGTGGTCAGCAACTGTTTTTCAATTTTGGATGACCTTGCTGAGGCTTCTGGCGGGGAGTCTGCAGCTGAACCCAGTGAGGTGGACCGCATGATTGTTGTGTCCTCTCACCCACTTCGCAGTCAGCAGTGCTGCTCCACTGTGCCCCTTCTCCTGAGCCCCAACATCAATGTTCCCAGCCAGCTCAGACCTCTCCCCTTCATAGTGCACATGACCCCTCGGATCCCTCCATCCAGCCTGGACCTATGCCAGCCAATGTAGCCTCACCACTGGTACTGACTGGATGATGGATGGATGGATGGTCTTTTGTTAAACCTACCAATCTTATTCATTAACCTCACCAAGAACATAAATTTGTTGTTGTTCCTGCTGCTCAACCTCAACCTACAGATCAAGCAGACCTGATCAAGCTGACTGACTGACCACAGATAAGAAACTGCCCCTATGATACTGTCTCAGGGGTTCTTTATTCCATTGATGTTATGTCCGGATCTTGTAACTTCGACTTAAAACTTTCCAGGCTGGAGGAATTAGATACTTCTTTAAACCCTTCAGCACAAGAAGTACTTCCTGCATTGAATAAAATCATCCAGAGAGAGCTAAGAAGACCAAAGCAAAGGACGTCATGAAATTAAAGAGGCTGCTGGGAAACATACCTTTAATAATGATGATGATGATGACAGAAGCTAGATAAAATTTTTCACTTAATATATGCTAGACTGTCCCCTCAGGTATTAAAAATCAATCCCTAGTCTTTTTTTTCTTTTTTTTTTTTTTCAATCTTACTGTGCCATATTATTTGGAACAATGTTTTGATGATCATGAAAAACAAATAAAATCCTTCACACTGAAAAGATACAGATGTTCCCTCAGGCTGGCTATTAGCAACTGATTTTCTGTTTTTGCTTTTATAATCCAACCAATTCTATTTATGGTATTATTGGGAAATGTGGTTTTGGTGATGACAATGATGATGATGAAGACAACAATGATGATGACAATAATGAAGATGATGATGATGAGGAGGACAACGATGATGACGATGACAATGATGATGGCAAAGATGACGACAAAGATGCTGCTGTTGCTGATTATGATGAAAGGGGAAAAAAAAAAAATCCTTCACGTCCCAAAGATCGAAATGTCCCTTCATGAGTCAGTAATCGAGAGTGAGTCAAAGTTGTGGGCTGCCGCAGCAACATCTTCAGAGTCTTCCTCTTTGCTTACACTTGCGTCCTTGGAGTCAACCTCTTTCTTTTCAGAGTCTTCGTCTTTCTTTTCAGTGGATGTGGTGGGGCCAGGAGGGTGGCGCTTCATGGCAAGGGCAGTGGAGTAGGCTGGGCTGATTGGGGGCTGGGTGGGACTGTGGTACTGGTAACTGGGGCCACTTGGGCTCTGTGGGGGGAAGACAGACCAGTACTGATACGGTGCATGCAGAGGTATGGAATGAAGGACGGAATGGGACAGATGAACGAATGAGCATGCTTGCACTCAAAGCATACGTAGGAGGACACTTGAAACAAAGAAGAGAGTAAAGAGCACAGTATGGAGAAGATACAGATGAGTACTGAATGAATACAAAGAAGAAAAGAGGGAGGGAGTGAAATAATCAAGGATCCTGATTAATAAAAGGAAACTCAGAAAGTTACAAGAGATAGTAGCTGAGATGAATGAGATACATTTGATGGAGAATCTGGATGAGAGGAAAGCAATGGGAACAGATCGATGGCTGGACAGACACTGAAAGAATGTGCAAATCAGCTGTTGCGACTTATCAACACAATTACTAAGTGCTTGTTTGACAGAGGAGAATTGCCAATACACTGAAGCAAAACAAATACAGTGCCCACTGCAAAAGAGGAGAAATAGAAGAACAACTAAATTATAGCAATACTAGCAGGGTACCCAGCACTGCTGGGCCAAAAAGGCAAACACTCTAATCCTGCTTGATCTGGTTCAATCTTTCTACTCTAGAATGACCATGTACAGTACCTCTTATGCTTCTGAAGAGGGATCATAATTGGTCCAGGAACTTTCTATTTCAGCTTTCACAGACTAATGCACAGTATTTAGGTGTACAGTAATCCCTCTAATATCCGGATGCCCACTATCCGGACATCCCCACTAACCGGACATAATTGTCCCAGGATCCAATATTCCCAAAATGGTCCGAAAACTGCAATTTTTTTTTTTTTTTTTTTTTTTTGGGGGGGGGGGAAGATTTTTACCTCAAAAACCTCATTTTATGCTTCTTTTGCATTTATTTCAGTCTTTTATGTGCCTTATTGGTGTGATTTGGGTCTTAAATAGGTGCAATGCATGTCCAGAGGGAGTTGTATAGGTGTTTTTCTGAGTTAGGGTCCATAAGTACAAGTCCAGGAGGCTGGGGCCCCAATATCCGGACAGGACCATTATCCGGACATGCCTATGGCTCTATTAAGTCGGATATTGGAGGGATTACTTTCTTTACTATTACCAGTCACCTCAAATGACCTCTGACTGGTGACCTCAAATGGCCTTGGAGGTCAACCTCACATAGCCTATGCCCAAACTGGAGGTTATGTGAGTCTCCATGTCAGAAAAAGGGCTGCTGGGTTGTCATTTGAGTGTGAATTACTGGTGACCCTAAACGACCTCTGACCAGTGACCTCAAATGACCTCGGTCAATCTCACAGCCTATGTCCGAACTGGAGGTCAAGTGAGTCTCCATGTCAAAAATTGGGCTGCTGGGTCCAGTCATTTGAGTGTGTATTGCCGGTGACCTCACATGACCTCCGACCGGTGACCTCAAATGACCTCGGAGGTCAATCTCACATAGCCTATACCCGAACTGGAGGTCATGTGAGTCTCCATGCCAAAAATTGGGCTACAAGGGTACCCGGCATCGTCTGGGCCAAGAAAGCCAACACTCTACCAGTGACCTCAAATGACCCATAGCTGAATTTTGATCTGCCCATAACCACTCCTTGGGTCACCCTGATTCAGAATATATATGGGTCTGGGGGTCTCTGGCCCTTGGGTTGAGTGTGACTGAAGGACAAACAAATAAAACAAACAAACCCCTCCCCCGTCCACTTCAGCACTGTCGTCAGTCGAAGTCAGGTAAGAACCTTACAATATTGTTCATTCCCATTACATACATGCATTACATACTGTTTTGAAAGAGTGTTAGTGTTTACTGGTGACTAGTTGTGTAAATATGGTGGTAGGGGGCAACTCAGCCGAGAGGTTAAACTCATTAGTAATTTTCCTCATAAGTTATGTTATTTATACAGTAATTCGCGGAATTTCTAAGTCATGTAAGACTAAAGTAACCGTGAATTACCCAAGCTGACTGTCATTCCCAAACAGAGGAATAGCTATCTAAAACAGCAAGATGGGATGGTGGTGCATACATAGAACATCGTATGTTCAAAAATAGAGTACAGTACATGACAACAACAGCCTAACTCAAATCCTGGATATAACAACTAGGAAAATGCACATAAACAGACATGCATGCACGCACGCACCTGCAGTGGGTATGTCATATCTGAGTCATAGGCAGACAGGTCACCACATGCAATGAAGGGCACTATAACTCTGTTGATACCCTGGAGGTCTTGCCAGGACCCCTCGTAGCTCAAGTCCAGTAGTGGGTTGACCATGGTGGGGGTGTAGCCCGGTGGAGGGCGGTAGTCCTCACACACCACAAACGATTCTGGAAAAGAATTAAATTTAATATGTCGTAAATCCATAAAAATTATTTTGAAACACACACACACACACACACACACATATATAGGCGTGGAGAGGAGTGTGGAGATTTGCATCCTGGATGAATGCCGCATTCGTGCATCTCCACCCAGCAAATGGGCACCACATTATTTGGTTATATGGTTACCACCTCGCATTGTAAATGGTTTCTTGGGTTACAGGAAACTATAAGGTTAGTTACTCAGTGTAGACAACACTGAAGTGGAGAGAAGAGTAATATAAAGTGAAAGGAATGACAAAGGAAGTAGGAAAAGAGGATGGCTGACTTGGAAAAAGAACGACAAAAGGTGAAGGAAGAAGTAGGCAGCACTACATCAGGTGAGTGGAAAATGGTTGCCACTATCTACCACCAGGTACAGGCAAGTAAATAGATAAATTTACTGACCGATACTAGAGTTGCGTGAAGATCGAGGCTTGGTGACCGTAACTTGTGTAAAAAATATTTTGAGCTGAGCGTAGAGTAAGGTGACGTCTTTACCCCGGAATATCTTGGCCACAAAGGTTCCTCCAGGTGCCAGGACATGTGTGGTAATATTTAGTGCCGCCAACAACAGCTGAGCTTGCACATATTCGTCGAGGTCATGGAGGCCAGTTACTGTAGTGGAAACAGGTTTAATAGCATCTTGTAATGATATATTCTCAAAAACTAAACTTTTTTTATAGTCCCTCTCCACCCTAAACACACACAGGCATGCACACACTCTCTCTCTCTCCTCAGTAACATGATTAAGAAACAAAGCCAACTAACAAATAACAGCTGTCTAAAAAAATAGTCTTACGAAACTCCAACACATGAAACACATCAAAGCAACCCAGTGGTACGAAAAACTACACCAACTCCTAAATCCCCTCACCCTTGATGATTTATGACTTGCTGCTACTCGTATTACACCCTTCCCCAAGCCTTTGTAGCAAAAATTTTGTTGCAGACTGGACCTAGCTACTCAAAAAAGCCTGATATCAGGTAAAGTTGACATATGCTGGTACGGGAACAAAATATCCTTATCTAACACTCACTACCTCACCAATTTTCTTGGTTTCACAGACAAAAATTTGGACAAGTGCAAAGGCTCATTAGCAGCAGCTTTCACTGACATTATCAAGGTCTTTATCTCAGACTAGACACATTACCATCAAAGCTCTATATCTAGCTTAGAGACTGGCTTATTTTCTGGCCAACATATTTCCTAAACTGATGTCAACACGCAACATAATTCAAGTGTGGCACCTCCAAATTCAGAGCCTTCTGTGTGGGAGTTCCTCGGGACACACAAATGAGGCGAACACCATGCCTCACTGGCTTTGTCAACGATGCCAACCAGGACACAACAACATTACAAGTACCGCACATTAACAATAACACCATAACCACTGCTGTCGATAACAACAACACACTTCTTCAAGACATTCTCACCACCCTACAGGTCTGGACTACCACAATACTGTACCATTAAAAACAAACCTGTAGCTGTTCATTTTGACTTAGCTACACCAAGCTACCCCTAATACTTAAGACAATGCTCTTGGGGTGGTTCACACACCCAAATTGCTGGGAATCCTCCTTGATGACAAGCTTCACTGGAAAACTCATAGTAATTAAACCATCAGAGCTGCTTCCTTCAGACTACACACACTATGCACACTGACAGCCCTACCTGTTCCTGCCCATGACCCAGCATATCTGTACACCTCATCAACCCTCTCATGCTGACCTGTCTCTCACCAGTTTGTTCACTGCTCAATGTCGCACAATGAAACAACCTCTAAAAACTTCAGAAAAAGGCTTGAAAGTCATCAATGGCCCAAACTAAAATGACAGTCAACCAACTGAAACTTCTCTCCATTGTACACCATCCTACTCATCAGCTTTAGGGAGATAATCAGTCAACAACCCATGGCATAGCCACCTGCTTCCCTTCATGGCTCCACATTCCTACCATCAGTTCATCAACACAACCTACTGGTCCCCATCACAGCCAGAACTGGCTGCTACCAACACTCCACCATCCCAATAACAGTCAACCTAGTTAATACAGTAGACCTTCGTTTTGCACAGTTAACATACCGTACTCTAGAAAACTACCATGCAAACTGATTCACGCAAATTATCCTGTAAGAACCATTATTATTTGGCTAATGTGGGGGAAGGAAATCACAAAAATTTCCTGAAGTCATACACGGCCATCTTAAAAAATGCGCCACCATTACACACACACATAAACACAAACTGATCATTATTAGGTATGAGAAATAGTGAGTGAACAAGAATATAACAGCAGTAAGATGCCAATAGGTGGACTCTTTACTCACCCTGATACTCTTCACGACAAAGTGACAGTTGTTTTGTGAGGTGGGGTTTTCTGTGGTTGAGGTGCTACAGAAGGGGGAATTTGAATGTCAGTAGGGATGAAGTAAATGTCAATCAGCTATTTTGTAGTGCAAGATAAGTTGGTTGCTGTGCAAAACGGATTGATGTAGAGGCTGATTTTGTTGCATTAAACGTATTTTGCTCAATGGGGGCCAGGCCTGTGCAAAACGAAGGTCTATTGCATCTCATTTTTAAGTCTCAAGACTGGTAGAGTGGCCGGGTTGGAGCACGCTGTGACCTACGCACCACAGTTCAAGTACAAGACATGGCCAGAGTTTATTCTATCATGCAAATGCTATGAGGACCGTAGGTGGTGTCCTACCCTAAAATGTTCTGGACCAGGGCCAACACATGCAAGCATGCTGAAGTCTTTATAAATGATAAGACACAATGACAAAACTAACGATAGGCTAGTCTTGGATGCTTGAAAGTGGGCAAAATGGGATTTGGCAGTTTTCTATCAAGCTACTGCATAGTCTACTGTCCACAATCACCTACTTCTGTTTCTCTTATATTACTTTCAATATTAAACTGCACTCCTGTCTGTAATTTCACCACATGGCTATCTATCTGTCTGTCTCACCATCAGGGGCGCCATCACACACCACCAGCTGGGCGCTCTCTCCCTGGAAATGCTTAATGATTTCCTCGGCTGTGGAAGTCTTGGTGATGTCCCCCTGAATCTGAACCACTCCAGGCAGAGGAGCCATAGCTTGTAGATCCACCGCTACGATCTTCACTGCAGACGGATCACTGGCTGCACCCCTACAATAATAAAAAAGTACAGTACTGCAGTATAGTGGCAATAAACATAACAACAATAACAATTAACATACTGTAATAATAATAATAATAATAATAATAATTCATTCATTCATTCATCCATCATCCAATCCTACGTTGGCCCATGAGGAGGGTAGGAGCCCAGGGCTAGGCAAGTTGGTCCTGACATTTGAGATGTGAGGGCCCAAACTCACTTATCCCTGAGTGGCATTACGTGAGCAATAAACCCCAACCACCCCTTGGATATAAACCTACACAGGCACAATTCTGCTGAAGCACCTTAATTATCCACTAAACCACCAGGTGCCACAGTCTGGTTGAATGTTTACCACCCAGCATAGTAAATGGTTTCCTGGTGTATAGGAAACCATTTGGCTTGTCACCAAGTATTATTTTTATTATTATGTATGGCTATCATTATTATTACATAGTGTTATTCTGGTCTAAATTATTTTACTGAAGAAGCTCATCTGCAATAAAAAAAAAGGAGCAAATATATGTAGGTAGTAGCTTTTGGTGGGAGAAGGTTGTATTATTATCTTATTCTGATTGTCTTATTACTTTATCTTATTCTGATTACCAAAAGATAACTTGATACAGCAGTTTAAGGGTTGTCTCCTGTAGTGAAAAGGTTAAAATCATTAGTTAAAGTATACCTATCCACTTCGGAAAAAAAAAAGGAAAACAAACTATCCTGAGGTAAATGTAACTGTCCAACTGTCCACAGAAACAAAAAAATGAAATACTGGTATAAAAGAAAGGAAATGGGACTTAGGGGGTTAACTAATAAGTCACAGGTACCTAATCCTCTGCTTCACTAACCCCCTCTGTATTATCCCTTTCACTTTTTAAATATATATTTTATTCCTGTTATCTATGCTCCCGTTTGTATGGGGCACAGTGGGACTGGATAATGATGATGATGATGATGATGATGATAATGATACAAATAATTTTATTCAGGTTACGAGATTCCTTTTGAATTGTGGGAGTCTAATATAACCTTCGAGGATATCCAAGATCAATGTTCGCAATTTTTATTGCAATTATAACTTTGCAGAACCATCAAGTTTTAGTTTCCAAAAATAACAAATAACTATTATGGTGATGATGACAATGATGATGATGATGACAGAGCTATACTCTGCATACACTCTAATCCCTTCAGTATACTAGAGGGAATTTCTGCTATACTCTTTCCACTTTACTTGGCGTAAAATTACTTTCTCACCATCCTGAATTCAAGCTGTCAAAAAATTAACACCAGAATATGGCACTGTTCACAATGAAATACGGTACTATACCAAGGAAACACAGTAATGAGAATTGTAGCACCGTCTTTTTCTGCCACTGGGCAACATGCAATAAGCTGCAAGACTGAAAATCTGGACCAAGCTCAAGTGAATGAACTGCAGCAATATGGACAGACTAAGGGCTATACTGTACTAACCTCAGAGTCCGAGACAAGACTTGACTCCAACTTCCAGGTGCTGCACACAGGTCCACCACCCTCGTCACCCCTGCAGACAGTGGTTCAGCGATTACATACAATACCATATTCACTTTAACCTGAATGCTAAGTTGTAACACGAGATTAATGCTAGATTATGATGCTTGTAATGAAAAATGCTATGCAAGACGGTTAGCTATTGTATTATCTTTATTCTGCTAAAGTCCTATGTAATATATGCTGCAAAAAGATGAAAGGTTGGCCAGGTTAAGATGAAAATAATTTAGTATGGCACTGCATGATGATTTCATTTGATTTAAGAAAGATCTTTCGTACTGAGGATGATAATAATGGCTAGATCCGGCCCTTAATATTTGGCCCTGCTTTGTTACTGTACAAGGATGGTTTATAAAGGTTTGTTACATATAACTTTAATAGCCACCTACCTGGGCATAACCTTGACCTTGAAACCTATGCCCTTCAAGTGTTAATAATTCTTATTACCACAAGCCACTTCTGGTGGTGGAACTCTTGGCTCTGAACGGGTTGTGGTTTATGTGATCTGGTTCAAACTTACAGGTGGCTAGAGGAATTTTATCAAGGGCAAAAATTACCCACTTGAATTTAAATGTTCTTGACTAAGGTGGTCCGTATGCTCCCAAAGGAGAATTAATTATCATAACTTTACTACTGTACCAATTTTCAGGCTTTTTGCCAACAGTTGTAGCCAAATATCAGTTGTTCATTTCCAGCTCCTGACAATAAGAGAAGTAACTACTATAATTAACCACATATTCACTCACTCATTATTCCCTTTGCCCTAAATGTAGATGCCTGCCATTTTACTAGTTAACCCTTTCACCGCAATTGGAGCACTTGGGTATTCTAGATAGCCCACGAGAAGGTTCTGGTCAACAGTGAGTAATTCTAGCAGTCACAGGCTTCAAAACAATCTCAAGTAACCTTTTCATTGCTACTGTTACACCTACATACTGTATTACCTTAGGCTACAACCAGTCAATTATGTCCATACAAGAGAAATTCTAGCAAACAAAAGTTTAAAAACACTGTTTGTTATGAAAGCCATACCATTTATGCAAGAGTATAAAGTTCTTTTAAGAGGCAGCTGGAGGTTTGTAAATTATGCAGTCAGTGCAACTAGCAACATTAGGTAGTTACTGTATCTACCTTTAACTCCTTCAGTATGATGGTACCCTCTTCATCATATTCTTGCTCAAAACAGATTAGTTTATTCAGCTTATGGGATAACTATAACAGAGAAGTAGTTAATGGAGAATGTTTGTAAGCAATTCCCAAGCTGGGTAAATTTGACTGGCAGTAACAAAAACAAAATTACAGTAGAACCTCTTGATACCGAACTAATTGAGGGGAAGCCTGATCCAATAAAGCCGATAATTCATTAAATCCGATAGTCCTCCCTTGAAGTGGGATTTCAAGCACATAATGGAAAATAACTGAGTAAAAAGGCATACTCTAGTAAGGTAATGTACTAAAAATGAAAACTATACCCATTTTACACTACCTCTGATAATAATTTCATGCCCTTGTTCTCAACTTAGGCCAAGAGGGTGGGAAAAACTGCTGCCTCTGCAGGTAACTGCAGTCTGAGTCACCTGGCATGTGGTGAGGATCCGGTAGGACTGCATCATACGCCCATGTAATGGACAGTATACTGGTATGTTAAATGAAAAAAAGTGTTCGGTGGGCCCAGAGCTGTCCGGTAGGTTTGTGTGGTTTTTCCCATTTAATGGATGGTATACGGTGAGTCCAATGGTTTGTCCAGGACCTTCAACGTGTCATTTAAATCTGATATCCAGTCTAGTGGGGTATTGTAATGCGAGGGTTTAATGCTATTCTACAGTTCAGTTTACGTATTCTGGAATGTGGTAGTCTAGCCTTAGGTCCTGAAATCTGAAACTGGCAAATCTGGGACTGGGAGTTACAGGGATGTACATGCTCGAGGTAATCTACTCACCTTCCTGCATGGGACAATCCTACAGGGGCGGTTGCTTGCTTGCAGTTGATAGGTCTGCTTGACTTGACCGAGTTGGGTTGATCAACAGAATTTAAAAAGTAAGAAAAAAGAAATCTAGTCACCTCCTGAGGATTGAACCCATGTGCACTGCAAAGGTGTCACTCCATCTGGGGTATTCTGGCCACTGGACCACTACTGGTACTGTACATGCTATGTTAGTCTATCATCACCCTCATCCCAACCTTTTTTTGCAGCCTTGGTTGGAGCAAAGTAAGTAGGGCTGAAAGATTAGGAAAAGAAGGAAAACACAATGGAAGGTGAACTACAGTAATCAACAGCATGCCTAGTGTAATGGGCTACACACTCACTCACCAATGAAACACTTGTAACCCTGATCACAAGCATGACCATCTGCTCATTTTATTTGACCATTTTTTTCTTTTCTTCTTTTTTTCCCCTCACCTTTAAAAATGTTGAATTCTTCGTTGATCTGTATAAGCTTGAAGGCACTCCTGGCTCGCCACCCCTCCTCCTTGGCCAGCCGGTAATACACATCACGCTTGTCCTTGGAGCTGCGACCCATCCTGGAAGTGGTTGTGTTTAATCTGCAGGAAGGACTCTATGTATTTACAAACTCTCTTGCAGTAAAGACTTTAGCCCTCCGAGTGTGGGGATGTCTATTCATTACAAGTTTGACATTTCCTGGGCATTTTATTTTGCTTAGGATTCACTTTTTGAAATGGAAGGGTTATATACTGCTTTCCTATACCAACTAAATGTGAGGCTTTTCCTATCTTGAATAAATCTGTCTAGTAAGAGCATACATAAAATAATAAGGACAACACTCGATTCATGGAGTTAGTGTTGGTCATATCTAAACCCTCCCATTCAAAACCATCAAAACAGCTAGGTTATCAAACTGGATGGGCTAAAATGGTACTAAACTCTGGACATAACTTGGATACCTGGTACTTTAACATCACAATAACACTGCATCATATTCTTGGACTCAGGCATCCTGTGACTTAGGGTCATGGCTTAGTATTAAAACCTAGAGTGCAAGTGTGGAAAGCCTAAAGTTTATGACAATTTTTGAAGCATGTGATGAGGGTTATAAGTGACCTATCAATCCTGGATATTGTCAAGTTTGTCAATAATAAAAAAAATTTGCATGTGCATGTGATTTCTTCTAACAAGCTCTAAGTTTATCAGAAAGAAAGGGTTTTCTCTATGACACAGAAGGGAAGGAAGGCAGAGCAATGCCCACTATTCAATTTATGTAAAAATTGTTAGATTAGGCTACCTGATTTCTGGCACAGACAATCCTCCTCTCATTTACCACACACAAAGGAAACATTTGTGGCAAAAAAGTATTAAAGAAGACACTCCGGCACAGTTAGACAATGTAAAAAAATAATAATAATAATAAAAAATAATAACTGTACCTTATGATGAAATGAAACTTGGAGTCTCTTCTATTTGCGAAGATCCATTTCACATCATATAGCTATCACACCACAGATCCTCAGTCAGATGATGTTCTACTTGGGCCAATGAATTCAGACTGTAGGATCTGTTGGCCACAACTCAGCAGAATCCATGATCTGCTGTGAACCCACCTCTCAAGGAGGGTTGAGTTGGATCGTAAATAATCATTCTCCCTGCTCCTGCATTTTTCTTATTTTAGTTTATTTCACTAGCCACTATGACCTCCTTACATTTATAAAATTACATCAGGTGCAGATGTACTGCAAGTAATCAAATATGATCAGTGGATGATGGATAACGGTGTGGAGACTGTGAAACATGATCATGTGGTCAGGCAAATACTGTACACCTGTGTGGAACTGCCAATAAATAAATAAATAAATAAAGGTTAAATTTTCAGAACTGCACCAAACTATAGGCCACTGAAATTAATAAACTCATTACTGAACTTAAGCAATCCTAAATGCTTTCTTATTTAAAAGCATCCATCACAAATGCTTTTCAACATCCATAGTAAATAAGGTGGGGGTGGGGAGGTTCTCCAACTCCTGTCTCCACCTTTTATTGCATCTATGTTAAAATGCAGCAACCTAACCTAATTCACAATTCAGGATGTGTCATCCACATATTACTGCTGAAAGTTATGCATAAACATTTCCCTTTGATGGTATACAATACTTCAGGGATGTGGAACCATTCACTTTGTGAATAAACAAAAGTACACTTTCGAGTACGAAGCGATTCTGTCAATTACCGGTAATACAGAAATACGATTTTTATCATACAAAGCGGTGGTTTCCAACCTTTTCTAATTCTCACCCCCCCTCACTGAATGACACGTTCCCTGCATCCCCCTTCCTCAAATACTGTATTTTACTGGCATAGTTGGCACATGTCAATATATATCAATTCTTAATCTTTGAAATTGTTTATACTGTATATTCATATAACTAGATTTCTTATTCATATCTGAAATATTTTCTCCATATCATAATTCATAGTTTTCAAATATAATTACCCTCTTTATCAAGCCTTCCCGCCCCCCTAGGCAGCCCTTCGTGCCCCCCTAGGGGGGCGTGCCCCACAGGTTGGAAACCACTGGTATAAAGGGACCCTCCTGTAATGGCAGCAGATTAGGGTTAAGTTAGGTCAAATAAGGGAAAATCTGGCTAGACTGGGAATAATTTGGTTCTGTAGGGTTAAAGTTAGGTTAGGTATCGGCCCACCTGACTGCATGACCACGAAAAATGACATTTTGTGCAGTTGCCTGAGAGGATTTTGACCCCACTTCTCCTCTCCAGGGATAAATCAGGTTAGGTAGATAATGTCAGGTTTGGAAAAATTGTTAGGTCAGGATAAATTAGGTAAGGTTACATTACGGTTAATTAGGTTAGGTACAGGTAGGCTAGAATAACTGAGGCTATGTTATGATCAATTGGGGTCTCTGGCCCATAAGAAACTTAACATACAAATCAGCTTGTCTTTGGCCCATAAGAAACTTACAAATCCACTTGTCTTTGGCCCATAAGAAACTTATCCACTTGTCTTTGGCCCATAAGAAACTTACAGATGTACTACAAGAAAAATAAAATGAAGGACTATGATTAAAAAAAGATTACCCCTCTGGTCTTCCACGTAGGCCTATGTATATGGTACCTCATATTAAGAAATTAGCCATATCATAAATGCTAGTCGCATTATTCAATCATCATCATTAACCATGGCAAGCAGGGCCTAGCAGAACTGTGGAAAATCATCACAGGTAAGATCTGCTTTAACTTCATTCATTCATTCATTGCCAGACGCCATGTATCCCAGACAGGGTGGCCAAGGGCTTAGAGTTAATTGTTTTACAGGGAGGGGCACTAATCCTCCACCAACCCCACTAGACGTAGGGATGCCAACAGCATCTGGTGTTCCCAGGCGGTCACCCATCCAAGTACTAACCAGACCCAACGTCTGCTTTAACTTACGACCTGCTAATGTCATGATCCTACGGTAAATGTATTACATCATTCTTTTATCATGAACCGGGGGGACCAAAATCTGATTTCAAATCCGAACTAGAGTTCATCATCTGCTCCATGATCAATAGACGAGACCCTTGACTATCTATCTATCTACTGCCAGACGCCACAATCCCAAACGGGTGGCCACTTGACTTTGACTTGTCACTATTTGGAAATGTGGGATGCGAGGGAATCACGTCGCAGTTGCGTATATATACATATATGTAAAAAAAAATTAAGGACTTACGACTGACATTCAATACTATGGCGTTGGGTTTGCAATTTTACCTCTTCTACCAAATCTACAGTACATAAAACATACCTATTTTTGTAATATACTGCAGACAGTTGTGTTCACCTGTATGCTTCCGTCTTTCTTGTGCAGTTCTATGATTGATTCTATCCTCCTCTGCGTCTATAAACAAAGGCGTTCCCCGTCAAGAAATTGCCCCATCCCTTACATTTCTTGTTCACCTGTTTATCTTTCTCGAGCCTGACACCTTAACAAAAAATAAACCTAGAGATGGCCATACACGAACTGCGCCCAAGTCATCAGGCAAAAGGTTGCCGTATCTCCCTCGCTAATATACTTCTCCAATAGTCCAACTGCTAACCCATTCATCAACCTCTTTCTCTGACTCTCGACCTCACCCTTTCCCTTCACTTACGTAGTTAATCATTCTCACTCCCCTTTATCTCCATATTATTTGTATAATTATCCTAGTCCAGTACTAAGAACCATTTTAATATGTAAAAGTGATTAACAAATAAACAAGGCTTGGGGCTGGGAGGTATAACGTGCTGTTATACCCAGTGAAAGTGTGTGAAAGTGGAGAAAGCATATGACAGGGTGGATAGGCAAGGATTGTGGAAAGTATTAAGAACATAATAGATGGGAAGTTGCTGAATGCCGTGAAGAGTACGTATGAGCTAAGGCTGCAGTGCGTGTGGACAGCGACCTGAGTGAATTTTTGTTTGAAGGTTGGACTGAAACAGGGATGTGTCATGTCTCCATGGTTGTTAAATCTGTATATGGATGGGGCTATAAAAGAGATACAAGGTAGGGCAGTAGATGTTGGAGAAGTCCTAATGAGGGAGGGCAGTGTTTGGAAACTCCCTGTACTGTTGTTTGCAGATGACACTGTGTTGTTAAGACGAAGGGGAGCTGCAAGGCTTGGTAGATGAGTGGAGAGGTATATGAGAGAGGGGGGTGTGAGCTGGGAGCAGGGCAATGAAATGGTGGGGGACAGGTCGACATGGAGGCGATTTGTTTTTGTTTGTGGCCACCCCTTACGGGATTGAGGTGTCTGGCAATAGATAAATAGATAGACAGATGAAGTGTGTGTGATGCTGAGAATCAAAGGTGTATAACCAGGCAGCAGTTATCGCTATTGCTGTTGTTATAGCCTCCATTGAGCGCGAAGTGGCTCTTTTCCAGCAGTCCATTTTCCTTAGGGGTGGATGCAGCGTTTGATAGTGTGTGTGTTTGGGGGGTAATTACCTTATTTTTACTAACCACCGATTACAATTATGCTTATCAATCTTCCGTTTAAAAAATGCGCCATCGATTGTGATTTTAATGCCATATCCTGTACGTTTTTCTCTAACTTGGCCCAGATTTTCATCCTTTTGCAGCTTATTTCACGTAGCTCAGTTGCATAAAGACATTAGAACATACTGTATACATACCCTCTCCATAGCACTTCTTCATGACTGGCATCACATTTTAGAACTAATGTCTTCTTATAACTCAGACTTCATGATGGAGAGATGGCAATTTTAGGCCAAGTTAGAATGAAAAGAGTATACAAACTTTCAGCGATAGGACCAGATTAACACCATAAGGAATACTGAAACACTGCAGTTGTTACAAGAAAAAAAACACACACAGACGAATAAGCGGGGGGGGGGGGCTTTTTGGAAAACACACACTCACACACACACACACACACACACACACGCCGTTAGCGTTACTGAGAGGTGCAGAGAGCAAGAATAGGGGTCCCCCTTCCTATCGATCCCTGCTTCCATCCCATTCCACACACTCCCACCTCCCCTCCTAAGACCTTTACCCCATTCCTATCATTCTCCTGTCTCAGTGTGACTTGCTGATAGAAATCCATATGCAGTAGTCTAATAGTAGTAGTAGCAGTAATAGTAGTACTAGTAGAAGTAGTGGTAGTAGTAGTAGTAGTAGCAGTAGTAGTAGTAGTATAAGCCTCAGGTTCATGTGAAATGTGAACCCAGTGGACTGCAGGCTTAAATTTCCCTTTTGCAGACCACCATCCTCCTTTCGCGGGGCCTGAGGGACGTTTGTATAACCGGACAGTGGAACCACCAAGTTATATAAGTGCCACCGCGTGAAGGCGCCCCGTTTCAACGCCATGCCGTAGTAAAATGCATATAGGACAAAAGCAGAAGAAAAGACAAAGGAGGGTAATATGAAAACGTAGTGAAGTACTCAAACATTTAATTATTAATGGTTATGTTACATTTCATATAAAGCTTTGTTAAACACACACACACACACACACACACACACACACACACACACACACACACACACACACACACACTACACATATCAGAGAGAATTAAGGACCTAGGAGTGATTATCAATAACAGCATACATAAATGAAGACATGGTAAGAAAGATAATAACATCATTCATCAGACCAACCCTGGAATATGCATCAGTAGTCTGGAATCCTCATCTCAAAAAACACATACCGGTAGATAAGACTGAAAAAGTACAAAGGGCAGCTACAAGATGGGTACCAAGCTCAAAGGATCTAACCTACGAAGAAAGACTAGAAAAATTTAATCTGCCAACACTACAGGAGAGAAGGAAAAGAGGGGACATGATTATGCTATATAAATGCATCTCAGGGAATGAGAAAATAGACATAAATGAATATATAATCTATGGAGAAGCATCAGCAAGGGGACACTGCAAAAAACTGAATAAAAGGAGAGGTGATAAAGACGTAAGGAAATTCAGTTTCCCAAATAGGGCAATTGATCAGTGGAATGCACTACCGAATGAAATAGTGTGTGCCAAAATTATTCGTAAATTTAAGGATATGTATGATAAAAATGGTTTAAGATACGGGACAGTATCCTACGAGCTTGACTCATTCCTGTAAAGATACAAAGGTAAGAACAGAGAGAGAGAGAGAGAGAGAGAGAGAGAGAGAGAGAGTTGCAGCCTTTTCAGGAGAGAGAACATGGACGTCAGTTGTGTGGTGTACGAATTATTTGTTGTATTTCTCTCTCTCTCTCTCCCTCCTTCACACGGATTCACATCATGATTTTTTCCTCTCCTGGTCTATATCTTAATTATAGTTAATATATGGTAAATTAGCAAATTCGTTGGCATATTTTATGACTACTGCTCATATTTCAAAATTATTATTATTACTATTATTATTATTATTATTTTTATTTATTTATTTATTTATTTTTTTTACATCAGCTCAATGACGATCGGTTTCATATCTTAGTGCGCGTCCACACTTGCTGTCGAACATATGTTAGCAACACAGCTGGCAACATGTTCGGGAACATGTTTGCAGCAGTATTTGGACAGATGTATGCAAACATGTTTCAGTGCAGCTTCGAACACTGGCAGCAGAGGCGATGGGATAAGAGTATCCATACGAGGCAGCTGAGACTTGATCATGATGTTGCCAACATGATCTGGACGCTGCTGTTCCCAACATGTTTGCAGCGTGTTCGTTACTGTGTTGCTTACATGTTGCCAACACTTGTTTGAGCACACGTGTGGACGCACATTTACAATAGCCTTTTACTTAATTTATATTACTGGCTAACGATATGAGTGCGGAGAGGGACGCCTTCACGTGGTGACACTGATATATAGCTAGGAAGCTTAACTACCAGGGTATATGAACGTCTCTCAGCTATTTCCCTATCCTCTGAAAGGAAGTGATAGTCTGCGGGAGAAGAACTAAGCCCGCAGTCCACTGGGTTTACAATCAGATGACCCTGGGGTTGCTACTACTTCTGCTACAACTACATCGTCCTCTACTACAACTACATCGTCCTCTACTACTACTACTACTCATTCATTCATTCATCATCTAATCGGATCCAGTGTTGTCCCATGAGGAGCGTTGGAGCCCGGGGCCAAGCAAGTTGGTCCCGACATGGAAGATGAGTGAACAGCCACACTTTTCCCTGAGTGGCATTACGAGAACAATAAACCCCAACCACTCCTTGGATATAAACCTTCACCGGCTCAATCCGACTGGAGCGCTTTAAATACCCACGAAACCACCAGGCAACATCATTTGGTTATATGGTTACCACCCAGCGTGGTAAACTGTTTCCAGGTGTACAGGAAATTGTTTGGCTTATCACTCAGTGTAGAGTCACCCGTGGACAGAAGGAATAGGAAAGAATGAAGGAAAGACAGATAAAGAAGGAAGAGAGTAAAGCGCAGGCACCAGAGAGCAGCGCAACATCAAGTGTGTGAATGGTGAATGCCTACTACTATCTGATAATTTTTGTACAGATCAAGGGAGGGTGAAGAGGTTACTCAACAAACACCCCATCCTCATCCGCTTCATACACCAGGTCAAGAAGTCTCGTGTTCAGCACTTCGTTCTTCCCAGACTTCAGCTCATCAACGACTGGCTTCATGATCCGCTTGAACATACCCTCGACCATGGACCTTCCCACTGACGAGAAGATTATGGGCGCCATCACTTTGGCCAATCCACTTTTCATGCCATTCACCAAGGCCTTGACTGGGGCCAGGTAGGGTTTGTCCAGCACAGAGGGTTCTGGCTTCTTGTTGGCTGGGTTAGTAGTGCTCATTGTTCCTAGAATAAGCGCAAACGGAAACAGGAACCCCGCAGCTCTAGACTCCTTCCACTTGGCTATAAATTGGTCATAATCCCAGTTACTTGGAGGGGCATCAATTAAGGTAACGAGTCTCATGAACGTGGAGTGGTAGTGATGTAAGAGCTCATCCAAATGCGCCTGTCTGACCTGCCTAGTGATGGAGGTGTAGACAATGTACTGCAGGTCATAGATGGGGCTGCCAAATGAACACTGTCCCCAGTCTATCAACATCATATCTTCTATCTCACCCGCAGTCCCATCTTCAGTGTCCTTGTGTTTGTACATCAGATTGTTATTCCACAAGTCTCCGTGGATTAAGCAAGTGACAGGAGACTCACTCGTTAAAATACTTAAGCACTTCTGCAACAGAGATGATTTAACATCTTCGATTTTTTGACCCAGGGCTTCAGTCTCCTTAGAACTTTTGAGAAAAATTACTAGATTGTGTAGCATTGGCATTACGGCAGGCATAAGGGTGCTTAGCATTTTCGATGTAGTTAGAATACATGGATGTTCCTTTTTTATGTCATTGGCCTTGTTATACACATAGGACAATGCGTGGAGCCTTGCGACGCTGTCAATGGCTGTGAGAAGTTGGGGCCAGTCCAGACCTTTACGCTTATCATTAGTTTCATATCCTTTAGTCTTTAAGTTCTCCAAAACTAATACAAACTCCTTTGCCGAGAACTTCCCATAGATCAACTTCGGTATGGGGACCTTTGGCTCTTCGGGAATCTTGGAGACCAGAAGCATATTAAGGTTCCCTATGAGCTCCTCATAGATCACGTACTCTCGCTCGTACGTCAAAAACTTACGGTTAATCTCGTGGATCATGGGTTCAAGACTCGGGAACTTGGCTATCATGCTGAAGGTCGTGGTCTGCTGAGGGACAGGGGAGTTGTCGTCCTCTCCCTCAGCCACTTCTGCAGTCACCTTCGCCAGCTCAGAGTTGAATCCATCACCTGGGCCGGCTCCTGAAAGGCAAAGACTTTTAAGTTGCAGTCAGTAATCCTTTGCAGGACTGAGTTTTAGAAGCAATGATGCAAGGTTATGGATCTTATAATTCATTTAAGTATTACTGATTTGCTTAGAAAAATCTCATTAGGCTTTGACACAACTTTGAGACACTAATACTAAAACAGTACTAATGACAGTAGTAGCGGTAGTAGTAGCAGTAGTAGTAGTAGTAGTAATCACAGTACTGGTAGTAGCAGTAGTAACAGTACAACTCATCATACTCAGGTGGATAAAAATGACCTAGAAGAACTAACCTGGGCCCACAGTGAAGTTGACAACCTTGAGTGAGGCAGGTGGCTTGTCAAGGTGTTCTCCCAGTATGTACTCCAGCCACGGCCCTGTGATGTCTTTCCCTGAGCGAGGCGTCTTCATCCTTCATCCTGCAAGAACAGATGGAGTTTTGTGTGTGTGTGTGTGTGTGTGTGTGTGTGTGTGTGTGTGTGTGTGTGTGTGTGTGTGTGTGTGTGTGTGTGTGTGTGTGTGTGTTTTGAGAAGTACAGGCCTATATGTTTGTGGGCACCTCTTACGGGTGTCTGGCTATAGATAGATATACATAAACAGATATAGACAGATAGATTGTTTCCAGGTGTACAGGAAATTGTCTGGAATCCTCATATAAAAAAAACACATAGATAAGATTGAAAAAGTATAAAAGGCAGCTACAAGATGGGTACCAGGCTTAAGGGATCTAAGCTACGAAGAAAGACTAGAAATACTGAATATGCCAACACTGTAGGGGAGAAGGAAAATAGGAGACATAATTATGCGATATAAATGCATCTCAAGGAAACAGAAAACAGACATAAATGAATATATAACCTATGGGGAGGCATCAGCAGGAGGACACTGCAAAAAACTACATAAAAAGAGAAGCGCTAAAGACATAAGGAAATTCAGTTTCCCAAACAGGGTATTACATCCCCACCCCACTGCCACAGGCTTCAACAGCAGTAATCCAGTATAGGAAGGACGTTGCCCAGTGAGTTGTTCTACCAATGATCAATCTTTAGGTGTACAGTACACAGGATCAGCACAGGCGTCGTAAATAAACACTGGCTTCTTAAGTTCACTGTCTTTATTTTCCAAATAATTACACTGAATGCTTTCCAACTTCACTTCGCTATTCTCACAAGCACTAGAGCTATGCAAACTTTACTAACTGCAATTTCACTTAATTCACTTAATGCTTGACAACACTTCACTATTTTCACAAGTACCGATGATATACAAACTTAAATAACACTTCACTGTTTGCCACCAACATCTCTCTGCTTTCACAAGTACCGAAAACATACAAACTACACTGACACTGCACTACACTCAAACTGAACTGAAAACCGACTGAACTTGCTCTAGTCTCTTCCCCATCCTTATATAAGCTTCCTATATTCTAGAGTTTTCTACTTTCTACGAGAATAACAGTTGCCAACCCAGAGATATCCAAAACATGCCAGAGTTTTCTTTCATTACATAACACTGTACATTATTTAGCATACAAACTTAAATTCATTTACATAATTAACAAGCAAATCACATACACATTATTGAGAAAAAGACCACAAAAATTAATGTACAACTTACGAAATAACTACGCTCACAAACAGCAGGCAAACTGGCAACTCTGACTCGTACCAGAACTAGCCTACGGTAAACATCGGGAATCAATGAGAAACTTCTCGACTACCTCAATGGCAAATCCCGTTTCTTAACCAGGGCAACTGATCAGTGGAATGCACTACTGAATGAAATAGTGTGTGCCAAAACAATTCATAAATTTAAGGATAAGTATGATAAAAATGGCTTAAAACACGGGACAGTACGAGCTTGACTCATTCCTGTACTGATACAATTAGGTAAGAACACACACACACCCACTGGGAGGGTTATTGAGATGAGCAGAAAAACAATGATAGGGGTCTTCCTTTCTATCCCTGCTTCCATCCCATTCTACACACTCCCCCCTCTTACCCGTTACCCCATCCCTACCAATCTCCTTTGTCAGTGTTAATTGCTAATAGAAAGATGTATGCAGTAGTAGTAGTATAAGCCTCATGTTCATCTGAAATGTGAACCCAGTGGACTACAGGCTTAAATTGCCCCTCTGCAGTCCATCGTCCTCCTTTTGCGGGTTAGGGAGGACTGAGGGACGTTTTTATAATGGACGGTAGAACCACCTAGTTATATAGGTACCACCGCATGAAGGCGTCCCTTTTCAGTGCCATGCCATAGTAAAATGCATATGACAAAAGCCAAAGGAAGGACATACGTGGGTATGGAAATGTAGTAAAGAACTCAAACATTTAATTACTGATAAACCATAGTTAAGTTACATTTCGTATAAAGCCTTGCTAACACACACACACACACACACACACACACAGCGTTGCAACCTTTTCAGCAGACACAACATGGACGTCAGTAGTGTGGTGTGTGAATTTTTTGCTGTATTTATTCCCCCCCCCCCTCTCTTTCTTCACACAGACTCACATCATGATTTTTTTCCTCTCCTGGTCTTTTCTTATTTTAGTTGCTTAACATCTGGCAAATTAGCAAATTTATTGGCATATTTCATGACCACTGCACATATTTCAAAATTAACGGTACCTTTTTGGGGGACTTCAGCTCAATGACGATCGGTTTCACGATCTTACAATAACCTTTTACTTAATTTATGTTACTAGCTGACGATATGAATGCGGAGACGGACGCCTTCACGTGGTGGCATTGATCTAGCCAGGGAGCTTAACTACCTGGGTATATAAATGTCTCTCAGTTACTTTCCTATCCTCCGAAACGAAGGTGGTGGTCTGCAGAACTCAGACTGCAGTCCTCTGGGTTTACATTCAGATGAGCCTGGGGTTGCTGCTGCTACCTGATAATTTTTGTACAAGCGGGGCATCTCTTGGTGAAGGGGTTACGCAACAAACAACCCATCCTCATCTGCTTCATACACCAGGTCAAGAAGTCTCGTGTTCAGTACTTGGTTCTTCCCAGACTTCAGCTCATCAAGGACTGGCTTCATGATCTGCTTGAACATATCCTCGACCATGGACCTTCCCACTGAGGAGAAGGTTATGGGCACCATCACTTTGGCCAATCCACTTTTCATGCCATTCACCAAGGCCTTGGCTGGGGCCAGGTAGGGTTTGTCCAGCACAGAGGGTTCTGGCTTCTTGTTGATTGGGTTAGTAGTGCTCAGTGTTCCTTGAGTAAGTGCACACCCAAACAGGAACCCCACAGCTCTAGACTCCTTCCACTTGGCTATAAATTGGTCATAATCCCAGTTACTTGGAGGGGCATCAGTTAAGGTAACGAGTCTCACGAACGTGGCGTGGTAGTGGCGTAAGAGCTCATCCAAATGCACCTGTCTGACCTGCCTAGTGGTGGAGGTGTACACGATGTAGTGCAGGTCATAGAGGGGGCTGCCAAAAGAACACACACCCCAGTCTATCAGCATCACTTCTTCTATCTCGCCCTCAGTCCCATCTTCAGTGCCCTTGTGTTTGTACATGAGGTTATTATTCCACAAGTCTCCGTGGATTAAGCAAGAGACAGGAGATTCACTCATAAAGAAACTGAAACATTTTTGTATCAGAGTAGATTTGACATCAGCAATTTTTTGACCCAGGGCTTCAGTCTCCTTAGAACTTTTGAGAAAACTTATTAATCCGTGCAGCATTGCCGTCATGACAGGTGCAAAGGCGCTTAGGGATTTCGACGTTGTTACAATACACGAATGTTCCTTTTTTATGTCATGGGATTTGTTGTACACATAAGACATTGCGTGGACCCTTGCGATGCTGTCAACGGCTGCGAGAAGATGGGGCCAGTCCAGACCTTTACGCTTATCATTAGTTTCATATCCTTTAGTCTTTAAGTTCTCCAGCACCAATATATACTCCTTTGCCGTGAGCTTCCCATAGATCAGCTTCGGTATAGAGACCTTTGGCTCTTCGGAAATCTTGGAGACTAGAAGCATATTAAGGTTCCCCATGAGTTCTTTATAGAGCAGGTACTCCCGCTGGTTCGTTTGCATTTTACGGTTCATCTCACGGTTCATGGGGTCAAGACTCAGGAACTTGGCTACCATACTGAAGGTCGTGGTCTGCTGAGGGACAGGGGAGTTGTCGTCCTCTCCCTCAGCCACTTCTGCAGTCACCTTCACCAGCTCAGAGTTGAATCCATCACCCGGGTCTGCTCCTGAAAGGCAAAGACTTTTAAGTTGCAGTCAGTAATCCTTTGCAGGACTGAGTTTTAGAAGCAATGACGCAAGGTTATGGATCTTATAATTCATTTAAGTATTACTGGTTTGCTTAGGAAAATCTCATTAGGCTTTGACACAACTTTGAGACACCAATACTAATATGGTAGCCTACTAATGATAGTAGTAGTAGTAGTAGTAGTAGTAGTAGTAGTGCTGGTAGTAGCAGTAGTAACAGTACAACTCAGCGTATTCAAGTGGATAAAAATGACCTAGAAGAACTAACCTGGGCCCACAGTGAAGTTGACAACTTTGAGTGAGGCAGGTGGCTTGTCCAGGTGTTCTCCCAGTATGTACTCCAGCCACGGCCCTGTGATGTCTTTCCCTGAGCGAGGCGTCTTCATCCTGCATCCTGCAAGAACAGATGGAGTTTTCTGTGTGTGTGTGTGTGTGTGTGTGTGTGTGTGTGTGTGTGTGTGTGTGTGTGTAATTCACTGGGTCGGTCATGATCACGTGATGGTTGTGATCATCAGCATTTTACCCTCCCGGAGGAGAACTGAGAGCTCATATAGTCCAATCTAAGGGCAAAGCCTTGACTTCCACACATGCACACACCCATCCTCTTGCTGAAGGAGGACAGTACCCACCCGTTTCGTCAATGAAACTTCTCACATCCCGAGAAAGACGCAAACCCCAGTCTTAGCAGATGCTAGGCGAAAGTGTTACCACTGAGCCGGCATGTGTGTGTGTGTGTGTGTGTGTGTTTTGAAAAGTACAGGGACCACATGTTTGTGGGCACCTCTTACGGGATTAAGGTGTTTGGCTATAGATAGACAGATATACATAAAGAGAGAGAGACAGAGAGAGATAGATAGATAGAGAGAGAGAGAGAGAGAGGAGCACGTGTGTGGCGACGATGTGGCAACGGAGCAAGCAGTGTGAGGTCTTAGGAGGCCCCACCCAAACCGCCTTCATAAAATAGAAAGCCTACAGTATAGTAGAGTTCCACAGGGGTCAGTGCTGGCACCAAATATGTTTTTAGTATATATAAATGACATAGACATTAACACTGGAAATGGAAGCAACCTAAATATGTTTGCTGATGATGCAAAAACACAAAGGAAAATTACTAACAGATTCTTGCAGACAGCTACATGAAGAATTAAATAAACTTCATGAACGGAGCAATAAATGACAAATGGAATTTACTGTGGACAAGTGTCATGTAGTTAAGTTTGGTAAAAGTGAAGACTAGACTGGGATTATAAGTAAGGATGTTCAACCCTACACATCAGAAAGGGAGAAGGACCTAGGAGTGATTATCAGTAACAGACTATCTCCGGCTGACCACATCAATGAGAAGTACGGAACAATTATACACTGCCTGCTAATATGAAAATAGCATTCACATATATATACATGAAGACATACTGAGAAAGATAATAACATCATTCATCAGACCAACCCTGGAGTATGCATCAGTAGTCTGGAATCATCTCAAAAAACATATAGATAAGATTGAAAAAGTACAAAAGGTGGCTACAAGATGGGTACCAGGTTTAATGGATCTAAGCTACGAAGAAAGCCTAGAAAAACTGAATCTACCAACACTGTAGGAAAGAAAGAAGAGACATGATTATGCAATATAAATGCATTCAGGGAAACAGAAAACAGACATAAATGAATATATAACCTATGGGGAGGCATCAGCAAGAGGACACTGCAAAAAACTACATAAAAAGAGAAGCGATAAAGACATAAGGAAATTCAGTTTCCCAAACAGGGAATACATCCCCAACCCACACTGCCATAGGCTTCAACAACAGTAGTCCAGTATAGTAAGGACGTTGCCCAGTGCATTGTTCTACCTATGATCAGCCTTTAGGTGTACAGTACACAGGATCAGCTCAGGCGTCGTAAATAAACACTGGTTTCTTAAGTTCACTGTTTTTATTTTCCAAATAATTACACTGAATGCTTTCCAACTTCAATTCACTATTACCACAAGCACTGGAGCTACACAAACTTTACTAACTGCTATTACACTTAATTCTTGACAACACTTCACTATTTTCACAAGTACCGATGATATACAAACTTCAACAACACTTCACTGTTTGCCATTAACACCTCACTGTTTTCACAAGTACTGAATATATACAAACTACACTGACACTGCACTACACTCAAACTCAACTGGAAACCGCCTGTGCGCTACACTCAAAATGAACTGAAAACTGACTGAACTTGCTCTAGTCTCTTCCCCAACCTTATATAAGCTTCCCACTATCTAGAGTTTTCTACAGTCTGCGAGAACAACAGTTGCCAACTCGGAGATATCCAAAACATGCCAGAGTTTTCTTACTTTACATAATACTGTAAATTATTTAGCATACAAACTTAACTTGAATTGCATAATTTAACAATCACATAAAATACTGAGAAAAAGAGCAAAAAAATTAATGTACAAACTTACGAAATAACTACGCTCACAAACAGCAAGCAAACTGGCAACTCTGACTCGTATCAGAACTAGCCTACAGTAAACATCGGGAATAAGTGAGAAACTTCTCGACTACCTACCTGGCAAATCCTGCTTAACATGGGCAAATGATCAGTGGAATGCACTAGTGAGTGAAACAGTGTGTGACAAAACAATTAATAAATTTAAGGGTATGTATGATAAAAATTGTTTAAAACACAGGACAGTATGAGCTTGACTCATTCCTGTAAAGATACAATTAGGTAAGAACAATTAGGTAGGAACAGAGAGAGAGAGAGAGAGAGAGAGAGAGAGAGAGAGTTGCAACCTTTTCAGCACAAACAACATGGACATCAGTTGTGTGGTGTATGAATTTTTTGTTGTATTTTTATTTTCCTCTCTCTCTCTCTCTCTCTCTCTCTCCACACGGATTCACATCATGATTTTTTCCTCTCTAGGTCTACGTCTTAATTTCAGTTGCTTAACATATGGCATATTAGCAAACTCGTCGTCACATTTCATGAACACTGCACATATTTCAAAATTAATAGTACTTTTTTTTTTTTTTCAGCTCAGTGATGATCGGTTTCATGATCTTACAATAACCTTTACTTAATCTACGTTGCTGCTTGACTATATGAGTGCAGAGAGGTACGCCTTCACGTGGTGGCACTGATATAGCCAGGGAGCTTAACTACCTGGGTATATAAAAGTCTCAGTTACTTCCCTACCCTCTGAAACAAAGATGGTGGTCAGCAGGAGAACTTAGCCTGAAGTCCACTGGGTTTACATTCAGATGAGCCTAGGGTTGCTCCTATCTTATAATTTTTGTACAAATCAAGGGAAGAATCACTTGGTGAAGGGGTTACGCAACAAACACCCTATCCTCATCCGCTTCATACACCAGGTCAAGAAGTCTCATGTTCAGCACTTCGTTCTTCCCAGACATCAGCTCATCAACGACTGGCTTCATGACTCGCTTGAACGTACCCTCGACCATGGACCTTCCCACTGACGAGAAGAATATGGGCGCCATCACTTTGGCCAATCCACTTTTCATGCCATTCACCAAGGCCTTGACTGGGGCCAGGTAGGGTTTGTCCAGCACAGAGGGTTCTGGCTTCTTGTTGGCTGGGTTAGTTGTGCTCAGTGTTCCTAGAATAAGCGCAAACGGAAACAGGAACCCCACAGCTCTAAACTCCTTCCACTTGACTATAAATTGGTCATAATCCCAGTTACTTGGAGGGGCATCAATTAAGGTAACGAGTCTCATGAACGTGGAGTGGTAGTGACGTAAGAGCTCATCCAAATGCGCCTGTCTGACCTGCCTAGTGGTGGAGGTGTAGACAATGTACTGCAGGTCATAGATGGGGCTGCCAAATGAACACTGTCCCCAGTCTATCAACATCATATCTTCTATCTCACCCACAGTCCCATCTTCAGTGTCCTTGTGTTTGTACATCAGGTTGTTATTCCACAAGTCTCCGTGAATTAAGCAAGTGACAGGAGACTCACTCGTTAAAATACTTAAGCACTTCTGCAACAGAGATGATTTAACATCTTCGATTTTTTGACCCAGGGCTTCAGTCTCCTTAGAACTTTTGAGAAAACTTACTAGATTGTGTAGCATTGCCATTATGGCAGGTATAAGGGTGCTTAGGGTTTTCGATGTTGTTGCAATACATGAATGTTCCTTTTTTATGTCATGGGATTTGTCATACACATAGGACAATGCATGGAGCCTTGCAACACTGTCAATGGCTGTGAGAAGATGAGGCCAGTCCAGACCTTTACGCTTATCATTAGTTTCATATCCTTTAGTCTTAATGTTCTCCATAACTAATACATACTCCTGTGCCGAAAGCTTCCCATAGATCAACTTCGGTATGGGGACTTTTGGTTCTTCGGGAATCTTGGAGATCAGAAGCGTATTAAGGTTCCCCATGAGCTCCTTATAGACCACGTATTCCCGCTGGTTTGTCCGCATCTTCCGGTTTATCTCACGGCTCATGGGTTCGAGACTCTCAAACTTGGCTATCATGCTGAAGGTCGTGGTCCGCTGAGGGACAATTGATTTGTCGTCCTCTCCCTCCGTCATTTCTGCAGTCACCTTCACCAGCTCAGAGTTGAATCCATCACCCGGGCCCGCTCCTGAAAGGCAAAGACATTTAAGTTGCAGTCAGTAATCCTTTGAACAACTGGATTTTAGAAGCAATAAAGCGAGGTTATCGATGTTATAATTCATTTTAGTATTACTGGTTTGCTTAGAAAAATCTCATTAGGCTTTGACACAGCTTTCAGACACTAATACTAAAACAGTACGAATGACAGTAGTAGTAGTAGTACTACTACTACTAGTAGTAGTAGTAATCACAGTGCTGGTAGTAGCAGCAGTAACAATACAACTCATCATACTCAGGTGGATAAATATGACCTAGAAGAACTAACCTGGGCCTACAGTGAAGTTGACAACCTTGAGTGAGGCAGGTGGCTTGTCCAGGTGTTCTCCCAGTATGTACTCCAGCCACGGCCCTGTGATGTCTTTCCCTGAGCGAGGCGTCTTCATCCTGCATCCTGCAAGAACAGATGGAGTTTTCTGTGTGGTCTGTGTGTGTGTGTGTGTGTGTGTGTGTGTGTGTGTGTAATTCACTGGGTTGGTCAGGATCACATGATGGTTGTGATCATCAGTATTTTACCCTCCCAGAGGGCAGCTGAGACCTCATATAGTCCGATCTACGGGCAAAGCTTTGACCTTCACACACGCACACACCCATCCTCTTGGTGAAGGAGGAGAGTACCCACCCGCTTCGTCAATGTAAATTTCGCATCCCGAGCAAGGCACGAACCCCTGACTTAGCAGATGCTAGGTGAAAGTGTTACCACTGAGGCAGTGTGTGTGTGTGTGTGTGTGTGTGTGTGTGTGTGTGTGTGTGTGTGTGTGTGTGTGTGTGTGTGTGTGTGTGTGTGTGTGTATTTACCTATTTGTGATATACAAGAAATGAGCTACGCTCGTGGGGTCCCGTCTCTGTTTCTCAGTAAGTCAAATTTTGCTTTAAACTCGTTTAAGTTTTTAGACTGGACGATCTCTTTGTCCAAGTTATTCCACAGGTCTATACATCTATAAGGAAAACTATATTTCTTGATATCCTTCAAGCAGCTTGGCTTCTGCAGTTTCATTCCATGTCCTCTTGTTACTCTCTCATCCCATAAAAACAGATCTTCTCTGTCAATTTTATCTCCTCCCACCATGGTCCTGAACACTGCAATCATGTTACCCCTCTCTCTCCTTTCCTCTAAGGTAGGCAAATCCAGCTTTTCCAGCCTCTCTGTACGACAGATCTGCCAGACTGGGGACCATCTTAGTTGCTGTTCTTTGTATTCTCTCAATCTTGTTTATATCTTACTTTTTGTGTGGGGACCACACTACTGCTGGATATTCTTACGTGGGGCAGTTCTTAGCCATTATCAATTTTTTCATCATCTTTTCATCCACGTAATGAAATGCTACTCTTATGTTAGTCAAGAGTTTATACATCTCTCTAACTATCTTGTTAATATGTTTTTCTGGAAACAAACTATCCTGGACCAACACACCCAAATCTTTCTCTTCTCTCGCTTTTGTGACAGGTTCATTACCCATCAAATAATTCAGTGATGGCTCTTGGTATTTTTACCCATTTCCAATATTTTACATTTCTTTGCATTGAATTTCATTTCCCACTTCTGGCTCCAATCATGTATCTTATCCAGATCCTCCTGCAGCAAGTTACAGTCCACCTCTGCCTCTACCTTCCTCAGGATCTTCGCATCATCAGCAAACAGACTTGCATAACTGTTCACTCCATCTACCATATCATTAACGTAAATCAGGAACATTACTGGCGCCAAAACAGAGCCCTGAGGGACTCCACTTGTTACTTCTCTTCATCCAGACATCCTGTCCTTTATTACTGTCCTCATTTGTCTGTCTCTCAGAAAGTCTCTCATCCATTCCAGGAGGTTTCCCTTCAGTCCTCCTGTATGCTCTAGTTTCCACAATAGCCTCTTATGGGGCACCTTGTCAAAGGCCTTTTCCAATTCTAAATACACACAATCCACCCAACCGTCTCTCCTGTAGCACGTCAATTGCTCTTGAGTAAAAACTCAACAAGTTGGAAATGCATGACCTTCCACTTCTGAATCCAAACTGACTTTCAGCCAAAATATTAATCTCTTCCAGATATTTCATCCATTTTATCTTTCAGGATTCTCTCGCACAATTTTGCAACCATGCTAGTTAGGGACACTGGTCTATAATTCAGGGGTTCTTCCTTGTTTCCTTCCTTATATATTGGTACCACATTTGCCCTTTTCCATCCTTGAGGCACTTTCCCCTCTTCCAGAGAACACACAATTAAACCGTGAATCTTATCCGCCAGTTGTTCTCTGCATTCCCTCAGTACTCAATTAGAGATTCCATCTGGTCCTGGGGCTTTCCTTACATCTTGAGTTTCCAGTAATTTATACACTTCCTGTACTTCCACTTTTATATCTCATCACTACATTTCTAGTCACTCCCTCCCCTTCCACAAACTCACTTTCATTAGTGAAAACTGACCGGAAACGTGTGTGTGTGTGTGTGTGTGTGTGTGTGTGTGTGTGTGTGTGCAGAGTATTTATGTGGGGTTTGGGATGGATTTGAGGTTACGTGTGTGGTTTTTGGAAGTATTTATGTGTGTGTGTGTGTGTGTGTGTGTGTGTGTGTGTGTGTTGAGAGAGTATTTGTGTGTGTGTTTTGGGATGGATTTGAAGTTACATGTGTGGTTTTTGGAAGGATTTGTGTGTGTGTGTGTGTGTGTGTGTGTGTGTGTGTGTGTGTGTGTGTGTTCTTACCTAACTGTATCTTTACAAGAATGAGTCAAGCTCGTACTGTCCTGTGTAATAAACCATTTTTATCATACATATCCTTAAATTTATGAATTGTTTTGGCACACTATTTGATTCGGAAGTGCATTCCACTGATCAACTGCCCTATTTGGGAAAATGAATTTCCTTACGTCTTTATCACCTCTCCTTTTATTCAGTTTTTTTGCAGGGTCCCCTTGCTGATGCTTCTCCATAGATTATATATTCACTTATGTCTATTTTCTCATTCCCTGAGATGCATTTATATAGCATAATCATGTCCCCTCTTTTCCTTCTCTCCTGTAGTGTTGGCAGATTAAATTTTTCTAGTCTTTCTTCGTAACTTAGATCCCTTAAGCTTGGTACCCATCTTGTAGCGACCCTTTGAACTCTTCCAGTCTTATCTGTTTCTTGAGATGAGGATTCCAGACTACTGATGCATACTCCAGGGTTGGTCAGATGAATAATGTTATTGTCATTCTCAGCATGTCTAGATTTATGAATGTGAATGCTATTCTCATATTTGCATGCAATGTATACATGTTCCGTACCTTTTCACTGATGTGGTCAGCCGGAGATAGTCTGTTATTGCGCGCGCGCCGTGTGTGTGTGTGTGTGTGTGTGTGTGTGTGTGTGTGTGTGTGTGTGTGTGTTTTTGAGGAGTATAGGGCATATTATGTTTGTGGGCACCTCTTACGGGGTTAAGGTGTCTGGCTATAGGTAGACAGATACACAAACAAAGAGAAATAGATCCAGAGAGAGAGAGAGAGAGAGAGAGAGAGAGAGAGATTTTCAATAACTGCCCGTACTAGAAGCGGTTACCGAGATATAACGCACAAAATAAATCGCTAAAGAAGACCTGTAACGCGCCCCTGATACCGTAAGCTGGTCTGTGAGCTTGACTGCTGGAATATAAAGATCCGATAGCGTATCAGAGGCTAGGCTTGCTATCACCCGGGTTGACAGCGATGATAATGAGTTCTGTATCAACAAAGACATCCTGTTCATCATCATCATCATCACCCCAATTCCCACTAATACCTCATCATCATCATCATCATCATCACCCACTTCCTACTACCATCCCACAAGCATCATCATTATTGTCGTCATCATCATCATTACCATCATCATCATTATCATAATCATCATCATCATTACTATCATCATAACTATCATCATGATCATCATCATCATTACTATCATCATCATCATTAACATAATCATTATCATAATCATCACTGTCATCATCACCATCACACCGTTGTTCCCACTGATATCTTATCATCATCACATCATCATCACCACCACCATCATCGCTCATCAACATCATCACCATGCATTATCACCACTACCGTAACTCCACTATCTCAATCTTCATTATCACCATCATCATGATCGTCATCGTCACCCTACTTCATCATCATCACCCTACTTCCCGCTGACATCTCATAATCATCATCAACAGCATTATCATCATCATCATTATTATCATCATCATTTTCATCGCCATTGTAATTTCCACTAATACCTCACAATCATCACCACCCCGATTCCCATTAATATACCTCACCATCACCTCCATTCATCACCATCATCATCATCAACAACAACATCTTTTCATCCTACATGCCCACGAGAGGCAGTTATTCAAATTATGCAAACCTTCCAACAGCGAAATAATTAATGAATACTCTCTCTCACCCACTAGTTTGTATAATCGTGAATAACTTAATGAAGGAAAAATCCAAAGTGAAAATTTTGACGTAAGCTGAACAGAATGCCCCCCCCCTCAAAAAAAAAAATGCAGATGAGACGGGTCGAAGGGGTTGATTTCTCTCTCTCTCTCTCTCTCTCTCTCTCTCTCTCATTCTAATTATTATTAATTTTACTGTTATTCTCTCCCTCCCCCCCTCCCACTCATTCTACTTATTATTATTAATATTGTTTTTTGGTGTTTTTTTCTTCTTAATATTATTGCTTATTTTTATCAAAGGGCGCGTGGCTACACCCAAATGTAAAATATGCACGATGTGGCCACACCCACGAATGTCCATCACTAACTGTATGTAACTACTGGCTGAAGGTGTGTGGCAAGACCCACCACCTTCTTTTGTCGTATAAGCACTCTGTACACTCAGTTCAATTCAGCAAGGTTGTATATGCCGGTCCATTGCAGTACGAGAGTTTTCCTAAGGTGGGAAGTAGGAAAAATATCCTGTAAAAATACGCTGCTATACTTGAGTGGTTTATACTGTTTGTAATTACCATCGACTGAACAAGTATGATGAAAGCACAGAATGTTTTGGCTACGTCCCATTCTTTATGAACAAAAGTATAAGCTCTGATAATCAAACTGCCTCGTATGCACACACAAATCGTCTAACTGCTGCAAGGCTTTACTGTAAATCGAATAAGTCAAATGGCCATCCCTTACAAGATTTTGGTGTCTGGCAATAGATAGATAGATAGAATGGGTTTTATGGGAATGTAAGCTACCATCACCCTTGACCATCACTTTACCCGATGTTATTGTTCTAAGTATAAACAATTAGGAAAAAAAAAAATTCACAGAAACCTTCAATTAATGTCTATCACATCGTTAATTTATTCAATCTGGTAATGTAGCCTATTTCACTGTATTCCTATGATCAGATTCAACTTCGGGAAAATCTATGAGGAAAACAGAAAGGTCTGTTTTCACTATTTCAGTACCGGAGGAATCTTCCCAAACTGAATACAATCGTCTGGGTGTGGCAAGAATTAAAAAAAAAAAATGCATCATCGTTTTAAAGCGGTTAGAGCACTCTGTACCTTTTACAATATTTCAATTCCTCGAACTTTCGCCACAGCACGAAATTGCCCGAGCCCACAGGATGACGTATAAGAACATTTCTATAATTAAAGACACTAAATCATGAACACTCTTGTTAGTGCCGCCAGATATCAATTTTATGCTCAATCCCAGTCTTCCCCTAGAACGTGACCATATGTTAAAGTCTGTAGTCGCAAGCTGAAGTGAAAGCAAGCTTCAAACCTTACCGTGTCCGCTGTGGGAGAGGAAAGAGGGCCTTGACGATATCGTACGTCTGGCCGCGTTGATCATAACATTTCATCAGAGTTGCTAAGTTAGCGTTTTTTTGGCGCTTCCCTTGTAGCATCAATTTCGAATGTGGAACGAATGTGGAGAAGTTATATAATCAGAAGATACAATAGTTTGGGTTCTACTTGAACCCTTTACAGGTGTGAGTAGTGTGGAACATGCCCGTAGTTATAAGGGACGGCTTTGGTTTTTGTCTATCGCTTGCACGGCTTGCCGAATCCCAATCTACCTGTAGAACACGACCTGCAAAGGTCTAATATACTTTCAGGTCCCTTACAATGCTAAACTTGCCCTAAGAAATTAAAGTTCGTTAAATGAAAGACACAAACGACACCTTTGATAGCCACAACCACCCCTGCAATATCGTAAGGGGAAAGAAAGCATTATTACTACGGGGGAGGCAGTGCTAACCAAGAGGGTTCCACCATCGATAAACTCTGCTCAGGGTGATGGTCTGCTACTGTACAAAATTTCGTGTACCTACGTAAAAAAATGTGGTGTTTACATTGGGAGTAGTCCCCCCGTGGTGGGTGGCCAATGGGGGTCCTATCCTGCTTAAACTGCGTCGCCAGGGTGAACGTCTAGCATATGCAAAATTTCGTGTTTCTTGGCTACAAACCACGATCGTACATAAAGCAACAGGCCACGACTTCCGGGAGTCGCTCCTCCATAGAGGTTAGTTTCTGGGGGTCTATCTATCTATCTCTGTCTTGCGAGACGCCTTAATCCCGTAAGGGGTGGCCGCAGACAAATCGCCTCCGTGTCGCCCTGTCCCCCGCCACTTCATTGCCCTACTCCCAACTCACACCCCTCTCTCCTATATACCTCTCCAATCCATCCTTCCATCTCATCCTTGGCCTCCCCCTCCCTCTCTCCCACTCCACCACACTCGCATACACTCTCTTCGTCAGTCTCTCTGGGGGTCTCACTGCTTAAAACGCGATCTCTGGAATGATCCACCAGTGTGCAAAATTTCACGTTCTTAGAGAAAAAACTGTGGCACTGTTCTCTTCCCCCAGGGAGGGTGGGGGAGGGCGCCCATCCTCCCGTGGGAGTGGTTATCGGGGGTCTCACCCTATCTAAAATGTGATGGGGGTAAATGCTTATCAGTTATGCAAAATTTCATGTTCCTAGACTTAAAACTATGGTCGGGCATAATGGTTTTGCCGTGACAACTGGGGGCTCCTCCCCACCATGGGGTTGGCCATCGCGAGTCCCACCGTGGTTTTAACCTGGCGCGAGTCAAGCTCTCTCCCACTGTTCACCTGTTAACTGGTAAGGAACCCAACTACCTCAACCTTCCTTCTATACCATTGCTTAATCTTGTTCCTAGGCAATATCTAACATACTACTGGATTTTATCATCGAGTTAAAAATCGCATCCACTTAGCAACAATTTCCAACGCGTAGCCTTAAGACTTATGCACAGTTTTAACAATATTCTAGGATTTTTTTTGCATATTTCCTATTGAATTTAAAGAATACCTTGTATTTAGCGACTTTAAACATTAATCAAGGGCAAATTAAGAAAGATTTGTGAATTTTTGACAAATATTGAAATCTTTTACTGGAGTTATCTAGAATATCGGTAGATTTTTGCCGCCTGACGAAAAAAAAAAAAAGGCTGAACACCGAAACGAAAATTGCTACCACACATGAAAAATTAATGAATGAAAAAATAAAACGCTAACTTGGTAACACTGGCGTTTGTTTTGATAGCTGCCGACGGTCGCCATTTAAGAGGATTGCCATATGGAGGAAACTACACACATCCTTGAAGCTTACAAACTTTCTCTGCCTTAACCACTCTTGACTTTACTCCGACGACTTACATTATTTTTTCCAGGACCAGACGATTTTATTCAGCTTTTGGAAAGAGATAGCTTGTTTATACTCACTTACCATGTTATAATGCTAATAGAGGTGGGGGCGTTAGAAGGTAGGGGTGCTCACCATCCTTTCATTCGATGTGTACGTGCTGCTTTGGGTGTCTGCCCTTTCCTCTCCTCCATCCCCCCTCTTCTGTCTTTCTTTTCTTCACTCTCGTCTTTCTTCTGCCTGTGGATGACTTTACACTCCCTCTTCTTTCTTTCCTTCATCCTTTCCTCTTCCTTCTCCTTATGGGTAACTCTACACTGAGTGACAAGTTAAATGGTTTTTTATACACCACGAAACCATTTACTACGCTGGGTGGTAACCATATAACCAAATTATGGCGCCTGGTGGTTAATGGGTAATTAAGGCGCTCCAATCGGATTGAGCCTGTGTAGGTTTATATCCATGGGGTGGTAGGGGTTTATTGCTCACGTAATGCCACTCAGGGATGAGTGAGGCTGGTCACTCTCGTCTTACATGTCGAGACCAAATTGCCAAGCCCCGGGTTCCTACGCTCCTCATGGGGCGACATAGGATTGGATGATGGATGAATGGATGGAGTTTCGTTATAATCAAACTGGAGTGATTATTAAAAAAAAAAAAAAAAAAAAGTGCACTCTGATGGCTGGCGAGGGACGCCTTCACGTGGTGGCACGGATATAACCAGGTCCCTCAACTGCCTGGCTAAACAAACGTCCCTCAGCTACTTCCCTATCCCCCAAAAGGAGGACGATGAGCTACATATCATCCAATAAGTCTGCAGTCCACCAGGTTCACGTTTCAGATGAACCTGGGGCTACAACAGCTACACCAACTGCTACTACTACTACTACTGCTACTACTACTACTACTGCTACTACTACTACTACTGCTGCTGCTGCTACTACTGCTATACAGTATACTTTTCCTACTACTGCTACTAATACTAATACTACTAACAGTAATTCTACTACTACTATTACTACACCTTGTACTTCTACTACTACTACTACTTCTTTACGGTATACTTTTCCTACTACTGCTACTAATACTACTAAAACTAATTCTACTACTACTATTACTACAACTTTTACTACTGCTGCTACTAATACTACTGTACTAACACTAATTCTACTATTACTATTACTACTATCATTACTAGCACTATTTCTACTACTGCTACTCCTTTTACTACTGCTACTACTATTTGGCTACTACACTTGCTACACTAATTCCTTTGGATTTTTTATTAGGTAAATAATTCCTGTACGTTACTATAGCTGCTTCACCTTAACTTGGCCCAGATTTTCGACCTTTTCCAGCATACATCACGGAAATCACTGGAGAACTAGAGGGGCACTCAGTGGAGCGCATCTCTCCGACAGGGGCAATGTAATGAACGGATCTTGAATTTGGCTTACGTTTGTACTGTTTTTGTCTTTTTTCTTGGAAGGAACTGTTAATGCGGGCTCAGCCTTTGGTTCCTTCTTCCTTGCATAAAAACAAAAAAATCCAAACCACCTTCATAATGGGTTAGATTTTCTCACTCCGACAAGGAGAGTATGTTTTCACTCCTGTTTGTTTGTTTGTTGGCAGGATTACTCAAAAACTAAAAGAGAGATTTGAGCCAAATTTGGTGGGTAGATAGCCCATGTTCCAAGGAAACAATCATTTTACTTTTGGCACCGATCAGCGTCGTATTAAAGATTCTGGATCCGGAAAACACTTTTGGCAAAATCCTAATCAGTGATGAGAAAGCCCAACCCATTATGAAGAGTGGTTTGGAAATTACGTTGCCCTCGTCGGAGACATGCGCTCTACTGAGTGCCCTTCTAGTTGATCAGAGTTTAGCAAAAAGTGGTTTACGGATCCAGAAGCTGTAATTTAATCCGGATGGGTCCCAATAGTTAATCGATTGTTCCCTGGGACTATGCCTATCTTATCTACCCACCAGATTTGGTCTAAATCTTAGTTTTTTTAATAATCCTGCTAACAAACAAACAAGGGTGAAAACATACTCTCCTTGTCAGAGAGAAAATGACAATGCATCGGCTCTACATCCTATCCACAGCACTTCTTCGTGACTAGCATCATATTCTGGTGTTAAGCTAATATTACACCACAGCATTCAAGATGGAGAGATGACAAGTTTAGGTCAGGTTAGAGTATGTGCAGTATAATGTCCCCAGGCAAAAAATTATAACCATTCATCTCGGCACCAGAAAATAATGATCCATCACAAATTCTATGAAAATTCGTGATACGTTAGCTTTCTAGGCCGTCGATCGTTTGACAGTGGCTACAAGGTTTATCAGTTTCAGCAAGATAAGGTTTACGACACTCAATATTTCAAACAAGATAAGGGTGAGCACTATATATTTTTTCTAAAGGAGTTCAAACAAGGGTGAGCACTACATATTTTTTCTAAAGGAGGTGATTGGTAGACCCCCCTCCCCCTGCCTTTGTTGTTGCTCCGAAAGATAAGAAGTTTACCAGCCATATCCGTTCTCGAGATTAGAATGTCAAACTGAATTGACAGTCTCTCTCTCTCTCTCTCTCTCTTTCAAATACCTCACGTCTACCTTAAACTTACTATCAAATGACTGAAGAAACTTGGATCCTGTTTGGTGGGACGAACAAGGAGAGGACACAGCACAGTCTTCCCTCACGTTCTACCAGCAAGCAAAACTGGTTCTAATTAATTTTGTTAGTGAATATCAGGGTTGCAGCAGTCAGCGTTACTTGCAAGATTATAAAGGAAAATGTGGCGGGAGGAGAAATTTACAGGTAGGGCTCATTTAAAATTACACTACAGGCGTACTTAAGATTGTCCCTTAAGAGCTGTGACGTATATGTTTTGGGCGGGGGCGGGGGGGCCAATTTTCTTAGTGCACTTCGAGTTAAGATCGCCTTCCCATTTATTATTATTATTATTATTATTGTTATTATTTTTATTATTTTACTCTAACCCGTCTTAACCTATCCTAACCTTACGCAAGTTAGCAGATGAGCCGAACTTGATACTATGACAACAAACCTAACCTAACCCAGACTTTCCTGGATAAGAAAATATGTAAAAAAGGTACACAGAATGGAGATCGGAGGGCGGGCGTCTGGGAAGGTCTGATGCAACAGGTCGGCTGCAGGGTCGTATAGGAAGCTTCGTGACAACTGTTCCTGAGCGATGTATTATTCATATTACATCTTACACCTGAACTCTTTCCTCTGGGCTGCTTTCACGTTTGTTTTATCGATATATTTTGCATCAGTGACACACAACAGGATGCTGAGGTGTAAGGTGCTGGTCAAATCGCAGAGTAAAAGGTGCTATGGAGCCTACAGTACCACATATAGGAAAATCGAAAGAGATGTGACCTCGTTCCTCCCAGCGGAACTCATAAGTGGTCATACGAGGTTGCACTTAGACCTTGACCGACCTTGAAACCCGGATGTAGCTCTCGTGTTTATCTGTACTCTCTCTCTCTCTCTCTCTCTCTCTCTCTCTCTCTCTCTCTCTCTCAAGGCAGTATAACATAGGAACAAATAAACAATACATTAACCCCTAAGAGAAGAGAAATATTAATGGATATACCCCCATCACCCTCATATTCACCCACCCCCATCACCCTCACTTTCACTCACCCCCACCACCCTCATCTTCACTAACCCCCACCACCCTCATCTTCACTCACCCCCATCACCCTCATCTTCACTCACCCCCATCACCCTCATCTTCACTCACCCCCATCACCCTCATCTTCACTCACCCCCATCACCCTCATCTTCACTCACCCCCATCACCCTCATCTTCACTCACCCCCATCACCCTCATCTTCACTCACCCCCATCACCCTCATCTTCACTCACCTCCAACACCATCAAATTCAATAACCCACATCACCCTCATCTTCATTCACCCCCATCACCCTCACTTTCACTCACCCCCATCACCCTTATCTTCACTCACCCCCATCACCCTCATCTTCCTCACCCCCATCATCCTCACCCTCACCCTCGCACCATCGCCTCACCTGCTACAGTTCGCCTACCTGCCAGAGAGAGAGACAGTATATTAAACTTTCACACACACACACACACACACACACACACACACACACACTTAGGATGATCTCACACAGCGGTACAGTATGAGTCGCCGATACAATATACCTTTCGTGCATCGCAGGAATGGTAAACAACAGTACTCAGCCATTCAGATGATTAAATATTTACGTATGAGAACTGTCAGTAACGCAGAAAATAAATGATGTACGTCTGAAGTAGCGTAAGTGATCTAAAGAGGTACAGTCAAAGATATTACACCCTCCCATGCAGTTCTGTCTGAAGAAAATGCGACTGGCGAAATTAAAAGAAAAACCCTATCTCAACTAATGCGTGTTTCAGATGGTTCGTCTTTTCCGCTATGCATTCGTCAAAGTTCAGGAAGATACTCGGTCTATCTCTCTATCTATTGCCAGACGCCTAATTAATCCCGTAAGGAGTGGCCACAAACAAACAGCCTCCATGTCGCCCTGTTCCCCGTCATTTCATTGCCCTGCTCACAGCTCACACCCCCTTTCCTCATATACTTCATCCCTCCATCTCATCCTTGGCTTCCCCCTCCCTCTACCCCCCTCCACCTCACTCACATACACTCACCTCGTCAGTCTCTCGCTCTCCATCCTCTCCACATGGCCAAACCACCTCGTGTCTCTGTATTATACCATTATGACAGGCCTGTGATTGACAAGATGAAACGAAGCACCGGGTTAGAGCAGCTACAATATCCGAGTCTGAACGCTGGACGGACCCCTGAGCCTCGTTTCCTCCTGTCGATCACACGCCTGAAGCAAGTATGGCCGCACCCTTACGACAACACAGGCAACTTACAACATACATCTCTCTCTCTCTCTCTCTCTCTCTCTCTCTCTCTCTCTCGACCAGTTCGGCAGTGGCAAATGTCGGCGCCTGACTTCTGGATGACGTCACATGGCACATCGGACCTTCCTGTGGTGGCATCGAACCTGCAGGGTGAGGAAGGAAGTTGATGTTATGAGAGAGGGCGTTACTGAGAGCATGGCCGTCAGTGGGGAGTATGTTATGTGATATTCAAAGTGACCTCGGCTCGTACCTGATAACATGCACGCGTGGGGTTTGAATTATACGACCTACTGCACGTGTGAAAATGTTGCTGTGTAGCCTCTCTCTCTCTCTCTCTCTCTGCAAAATACGCCACTACAAATACATCGCCTCATATCTCGCTCATCGATAGAAATACACCAACCAGGAAGTGTAAATAAAATGCACACACTTATACCCACACACATATACACACATACATAGAGACAGATGGACAGATAGATATGCAGAGTATACAGTATATAAGGAGAGAGAGAGAGAGAGAGAGAGCAGTGCTATGGTTAAAAATATACTGTACATTAGATAAGGATGTGACAATGTACTTATCTCCTATACCCTCACAACTCCCTCTCTACCACAGCCAGTGTGAGGAAGATAAGAGAGACAGTCTGATAAGGGAGAGAGAAGGAAGGAAGTACAAGCGTGGCGAGAGAGAGAGAGAGAGTAGAAAGAAGGGGAATTCATTACCTCTAGTAAATTAAGCTCAGCAGTAAATTAAGCTCAGTAGTTAATTAAACTCAGTAATTAATTACGCTCAGTAGTCAATTATGCTCAGTAATTAAGCTCAGTAGTAAATTAAGCTCAGCAGTAAATTAAGCTCAGTAGTTAATTAAGCTCAGCAGTAAATTAAGCTCAGTAGTAAATTAAGCTCAGCAGTAAATTAAGCTCAGCAGTAAATTAAGCTCAGTAGTAAATTAAGCTCAGCAGTAAATTAAGCTCAGCAGTAAATTAAGCTCAGTAGTTAATTAAGCTCAGTAGATAATTAAGCTCAGTAGGAAATTGAGCCCAGTAGTAAACTGAGCTAAGCAGCAAGTTTAGCACACACACACACAAATATATATATCAGTGAATCAGTCAGTCAATATTATTTCGTACACACACACACACACACACACACACACACACAAATAAAGATATGAGAGTTGATTAAAAAGTGAGTGACTCACCTTACTGACTAATTAAGGTAAAGGTAAATATAAGAGTTCCCTAACACCTTTTCCTAAGCGACTTAATTTCCTTATTACACCTTACCGTCCTCCGTGTTACATAAATCATTCTAATATCGCCATACTGTGCTTCGATAACATACAAAAGGATATTAACTAGCCGTATCTAAAAATAAATCGCTAAGGAAGAGGTGTTAGGGAGCCTCCTTGACCTACGGGAATCGTGACTCTTATCTCTACGGCGATAAACCCGATCATTTCGTTACTCCATATAACCGCCTCGGGATGGCCATTGTTCCCCGATACCTATCACACCACACCACCCCAGTCCTAACCACAACTACCACAACCACCACAACCCCACCACACACACGTTAGGTCCCAAATTCATCCTTTTTTACCTGGGACTTTCGCTCTAAAAGACAATAATGGGTTTGGCACTGTGTTGGTCCCTGTTGACAATTACTCAGTGCGTGAATTTGATTTGGGATAGCAGCTGGTAGTGGTTTGGTGGGGTGCTTTTAGTCGGCGGGTCACATTTCTGCCTGATCTGTCGGTGGAGGGAGTCGGGTGGCGAGGAAGGGTTGAAAGGTGAGTGTCTGTCGGTGGGTCGGGTGGCGAGGAAGGGTTGAAAGGTGAGTGTCTGTCGGTGGGTCAGGTGGCGAAGAGGAGTAGAAAGGTGAGTGTCTGTCGGTGGAGGGAGTCGGGTGGCCACCATTTCTGCCTGATCTGTCGGTGGAGGCAGTCGGGTGGCGAGGAAGAGGTGAAAGATGAGTGTCTGTCGGTGTGAAGTGAAGAGACAGTCAGCATCATCCCACGGCTTCCCTACCTTACTCCCCCTACCCCCATACCTCCCTCAGCTGCCTCCCCATACTACTAGAACTACTACTACTGGACTACTTCTGGGTCAGTCTCTCACTCTCCACCCTCTCCACATGGCCAAACCACCTCGTGTCTCTCTCCCCCTCTCCACCTCACTCACACTCTCCTCGTCAGTCTCTCACTCTCCATCCTCTCCACATGGCCACACCACCTCAGTGTGTTTCTCCTAAAGCTTCCTATCATGGTCATGCTACGTGGAAATAATTACGGAACAAGTAGCGACACACACACATCAAACTACTTACCCCAATGGTGATGCTCCTTGCTGTTCCTTGCTGTTCCTTGCTGTTCTTTGCTGTTCCTTGCTGTTCCTTGCTGTTCTTTGCTGTTCTTTGCTGTTCCTTGCTGTTCTTTGCTGTTCCTTGCTGTTCTTTTCTGTTCTTTGCTGTTCCTTGCTGTTCTTTGCTGTTCCTTGCTGTTCCTTGCTGTTCCTTGCTGTTCTTTGCTGTTCCTTGCTGTTCTTTGCTGTTCCTTGCTATTCTTTTCTGTTCTTTGCTGTTCCTTGCTGTTCTTTGCTGTTCCTTGCTGTTCCTTGCTGTTCTTTGCTGTTCCTTGCTGTTCTTTGCTGTTCCTTGCTGTTCTTTGCTGTTCTTTGCTGTTCCTTGCTGTTCCTTGCTGTTCTTTGCTGTTCCTTGCTGTTCCTTGCTGTTCCTTGCTGTTCTTTGCTGTTCCTTGCTGTTCTTTGCTGTTCTTTTCTGTTCTTTGCTGTTCCTTGCTGTTCCTTGCTGTTCTTTGCTGTTCCTTGCTGTTCTTTGCTGTTCCTTGCTGTTACATTTAAACCTTCCTTCAGCCTGCAGACCACTGGGTTCACGTTCAAATGAGCCTGAGATTGCAACTGCTACCACTGCTATTACTACTCTGCTGCATCCATGATTACTACTACATTTACTACTACTACTATTACATTTTATACCGCTACTACTAAAATTACTTCTACTACTGTTACTACTACTACTACTACCATTACTACTACTACTACTACTACTACTACCATTACTACTGCTACTACTACTACTACTATTACATTTACTACCACAACCACTACTATTACATTTACTACCACCAATACTACCGTTACTACTGCTACTACTACTACTACTACCATTACTACTGCTACTACTACTACTACTACCACTACTACTACTACTACTACCATTACTACTGCTACTACTACTACTACTACCACAGAATGATGACATGTTTCAATCTGGTAACTTCGAAATAGAGATGGTAAAGGTGGAGGCATACGTCATGAGGCGCTCATCCTCGGTGCCCATCTCCATAACTTAGACCTTTGAGCCTGTGGTGGGTTATATTCACTCACCCTCACAGAATCGTGCTCTCTCTCTCTCTCTCTCTCTCTCTCTCTCTCTCTCTCTCTCTCTCTCTCTCTCTCTCTCTCTCACACACACACACACACACACACACCTAAAATCACCCTCTCTCTCCACAGGCAAGCGGAGGAATCTCACCCACAAACAGGACCATAGAGTTACGTAAGAATGGACAAGGGGGCCGGCAGGAAAAAAGAAGAAGAATCCAAGGCCTCCCGCAAGACCCCCAGGACCCCCCCACCTGCCCCGGAAGACCCAGGTAAGGCCTTAACCCTCTCAGTACGATGAAGTAATTATTTCCTTGCTTTTGAGAGAGTTATGTTGATTATGTTAATTATGGAAGTTTGTTGTCATTTTAAAAGACTAGATTTCTACCCGTTAGCTTCACATGGATTATCTGTGAATAATATAAATAATAAAAACAACAACAACAACAATAATAATAATAATAATAATAATAATAACAATAATGATAATAATAACAATAATAATAATTATAATGGTAACCAAGCAGGTATTTTCCCAGCTAAATAAAATTGTTTAGCCTTAGCATCAGATTAAAATAAAATTAATAAGAAAAAAGCATATGAGTGAAGAAGCTTTCCACGGATGCGATTCTCAAAGGTATTTAGGATTGGTTCTCTATCGTATCTTAGACTGGTTTTTGTAGGATGGTCAGTGACATTAGACTCTTTCCTTGTTTTGCGTCCTTTCGCCAAAAAACTAACTAACTAAATAAATATATAAAAATACTGGTTACGAGGTGAAAACTGTCATAGATGTTATTTGTTTTGGATGGAAGGACAATGGAAGAAGAGTACAAACATTTCATGACTCCAGTTCTTCCTGCAAAAAACAGATCACACGTACGACAGGGACTGCATCGTATATTTGTTCGAGTATTCCACCCCAGGTCATGTCTAAGTGCTCTTCCTTGCAGTGCCACCCCCAAGGCATGCTCCTGTGTTATATGCCAGACCAATATACCAAATCACCGACGACCTTACTGATGGGCTGGAAGAGGCTATCAGAGACCAATTTAAGGCCACCAGATACCATACCGAGGCTCCTGGAGACCAAGAAGAGACCAGGGACCAAGATGAGGTTGATGGAGATGACACTGAAGCCTCCGCAGACCAACGCAAGGCCACTGGAGGTCGCTACGATGAGCCGGGAGACCAACTTGAGTTTTCCGAAGACCGATTTAAGGTTTCCGGAGACCAATCTGAGGTTTCCGGAGACCGATCTGAGGTTTCCAGTGACCGATTTGAGGTTTCTGGAGACCGAAACTCGAAGGACCACACAGAGGTCGACGTTGAGGTGAGGCCAGAGTCCGGGGTGAGTCTTGGCACTGCTTTCCCGCCCTATGGTACTCCTTCTTCCGCTGGCACTCCTCCTGGCACTCCCTCTCCTGCTCCACCTGGCTTCGTTGTAGGTGAGTGACTGATCCGTGGGTGACTGATCCGTGGGTGACTGATCCGTGGGTGGCTGATCCGTGGGTGACTGATCCATGGGTGGCTGATCCTCGGGTGACTGATCCGTGAGTGACTGATCCGTGGGTGACTGATCCGTGGGTGACTGATCCGTGGGTGACTGATCCGTGAGTGACTGATCCGCAGGTGACTGATCCTTGAGTAAAATCTCTTGCCATTTGCTTAATACAATACTATAGTAGTTTCAGTTTTAAGAGAGCTAACGGTGGCAGTACTAACTCTCTCTCTCTCTCTCTTTCTCTCTCTCTCTCTCTCTCAGCTGAAAATTATCACCTGGAATTACCTGGAACAGATTTCTAGAGTTGCTCCGAGCATGAAGGGGTTAATGAGGCCTGTATTAATGGTGACAGTATGGATTTGTAAGCATTGACACTCTCAGGTATGCAATAGTTTCTGGGATTAGCTAGATCTGGCTGCTAGAGTTGCCCCTACCATGAGGAGGTGTTACTAATCTCTGCCTTCCTGCCCAGAGAGAGATGGTCGCAGGCGGGTCGTGGTCCTGGGGTCTGGAGATTTCGGTCTGGCTCTCACTGCCCGCCTCTCGCAAGCGAACTACAGGGTCATCGTGGCCAGCCGCAACCCCAATAGGACCAGGTAGGAGGGGGGGGGCTTGGGTCAGGGGAGGGGGTGATAGGATGGGGGGAGGGCTTGGGTCAGGGGAGGGGGTAATAGGAGGGGGGGGAGGGCTTGGGGTAGGGGAGGGGGGATAGAGGATAGGTTAGGTAGGGTTAGGGAAGGTTTTATTTGTTTTACGTAAGGCTGGGTTAGATTTGGTTACATTTGGTTTAACTTCATTTACAGGTGTTGAGTTAGGCTAGGCTAGGTTAGGAGAGGTTAAATTTGACTGGATGGATTAGATTTTGGTGAGTTAGGTTAGTGGAGAGATGGTATGTTAGGCCAGGTCAGAGAAGGGGGTATATGTGTCATCTACTTGGGCTACACATCTTTTTCATAGCACGTCTTCGTGACTAGCATTATACTCTACAGTCAGTGTCTTGTTACTGTGTTCAAGGGGGTGAGATGGCAGCTTTAGGCCAGGTTAGAGTGAAAGGGGTATAGGTGTCTTCTTTTACCGCTTCCTCCCCCAGAGGGCGTGTGATGCAGTGTGGAGGCACCATGATGACGCAGGCAGAGGCGCTGGGAGAGGCGTGGAGCGCCGGAGTGGTCATAGTCGCTGTCCCTCCCCAACACCACTCTTCCCTGCCACTCAACCTCCTCAACGGCAAGATCCTTATTGACGTCAGTAACAGGTGAACAGAGCAGGTAGGATAGGTGATGGTCAGGTGTTTGGAGAGGTGACCCTATTTGAGAAGTGACATTATCTTCCCCTCTCCACACCGAAATCATCACCTTCGCCATTTTTACTCCATTCTCCACTCTGGTCCAACGTTTGTCAGCCAATTTTTCGTTTCCCTATGCTTCCCAGTAGTTTGTCAGCCTGTTTCTTCTTTCTTCATTCGTCACTGTTATTTGAAAGGCAGTTTCCTCCTCTCTCCACTCTGCTAGCTTGCCAGTTTTCCTTTCTCCACTCTTCTTCACTTTTTGTCAGCCTATTTTCCTTCCTTTCTCCACTCCGCCTTGTCATTTGTCAGCTATTTCTTCCCTTATCCACCTTGTAGCACTTTTGTCAGCCACTTGTTCCTCCTTCCCCCCTGACAGGAACCCCAAGGACAAGAGGCATGAAGGCAGGAGTCAGGCGGAGGGTCTACAGTCTCTCGTACCCGGGGCAAAGGTGGTGAAGGCCTTGAATGTGCTCTCAGCCTATGCACTGTCCCGGGGCAGCACTGGCGCGAGGAAGGTAACATGATTTTTTTTTTTTTTCAGGCCTACTCCTCGCTTCTTCCTCACCTTCTCCTCCTCCTCCTCCTACCTCTACTACTACTGCTACTCCTTCTACTCCCCCTCAACTGTATTTTTGCTGGTCTAATCTTATCTAATCTACTTCTAGCCTAACCCTGTCCTCACAAAACCTGCGCTGCTGGTGGAGTGTTGTAATGGGCATAGGACTCTGATTCTCTCCCATCCCTAATGCTCTCTTGTTTCTTGACATTTTCATCTCTTGTTTCTGCCCTTTTTCCATCCTATCTATGTCTCTCTCTCTCTATCTATCTATCTATTGTTTTTTTAGTATCTTAATCACACCACACACTACAACTAACCATATTACCCCTACCAGACCACACTACCACACCCCACCACCATTCCGCCCACTCACACCACCCACCACAACCTGCCACATTACCCTACCTGACCACCAATCCACCCCACATCCGATCACCACATTCCTCCACCACACCACACCACCCAGCACAACCAACCATATAACCTTACCAGACCACACCACCACACCCCAGCACCACACCAACCCTGTGCCCTACCACACCCCACCACCACATCAACCCTGTTCCCTACCACACCCCACCACCACACCAACCCTGTACCCTACCACACCCCACCACCACAGCTCACCACAGCACCCCACCACTCGTCACCAGGTCCCAGTCTGCAGCAACGACGATACAGCACGCGCCCTGGTCTGCTCTCTGGTGCGTGATATGGGCCTGGACGCAGTGGACGGAGGGCGCCTAACCAACGCCAGGGCAGTGGAGTTAATTCCCTTGAGATTCTTCCCGGAGTGGGGGTTCGCGTTCTGGGTCTCCATCGCCATCTGGGTCTTCAGCTTCTTCTTGACGTTTTTCCAGTGCGTATTTGGGAGGGATTTAGACTTTTGAGGATGAGAATGTAATTTTGGATGTCTTAATGCCATCTACAGGCGAACTTAGTCAGCTGAGGATGGACTAAAAGCCTTAGTTGTTCACTCCACCTTTATCCTCCTCTTAATAGCACTTCCTTCTCTTTTACTACAGCCTTAATTGTCCCCTTAATTACAACCTTGATAATCCCCTTAACAAGCTTAATTACCACCTTAACAACCTTAATTATCCCTTAACAACCTTCATTATCCCCTTAACAACCTTAATTATTCCATCAACAACCTTAATTATCCCTTAACAACCATCATTATCCCCTTAACAACATTAATTACTCCATCAACAACCATAATTATCCCTTAACAACCTCAATTATCCATTAACAACCTCAATTATCCCTTAACAACCTCAATTATCCCTTAACAACCTTAATTATCCCTTAACAACCTTAATTATCCCTTAACAACCTTAATTACTCCATCAACAACCTTAATTATCCCTTAACAACCTTAAGTATCCCTTAACAACCTTAATTATCCCTTAACAAACATAATTACCCCTTAACAACCTTAATTATCCCTTTACAACCTTAATTATCCCTTAACAACCCTTATATGAAGAAAACGCAAATAAGAGTACAAGTAATAAAGACAACGGCGGCGGTAAAGATTCAAATTAAAGACAGAGATAAAGACAGTATGAGATCCAACAGTAATTCTTTTGTGACGTCAACAGATGGGAACTTTGCCCGACGCTGAGAGGTATACAAAACAAGAGTACGAGCCCGGACTGGAGTGTGCTGGAATCGCTACCCACTGGAAACGTGTCTATCTCATGCGCTACGACTGCTATCACCCTCCTTGCGCTGTGCTACCTACCGGGTGAGCCAGTCTAGTAACCAAGGAGACTGTTCGTAGAGTTAGCAGCTATATTCGTAGAGTTAGCAGCTATATTCGTAAAGTTAGCAGCTATATCCGTAGAGTTAGAAGCTATATTCGTAGAGTCAGCAGCTATATTAGTAGAGTTAGCAGCTATATTCGTAGTTAGAAGTTATATTCGTAGAGCTAGAAGCTATATTCGTAGAGTTAGCAGCTATATTCGTAGCGTTAGCAGCTATATTCGTAGAGTTAGCAGCTATATTCGTAGTTAGAAGCTATATTCGCAGAGTTAGAAGCTATATTCGTAGAGTTAGCAGCTATGTTCGTAGACTTAGCACCTATGTTCGTAGCGTTAGCAGCTATATTCGTAGAGTTAGAGGCTATTTTATCTCCGCTACTCCTATTTCCAACTCTTCCACCTCTTCTGCCAACACTCCTCGCTCTGTTACATGCCGGGTGAGTTAGTCTAAGCACCAAAGAGATTATAATTAGGCAGCTTAGGAGTTAGGAAGTATATTATTCCCTTTCCCACCTCTCTGCCAACATTTCCACCTCTCCTGCCGACACTGCCATCGCTCTTCTCGCTCTGTATTAATTTCCGGCTTAAATCTTTCATCCTGGCTTTCAAACAGGCGAATTTTGCAACAAAGAGACGGTATGAAGTTTTAAATTATGTTTCCGTTGGCTTTCCTCTCTTAAAAATAAAATCCTTTGTTGATGGCAAGATTTAACATTTATCTATCTATCTTTCTATCTATCTGTCTGTCTATTTATTTATTTATTTGTTTATTCACTTTTGCTTCAGGTGTGTTGGCGGGTTACATCCAGCTGTGGAGAGGAACCAAGTATTCTGAGTTCCCTAATTGGCTGGACAGGTGGTTGAAAGGGAGGAAGCAGCTGGGATTACTGATGCTGCTGAACGCTTGTATCCACGTAAGTTAGATAGATAGATAGATAGACGGAGAGAGAGAGGGGGAAGTTACAAAGACAAGTAGTACCCCATGAAGTCTTACGAACCAGACTTAGGAGGTAATATGAGTGAATTTGTTAGGTACATGTTGATACGTAAGAGTGAAGAAATGTATCGAAGAGATGAAGAAGGCCGTACAGCTGTGGCCAAAAGTTGTGTCTGAAGGAGATACAGTTGGCGTATGTTGTGTCATATAAGGGTACAATTGGGGGTCAGAAGTTGTGTCAGTAAACAGGCTGATGTGATGGCCTTGTACCCCAAGGCAGTGAGTAAACAACTGGCTATGAGCTCAAAGGACGCAGCTGTGGTGGTTCCCAAGCATTAAAATTTCCTTGACAAATTCCTGATTTTATTCGAATTCGAATGTCGATTATGGTAGGCCTGAAAATGACTTTAAACCTGGTGTAAAATAGGTCACCCAATTTTTCTAATCTACAGCCGCAAAAATTTTAAAATAACTAGAGTGCCATCATGAGGTGCCATATTCGGTCACATCATGTACAGGAGTTCCTGTGGGGTCTCACTGTACATAAGACGTGATCCAGGTGGACGTCTACCACAGTCCAAACTTCGTTTTGGTAAGAAACACAAACTATAGTCGTGGTAACCGGTGTTGCCCGGGACCCCGGGAGCCACCTTCCCAAGGGGGCGGCCTTCACTGCCCCACCCTGCCCAATAAGTGGCTTAAGTGTGGGGCTACGGCGGTGCAAATTTCATTTTCAAGATAAAAAATAAATACTTTGGTTCATCATACTGGCGTTGCTTGGAAACCTGCCCCCTCCCTGGGGCCAGCCCTTTGGAGTACCATCCTGCCTCAGATCTGATCCAGGTGGAGGTTTACCACAACAGAATTTTGTTTTCCTAGGTAAAAAAAAAAAAAAAAAAAAAAAAAGTGGCAGTGCATTTAGGACAAACATGCACAGCAACACAGAGATACTGTGCTGTGAATATATATATATATATATATATATATATATATATATATATATATATATATATATATATATATATAAATATATATATATATATATATAAAACTAAAAACTATAAATTTGCAGACAACCTACGTAGTGGCCTTAAGCTCTGGCGAGGGATCTGGATGGAGACACCCGATCTTCTATGCCTGTGGTGAGTAATGATATATATATATATATATATATATATATATGAATCAGATAGCTAGAGGCCATACTAATGATCGTGTTAGGCCCTTCGATGTGAAGGATCTTTTTGAAACATAATAATAACATCTGACAATAGTAAGGATAAACATAAAAAAAAATTCCTTGTAATGTAGTGTTTGGTTGACAACGTTCATTTCATGCAGTCATAATCAAAAGTTCGCTTACAGTCCTCTGCCAGCATTGCATCTTGCCATTTATACGTCCTCATTCTTCCCTTAACGATCCAGTATCCTTCCTTCCCATAGGCTTTTGGTGTGTACTCCATATTGTGTGGTTCAATTTCGTATCACGTCAAAATATTGCCATCGGGTAACGCTTTTTCCTGCAACCCCCCACCCCCATTGCCACAGCCACCAGTGTAGTGTCAGGGAACTTTGTGGAACTTTCTTTTTTTTCCACACTGCCGCCCCCGTACACAACCCGCCACACTACACCAACACACAGCAACACTACACTGCCACAAAATTCTATCCTCGTGAACGGACTCATAGCACTGTATATTTATAGAAGCTTTATACCGTAACGCCTAATACACATCTTACACTTACTAACTATGCCTTACGCATACGCACATTTCATAGCAAACACACACACACACACACACACACACACACACACACACACACACACACACACACACACACATTCACACTACCACACCTCACCCTGCCACACCTCACACAACCACACCACAATCCTTCATTTATGCAACAGGTCAGCTCTGGAACTGTCTCCCTCTGTCTGTATTTCCTGCTAGCTATGATCTCCAGCCTTTCAAACGCAGTGTGTCCAGGCATCTCGAAATGATCGGATCTAGAATTTGGCTCTCTCTTGTATTTTGTTTTTCTCTTGTGGTCTTTGGTTCCTTCTTCCTAGCATAAAAAAATCCCATATCACCGCATCAAACTCTCTCCCACACAGGCATATTCACCCTGGTTTTCGCTGCCATCTTGGGCCTCGCCTCCCTACCCTCTGTCTCCTCCGCAATGACCTGGCGAGAGTTTACCTTCGTTCAGAGTCGCCTCGGCTGGTTGACCCTCGTACTAGCTATCCTACACGTCATCTTTAACGAGTGGGGTGACCTGATAGAGGGCGATTTTGTCTGCTACCTGCCCTCCATAGGTCAGGTAAGGTCGCATCGTTATCACCGTTATTATTATTATTATTATTATTATTAGCTTTATCATCTTTAGCAGTATCACTGTCACATTATCATCATCATCATCATCATCATCATCATCTTTATCATTATCATCATCATCTGTATCATTATCACAATCACCGTCATCATAACTATTATCATCATCATCTTTATCATCGTCGTCATAAGCATTTTCATCATTATCACCATCATCATCACTATCATCAGCATCACCATCATTACGGTAACATCACCACCATCATCATTCTTATCATCATCATCATTATCACTTCCACTCTCATCATCATCAATATCACCAGCATCATCATCATAATCTTCACCACAAATCATCATCATCATATCTCCAATTCAGTCACTAATTCAACCTTTTATACATCTGTCTCTTCTTTGTCTTTCGGCTTCTTCACTTAGCCATTCACTCTACTCCGCCTCTTAATCCACCCCGTCCTTCTCACCTTAGTCTTGCACACCACAATCACACGATCAGGTAGGCTCCGTCTCGACCTCTCACCGCCCTCGTAACAACAACATTCCCAAGCGTCTATGTTACAGTCATGCAATCAGGCTCCTTAAGCACTCTCCCCACACTAAATCAATATTATTTGCGTGTTTTGTGCTTAGAATATGAATTAGAATGTATTGACTCCTTTCCTGGCGTCATCTCTCTCCTTCATGTCATCAGGAACACTTCAAAACTTCTGCACGTCTGTCCTGTCATTCCATCCAGCTGATCCCCAAACCTGTTCTTTTATGCATCATCCCTGTTATCTCAAGGCACATACACAACGATCACTGCCACTTTCACCTTCTCAAAATGCAACTTGACACATATACATCTGAGCTCACACATTGATAATCCTTCGTTCCCATCCGTTCACTCACCAACCACGCACCTCCGTCCTGGCCTCCTTCACGTGTATTCCTATCTAATCTTAAGCATTTTACGCCCTTCCACTCCCCCACTTCACACCCTTCCACCCCTGCATTTCACGCCCTTCCACTCCTGCACTTCACACCCTTCCACTCCTGCACTTCACGCCCTTCCACTCCTCCACTTCACACCCTTTCATCCTCGTCTCATAAAATGCTTTCACAGCGTACCTAGAGCACCGTTAAACACAGTCACCACTTCCACCAGCTTGCTTTTCTCATTCACACCTCGTATTTCAAGCTACCAAACGCACCTGTCTTTTTTACTGGTCCCTTCGAAGCTCCCTGAATATTTGCCCGGGAGTTTTAAAAAAAGTCTGGGGGGGGGGGGGCACGAACCCGGGCCAAAATCCCTCCTTTTTGTCCATCCATCCGTCCATCTATTCTATTCTATTCCCCTCCTTTTTGCTTATGGCCAAAGGGGACGCGGGGTTGTACGTTTACCACACAGCATGGTAAATGGTTTCGTGAGTTCAGAAGCAATCCCAGTCTGACCCATTCCCCCAAAAAAACTAATCCAACCCAAACCAATCTAATCCAACCCAATTCAACCCAGCCTAACTTAACCTAAACCTCGATACAACCTAACCCAGCCCAACCTAATCTAATATAACCTAATCCAGAATAATCTAACCTTTTCTGTCCTAACCCAGCGCAACCCAGCACAGCCTAGTCAAATCTAACCTAACCTAAAATATGCTAACCCAGAGTAACCTAACCCAATCCAGAATAATCTAACCTTTTCTATCCTAACCCAACCCTACCCAGCAGAACCTAGTCAAATCTAACCTAATCTAAACCATGCTAACCTACCCTAACCCACCCCACAGTTCCTGATCGTGATACCTCTCCTGACGGTGGCCCTGAAGCTGCCGTTGTTGCTGCCCTGCGTTAATTCGGCGCTCACCAACATTCGCCAGGGGTACGAGCGGGTGTCAGTGAATCCCCGCGTTTGAGAAGAAGAGTAATTTATTGAATCCCTTAACTACGGAGAAACCTAAGCAGGATAAACGTGTGGCCTGGGGAAGGGTTGGCCAAAAACTCAGCTCCCTCACAATGCATTCTTCTTCTGATACATCGCAGAAAACAAGAAAATACAACAGTGTCTTACCTTGTGTGGTGAAATGGCGGGGGACAGGACGACATGGAGGCGATTTGTTTGTGGCCACCCATTACGGGATTAAGGCGTCTGGCAATAGATAGACAGACCTTGTGTGGGCTTTCTCATAGGCGTGGATGCACATTTAGCATTTCCTGACAAGTTTGGTAAAGTTGTTCAGTCAAGATTGTGCACTGTAGTCGTTTATTATCACTAAAACTGCATAATATTACTACAACAATCACTAATTCATATGAAACGCCATGTAATATTACCTTTTTCTGTTATAGTCGTACCTCCACTCATTTCAGCATGTATTTATTGTTCATAATTATATATCTTGCCAATCACATAGAAATACATACGAAAGTTATCACTAACTGTACTGTTATCGTAGTTACCTTTTATATATGAGCACTTTCTGTTGCTAAAATTAGAAGTGCTGGGGAGGGAGTGCAGGAGCAGAGCACAGCCTCGTGTTGTGTCACTGCAACACGAGTACGTGAGAAAAGCATCTTGTCCCTCTGGTTATGCAGCACTGGTGGTACATTTTCTTTGCTATGACAGTTCCGGGCGAGCTGCAGTGCTTTGGGTAATCTCGGCTTCTCTTTCTTCTTCCTCTCTTATCCCTTCCTCTTATTCTAAAATTGTGTGACATTATTGGCGCAGATTTACCGAGACAAAGAGGGAGTCTGTCGTTTGTTTTCTATTTTTGTTTTGTTTTTCAAAGTTTTCCTGAGACACCTAGATCTTTAAAATCACCATCTACTCCTTGTTTGCGGAAATGTTTCAGGCTTAACTCACCAACTCCTCTTTAGCAAGTAAACAAATTTTCTAGCGCTTTGGTCTGCTTTCTTTCCTCCACTGCAATACTGTTTATTAGTGCATCTATATCTAAATACTTCAGAATACATGTTATATAGTGCCTTTATGAAAACCAACACCAGTTCCTTTTAGACGTTGTTTCTCTGCACCACCTTACACAACCAGTATCCACAAAATCATCCTTGGCTCTGACGGAAATACAGAGTGGTGTTCCCTGCAATAAACACGCTACCTTGAGCAGTTAGTACCCTGTTTACGGGAACCAGATGCTGATCGTCTGATTCTTAATTGCAGCATACAGTTTTTGAAATGCTTTAACTCAAGACTCATAGGGTTTGGTTACTGCAGTCCACCAAAAAATACCTGACTTTCAAATTGAATACGCCATCCACATATACAGTATATATCCATCCATCATCCAATCCTATGTTGCCCCATGAGAAGCGTAGGAGCCCAGGCCTAGGCAAGTTGGTCCTGACATTTAAGATGAGAGTGAACATTTAAGATGAGAGTGAAATATATTAATTAGACTGAACTTCTTACTGTATCGTTTCTTCCTAAAGACGCATGACGCCGGACAAGGAATATTTATGTTGTACTGTGTATGTACTATGATTTAAATCAGAACTTCAATTTTGTGGACACATGTGCAATGCATTTACACAGAGTTCCATGAGCAGTACAAAAATAACACATGTGGTTTCATTATCATAAATCTAATACTAGAATATTATGTAAGTGTTAAAGTTAGCGAGTTAACTGGAATGAAAAAATGCTCTCAGCCTCTCGTATAATTATTTTCATGTACTTTCAGATTAACATTATTGCAAATTTTGGAGTGGGCAATTGCATGGTTTGGGAGAAGTTAATAATTATAGATGTGTTTATTCAATATCCCTTTGTACGTTGTTTATGCAGAATATGGCGATGTCGGAAGGACTGAATTGAACTGAAATATTTATTGTTGTAAAAGGTACAGAGTGCTATTACAACAAAACAAGGTGGTGGGTCGTGCCACACACCTTCTTCAGCCAATACAATTATATATAGTTAGTAATTGGACAATATGTTGATAATATTAACTGCTCTATGATAAACGACTGAGAAAAGAGAAGAGTTCCGTACACTGACGGCGCCCTCTGACCACATTTGTAGTTCGTAAAGATGACACTCCAGAAAATCAATAATGCCTGGCTAAAGTATAACTGAAGGGGTATCTCCTTAAGCAGAAGCATCCTAGGTGCCATATTGCTGTTTGAGTTCCAACAGAATGATTCCGGTTTCCATGATACTGTAGAAGAGAAAATATTCTGAATTTCTGAAAGGACACCATCTATTAATGCACTGTTAAATATGATAGAGAAATATAAAAACTGTATATGGCACTGAAAGCTTTGGACAAACCTATTAAGGCGTGTAAAGATGGCGAAGAATGGCATCAGGGGGGTGTTTGCGACAGAGCTGTCAGCTGGTCGTTGTTGTGAAGCAGGAGGAGGATTATATCGCCACCAGCACAGTAATTCCTGTGATGCCAGTGTATACCTCCTTCGTTGGGGTAAATATTGAATTTCCGGCAAAGGTTCAAAAATACACCCCGCTCCTCTTGGAGCTTGAAGTTTGATTAATGTGGTTTCGGTCTATAATCAGTTACTGTTATTTATCATAACGGTGTTTTTGAGCGGTCTAACAATTCACTTCATTAATTTTACACTAGTTCCAAAATGTATGGGTTCACTGTGGGTCAAGGGCCATCCAGAATTACGTGACCATGCGGAATTAGTAACTATTTGCAGAACGACAGAACGAGATGTGTGCCAAGACCCACCACCGCTTTATGTTGTAACGAGATGTGTGCCAAGACTCACCACCACTTTATGTTGTACTGTATATGTGCTCTATGCATTTACAACAATAAACATTTCAGTATCATAATACGTAAGACCATTCCTCACAGATTATATTATACAGGCTGCAGGCATAGTTAGTTTGGCATTTATCTGTTATTTGGGCCGCTGAAATGCTAATGGCAATATCACATTTCCGAGTATTCTTGGATCCATTTTGTTTATACAGTATTATTAAAGCAACTGTCCCTCTGTGCATGTTTGTGTGTGTGTGTGTGTGTGTGTGTGTGTGTTGGGGAGGTATGTGTGTGTGTGGAGGGGGGGTATATGTGTGTATGGGACTGGGGGTGGAGTTTACGGCTACAGGCCATTGCTTGTGCATGGCTACAGGCCGTTGCTGGTGCACAGCTACAGGCTGTTGCTGGTGCACAGCTACAGGTCGTTGCTGGTGCACAGCTACAGGCCATCACTGTTGCACGGCTACAGGCCATTGCTTGTGCACGGCTACAGGCCATTGCTGGTGCACAGCTACAGGCCGTTGCTGGTGCACAGCTACAGGCCGTTGCTGGTGCACAGCTACAGGCCGTTGCTGGTGCACCGCTACAGGCCGTTGCTGGTGCACAGCTACAGGCCGTTGCTGGTGCACAGCTACAGGCCATCACTGTTGCACGGCTACAGGCTGTTGCTTTATTTGTGCAGCTGCCGGCTGTCACTGGGGTGCTGTCTGGAGCTAGTTTATTAGCTTCACCCTGATCCTGGCGAGGGCTGGATCGACTGGAGGGTAATGCACCCGTACTGAGATGTTTGCACTGGGTGCACTCCGTGAAATAGGGGCGCATGGCCGTATGGGATGTATGCCCGAATCGCACGGACGTCCTGTGCGCCCTACCTATCCCTCCGTTGTCGCCTCCTGGGGGTGTGATGCCCTCTGTTGCCACGGCTGCTATGTCAGTGGGCAGGATGGATGAACAGGTAGTTGGGTGCATGGGTGGGCAGGGAGGGAGGGGTGGGATTGTCCAGTGGGTTGGGCATGTGGGTGGGGTGTGAAGCTTTGTGGGTGGGTCAGTGGGGTTTTTGAGTAGGTGGGTGGGTGGATGTGTGGCTTCCTGGAGGACACGCCACATATGTTTACTGCTGTGGTTGAGTGTGTAGGTGGGTGCATGGGGAGCAAACAGGTCCACTGGGGAATGGGTTTAGGAGGCATATGGGTTCAGAGTTGATGTAGTTCTGTATAGCAAAATAGTTCCATGGGGGATATGTCACTGGCAGAAATGGATCCAAGTGGAAACATAGGTCTGGTTGGTAAAAAGGTCCACGAAGGAAATAGGTCCATGGTATCTGGTGTGCACTAGTGAAAAAAAAAGTCCATGGGTAACACAGGTCCATGGAGGGACAGTAGGTCCACTGGGAACATTGGTTATTTAAGGGAAGATAATCCCTGGGGGAAATATGCCCATGGGAAAGTAACTCCATGAGTGAGAGTAGGTCCACAGGGTGAAATAATTTCTATGGAATTAGGTAGGTTCATGGAGGAAACCTCGTCTGTGGCGAATACGTCCAAGGGGAACTGGGTCCATAGGAAAAAGTAGATCCACAGCTGGGTGAATTGGCTGAGAACAGGTCAGTGAGGAAAAAAAAAAAAGTGGATCAGGAGGTGACCGCTGGGAGGATGTTGCTGGAGACTGGCTTATGTTCTAGTTCATAGCTAAAAAGGAAATTTGTTATGCTTTTCCATTTCAGCTGTGAATCCTAGAATCCCCTGAAGTCAGTGAGTTTTAAAATACAATGGTACGGTAGGTGATTTAATTATTTAATAATAAAAGGTGTTACCAACATAAAGTAGCAACCCCCAATAAAATATGCGATCATTTGTAGCGAAATTCAATAACTAACATTCATTTCCTACTGACGCCTGATACAGCTGTGCTCAAAATGGTTGTTGATGCAAGTATCTATATTGCCATTTATTGGGACAACGGTAAATATCCCATTGGTGCAACTGTGAAACTGGTTGGTAATGCAGGGATGGCACTGGGTTGTCTGACTCAGCAGCAGTGTTCATTACATGGGGCTTGACATGATTCAGATTCAAATAATGGTACATTTTGTCATCACACAGATGTATCGCCATTTTGCATTTGGAGTACGGTATGTTACAATACTTTAGACTTTTTTTGCTATCTCTGATATTTTCCCACAGAAACAAAAATGCCATTCTGTTGATTCCCAGCCAATGACTTCCAGTATAGCAAGGTTCCACTGTATGAATGCCTTAGCCCGCTAGACAAAGTATAAAATGAACTGTGTTGGGTTTCAGGTGAGTGGTGAGAAAGCAGCTGGAGAGTGGATGGTCGATGTACATGGCAGCCAGCAGTCAGTGCAACAGAAGGGCTGATGTAAATTCGACGGACCCCAACTGTAAGGTAATGGTTACGGTGTGATGCCAATCTTCATGCTGTCCCTCCTGACCGTGTGTGCTTAAAGTGCCATGCAACATTATCAGATTCACAGACATGCTGATCTAATGGAAGCTCTTGTTCCAGGTACACACAACTGAAGCCTCATCAGTGAAGCAGACACAACACCAGTGTGGCTATGTGGGAGCTGTCTCAGTAATAGATAGTGTTTCTAGACTGGAATGAGGTCACGCCTTGTGTTTTAGCCCAAAAGAGTGTTTGGTCACACTATCCGAACATGTCAAAATGTATATGTTAATGTCCTTTATTACGTGAAATACTGTACTGGGTCTACATATTTGATGTGTTGGGCAAATGGAAGCTAGATCATTTTTGTCATGGAAGCATGGAAAATTTTTCGTTTCACTGTTGTTCTTAGGCTATGATTGTTCTACAACTGTTCTCTGTAGAATCTAGGGGATAGCTAAGTGTTAAAATGAAGAGCACATGCTAATTTCAGTGTTTTTGTAGACTGTTGTGATGTGTGTTGATATTTATGCTTCTGAGTATTGTTCAGTGTTAGTGGTATGTTGATATTTACTGTTTAAATAGGTGTGTTTCAACACAAACTGCTCATTATGAATAAGAACACTTTTTACATGACAGCAATGGTAGTGAATATATTGGTAGTTGTTAGTAACATTAACAGTGAGTTGCAGCTGAGTGGAGAATATACTATGTTTTGCAGGTAATAAGAAAGGGAATGTTATATAATGGAGTTGATTAAGGAAGAATCAGAGGAGAAATTAAAGTGTGAGGTGACTGAGAAAATGCTCTTCACTGAGAATGAGCCTGTCCAAGACACAGTTACTTTTTCGACTGAAGTTGAGAAGTTCAAATGTTTAGAGTGTGGCAGACAGTTTACATGTAAGACTCATCTTGCTCGACACGCTGTAGTTCATTCTGGAGAGAAAAATTTTGAGTGTAATCAGTGTGGCAAATTATTTGGGTATAAAAGTAATCTCAACAAACACTTATTAACTCATTCAGGACAGAAAAAGTTTGCATGTGATCAGTGTGGTAAGCAGTTTTTTCACAGAAGCAGCCTTGCCCAGCACGCATTGATTCATTCAGGAGTGAAGAACTTTGAATGTGATGAATGTGGCAGACAATTTACCGAGAAAGGGAGCCTCACTCAGCATCAGTTAATTCATTCAGGAGTGAAAAAGTTCAAATGTGATGAATGTGGTAAACAATTTACCAAAAAAAGCAATCTTACGCAGCACCTACATGTTCATTCGGGGATTAAATTCAAGTGTTATAAATGTGGGAAACAGTTTGGTGAGAAAGGCTATTTTGTCATGCATTTACTGACTCATTCAGGAGTGAAGAAGTTTAAGTGTGAAGAATGTGGTAAGGAATTTGGGACCAAAAGTTACCTTAACCAGCACTTACTAATTCATTCCGGAGTAAAGAACTTCAAGTGTGAAGAATGTGGTAAATTATTCAGTCATAAAAGCAACCTCAACCAGCACCTCATAATTCACTCAGGAATCAAGAATTTCAAATGTGATGAATGTGGTAAACTGTTTGGTCACAAAAGTAGCCTTACTCAGCACCAGCTAGCTCATTCAGGAGTTAAGAACTTCAGCTGTGATGAATGCGGAACACTGTTTGTGAACAAAAATAACCTTACCAAGCACTTACTTATTCATTCAGGAGTGAAGAACTTCAAGTGTGATGAATGTGGTAAGCAATTTGGGAACAAAAGTTACCTCACACAGCATTTATTAATTCACTCAGGAGTAAAAAGGTTTAAGTGCGAAGCATGTGGTAAACTGTTCAGTCGGAGAACTCATCTCAACAGGCACATGATTGTTCATTCATGAGTAAACACATTTAACCTGCTGCTAATCAAACCTGTCTTTTTTTATTTGGCTGCAACTGGTCACAAAAAGAGTAAAAACTTTTACTGCATTTTGTGTGACAGTGAATCAATCAAGCAGAGGGTGATAAGAAGCAAACAAAACAGAGTTAGTCAGCCACTGACAGCTCCTGGGCCCTCCAGTGTGAGGGGTTAACAAATAGGAGCTAATCAAAGCAAACTGTGTCAAACTGTCTCTGATTCTGTTCACACCTGAGGCCCCCAGCACCACCAGCTAGGACATGAGATGTAACATTATATCCATCAACAGTTAATCACAACACTGGTCACAGATACTGCCTAGGATTACAATATTGTCACATTCCTGCAATGGTTGATGATGTTGCAGCACTTGTAGGCATGATAATGTCTCAGTCAAACACTGTGCCCATTGCCATATAATAGATAGATAGATATACATATATATATTGTCAGCTGTTTATATAATCAATTATGACAAAGCTCAAGCACTTAATGAAATGGTCAAGGATAGACTTTATTAGAAAATGGATGAACTTGTTGAAGCACTTGACAATATGTCTAAGGATGGACTTAATTATAAACTGGATGAAATAAAACATAACTGCAGATACTGCAGTAAGCAATGGTTGAGTTTTTGCCAGTTGTGGTATTTACATACTCTTAAATGTTAGTGCTGGAGTATTTTTAATAGTCATTTAGGGCATATCTTATTTAAGGTGCAGTGCCTGTCATACACTCACTTGATGTAGTGCTGCTTACTTCTTCCATCATGGTTATCATTTTTATGTCTGCTGTTCACTCTTCCTATATCTCCCATGTTCCTTGTCACAATTAATTACTCTTCTTTCCACTTCAGGTGGCTGTACACTAAGTGACAAGCCAAATGGTTTCTTGTAGCCCAGGAAACCATTATATTACAGTGCTGGGTGATACCAACCAAATAACGGGGTGATGTGCAGCCTGCTTTGGTTCCCTTGTTAACTGTGTGGAGACACAAATGCAGCATCCATCCAGGAACCAAACCTTCACATTAATCTTCATGCCTCACTGTGGCAGGTGCTGTCTGCCACAAGGGAACATTTGGTTCATTGCATGGGACGGCCCTGCAGAGGCAAGCAGTTAATTGGTCAGCTCAAGCAGGCAAACTTGGGTTTGCAACAGTAACAACAACAATCCTCTGTGGCCAAAAATTTGCTGAGTTATTTTATGAACAGTAATAAACTTTTTTCTTTCTTTTTAACACATTTTCATGGTGGTAGAAGCCAAAATTATTTCTTGGTGAAATTTTAAGATTTTTCTCTTCATGAGTTCTACCTTTGAAGTGCAAAGATTCTGCTCTGTATATTATTTAGTCTAATATTCTGCACTTACTAGGATGTAAAATATCTACTTCTAAATATTACCTGTAAAATATCTACTTCTAAATATTACCTGACAGGAAAATATCTGTATTGTGAGAAAAAGATTTTCTGGTGATTGTTTTGTGTGATTGCAATAGTCTCCATGTTTCCTCTATTCTTGCCTCGGTCATTGATCTATGGCTCCTGGGGGTTTAGTGGTATTGTGTTTTTTTCCTCCATTCATTCCACTTTAAAAACTACAAATAAATAAAATCTCATATATCACATGTTCTCTGCAGGATTTTTAAAAACAACAAGCTGAGTGTTGATATACGGGTGTTCAAGTGTTTTCATATAAATTTACATCATTTGACCTTAAAATACTGTATACAGCACCAGCTATAAATCGAGGTCTTAGTACATCCAAGATAAAGACAAACAATTTAGGCACTGATGGCACTACTCTTACCAGGATATTATCCACTCGAAAGTGACACCTTACTCTTTGTCACAAAATTTACTTGCTGTTAGAATCCACCTGGCTGGCAATAACTCCTCGCTTTTGTGGTCTTTTTTATCTACCTTGCTTGAGTCAGCCCCTCCTTTTCATTATATCCTTCCTTAAGAGTGATGCCAGCATGTGGGGCATATCACAGAACCCAAAGATGATGATGAAAGATGAGTTTTTGTAACCTAGGGAACCTTAGGATGCAAATAAATGCTGGGTCTTTATAGCCAAACTTGTACTAAAGGACTGTCATTGCAGCGATGAACTTGATCTGACAGAGCCCTTCAAATTTGTCCTTTGAAGTTTTCCTCCTTATCTATCTATTTATCTATTGCCAGATGCCTTAATCCCATAAGGGGTGGCCATAAACAAATCGCCTCCATATCGTTCTGTCCCCTGCCATTTCACTGCCCTGCTCTCAGCTCACACCCCCCTCTCTCATATACCTCTCCACTCCATCTCTCCAGCTCATCCTTGGCCTCCTTATATTACAGTGCATATTTTCATCAGGGGTTTGTATCGTCCCCTTCAAGCACTTCCACAGAAGACCTGGGCTGCTGAGATATTAATAGACAGTTTGATGAGTTCCAGTTTTTCATGGAAAGTGGTGATGAACAGATGACCCTAATGTTCCTCTTGGGTTTCAGGCTCCCTTTCCTGCTTGTTAAACACCAGGACTGTCTCATCTTCAGGGCATACAGCATGGTCATGGATAAGTTAACATAGTGGTGAAAGGAGGAGGGTCAGGTGGTTTTACACATTTTCCTTTCCCAAGTTTTTTTTTTTTTTTTTTTTTTTTTTTTTTTTTTATGCGAGGAAGAAGGAACCAAAGGCCATGGCCCGCAGTAACAGTTCCCTCCAAGAGAAAAACAAAATACAATAGAGAGCCAAATTCAAGATCCGATCATTTTGAGATGCCTGGACACACTGCGTTTGAAAGACTGGAGATCATAGGCAGCAGGAAATACAGACAGAGGGAGACAGTTCCAGAGTTGACCTGTTGCATAAATGAAAGACTGGGAGTAACGGTTAACTCTTGCATTAGAGAGTTGGACAGAAAAGGGATGAGAGTTTGCTGCCAGACGGGTGCTACGCGCCCGTCGTAGAGGTGGAGGAATGCAAGCAGACAGTTCAGAGGAGCAGTGACCATTAAAGTAGCGATAGAAAAGAGATAAAGATGCAACAGTGCGGCGAAGAGACAGAGGTTGAAGGGAGTCAGTAAGAGGAGGAGAGTTAATGAGACGAAAAGCCTTTGACTCCACCCTATTGAGAAGAGCTGTATGTGGGGAGCCTCCCCACACATGAGAGTTGTACTCCACACAGGGGCGGATAAAACCTCTGTATAGAGTCAACAATTGTGCAGGGGTAAAGAAAGAGCGGAGTCGGCTTAGCACACCCAATCTCTTAGAAGCAGATTTTACAAGAGATGTAATATGATCTTTCCAAGATAAGTCCCGAGTAAATGAAACCCCAAGCATGTTCAAGGATGATGCAGGATTAAGCTGAATATTATTAAACATTAATGGGTATACCTGTGGAAGATTTTGTCGGGTTGATAGGTGTAAGAACTGAGTCTTAGATGCATTAAAGACAACCATATTATTTTTACCCCAGTCAGCGATACGAGCCAAGTCAGACATTAGGTGTGCCATAGCCTCATCCCTTGTTTCTTGAAGTAACTGTTGAGATGGGCGTTATGGGAACCGAATGGAAAGGTGAAGGGTGGAGTCATCAGCGTATGAGTGGATAGGGTTAGATGTACAGCTTAGAAGATCATTGATGAATAAAAGGAAGAGAGTTGGTGATAGGACAGAGCCCTGAGGAACACCACTGTTGATAGATCTAGGAGAAGAACGATGGCCGTCTACAACAGCGGCTATAGAACGACCAGAAAGGAAGCTAGCGATGAAGGCACAGATAGAAGGATAGAAACCGTAGGAGGGCAGTTTGGAAATTAAAGATTTATGCCAGACTCGATCGAAAGCCTTTGAGATGTCAAGTGCAATGGCAAAGCTTTCGCCAAAGTCCCGAAAGGAGGATGACCAGGAGTCTGAAAGGTAGGTGAGAAGATCGCCAGTGGAGCGTCCCTGACGGAACCCATACTGACGATCGGAAAGAAGGTTGTGATAGGAAAGATGCCTTAAAATTTTTCTATTAAGAATTGACTCGAAAACTTTTGAAATACAGGACGTTAAAGCAATTGGACGATAGTTGGAGGGTTGGGAGTGGTCACCCTTCTTTGGGACTGGCTGAATGAGAGCAAACTTCCAGCAAGAAGGAAAGGTACAAGTTGACAGACAAAGGCGAAAGAGTTTGCCTAGGCAGGGTGTAAGCACAGAAGCACAGTTCTTGAGAACAACAGGAGGGACCCCATCAGGCCCATATGCCTTGTTAGTACTGAGGCCAGTGATGGCAGAAAATACATCAACTGAAGAAATTTTAATGTCAGCCATGAGGAAGTCAGAGGGGAGAAGTGAAGGAGGAACAGCACCGAATCGTCTAAGGTGGAATTGGAGGAGAAAGTCTGTGCGAAGAGATCTGCTTTATCAGTAGAAGAAATAGCTACAGAACCATCAGAGTAGAAAAGAGGAGGGAAGGATGATGAGGTAAAGTTGTTAGAAAGATTTTTGGCAAGGTGCCAGAAGGAGCGGGAAGAATTCGAGTTGGAGAGTTGAGAGCATTTAGTATGGATGAAATTATTTTTAGTAGAGCGAAGAACAGACTTAGCACGATTCCGGGCAGAAACGTAAAGATGATGTGATTCAGGTGTGGGTTGGCTCCGGTACCATTTGTAGGCCCTCTCCTTGTTGCGGACAGCATTAGAACAAGCGTGATTAAACCAAGGTTTTCTTGCGTTAGTCAAAGGATATGAGAAAGGAATGTATGCTTCCATGCCCGAGAGAATAACCTCCGTAATGCGCGAGGCACACTCAGATGGCTCCCGGCCATGGAAGCAATAATCATTCCAGGGAAAATCAAAGAAGTACTGCCTGAGGGCCTCCCAGTTCGCGGCTCCAAAGTGCCACAGACGACGTTTCCCTGGAGGGTCCACAGGCCGTACCGGAGTGATAGGACAGGTTAAGGTAATAAGGGTGTGATCGGAGGAGCCCAACGGAGAGAAAAGATTAACAGAGTAAGCAGAAGGATTAGTTGTGAGGAAGAGGTCAAGTATGTTGGAGCTCTCTCCAAGGCGGTCAGGGATACGGGTAGGGTGCTGTACAAGCTGCTCTAGGTCATTAAGGATAGAAAAGATGTAGGCTTGTTCACCAGGTGGATCCGTGAAAGGAGAGGAGAGCCAAAGGTGGTGGTGAACATTGAAATCTCCAAGAATGGAGATTTCAGAGAAAGGAGAAATGGACAGAATGTGTTCCATCGTAGAAGTAAGATAGTCAAAGAATTTTTGATAGTCAGTAGAATTCGGGGATAAGTAAACAGCACAGATATATTTAGTCAGAGAATGACAGGAAAGCCGAAGCCAGAGTGTGGAGAATTCAGAAGAATCAAGTTCAGGAACACGAGAGCAAGATAAGTCGTTGCGTATGTATACACAACAGCCACCTTTGGCTTTGAAATGAGTATAGAGAAAGTAGGAGGATACAGAAAGGGTTTGCTGTCGGTTGCCTCAGACAGCTGAGTCTCCGTCAGAAAAAGAAGGTGAGGTTTAGAGGAGGAGAGGTGGTGCTCAACAGAGCGAAAGTTAGATGAAAGGCCGCGAATGTTGCAGAAATGAAGAAGAAGAGAGTCAGACAGTGGTTCCAGGCACCTCGAGTCGTCACCGGGAGAGGGGCAGATGGCGGGGGCATTTATGGTCCCCCCCCCTGGGGACTCCGAGGCTTGATTAATAGACGCCATTTTTATTGATTTTTGAAAAGGAAGTGTAGTGTGTACTGTGCATGTAGTTTGGTGAAGATAGTTAGAGAAATTTGTACTGGAGAGCATGCTGGCCTACTCTCTGTGTAACTGAGACACTGAAAAAGTTCAGCAAAGGGGGATGGTCAGGAACTAGTCCTGAGGGCTGATGAAACGGGAGCTCCAGCACTCCCTGTCATCAGCTTTCCATCCACCTCGGGAGTACTGCCCTGCTCGACTGGTGCTACAGTCTACTCCACAATTTCTTCGTCATGAAAAGAAATGGAGCTTGTTAATCATGTAACCTGTGAGCAAAGTGGCACATGTGACAGTGCTCCTCTTTCATAGGCTTCAGTCTTGGTCTTAATAATGGTACAGTATCATGTTCTTATTCGGTTTCTGACAACAGTGTCACAACTAAAGCTCTGATTTCTATATACAGTTTAGTGCAGTGCCTGCATCAGCATGGCACAATTTACAGCAGTCACTCCACACACTTGGCACTCACGAGTTATCTGCTCAATTATTGGGCTTTTAAGGTAGATTCTTCCTTTTGATGCTGGTACTGCATTATGCAACCACTGTAACTTCTTTTTTAAATATAGTACAGCTCTAACTTTAGCTATGTAGCATATTTTTCTACTTCAGCATTCACTTCAGCTGCAAAACTTAACAGTACAACATTTCCAGCTCTCAAGTGGTTCAATTTTGGATATATTTTTCATTATTTCATTTTTCATTTGTTCCCTATCTTTAGCAAATGCTTTCCATGATTTATTGTCATTTGTGACTTTGGTAATACTGTATATATTTTTTCTTAACCTTGACTAAGAGGGTGCATATAGGTGAGGTGGAGGGAGGGAGAGGGAGGGGAAGACTGAGGATGAGGTGGAGGGATGGAGTTGAGAGGTATAGGAGGGAGGGGGGAGTGAGTTGGGGAGAGGGTAGTCAAATGGTGGGTGACAGCATCTTGGAGGCGTTTTGTCTGCGGCCACCCTTTGCGGGATTAGGGCGTTGGACGATAGATAGATAGACTTTAGATGTGTAACCCTACATTCTTCACAGGCACTGACAAGAAGCCTACATGCCATGGTGCTGTGTACCCCTCTGGGTCAAGTGAAGCAGCTGTGACATCCACTTGGGGGCCAAACCTCATCATATTTCACGAACCCTCGTCATAAGGAAGGCCTCGGTCCAACCCTAGTGAGGTGTTGTCTGCCACATGGGGTGTTAGTTTCCTACAAAGTACATGTACTGTACAGTACATGTAGGATGGCCCCACAGAAGCATCTGCTAACCTATGGTTGATGAGTTTGCTTGGCCAAGTGGACCAGACTTGAGCCACTACAACATTATATACATAAATATACTGTACATAGGAACTTATGATATATTCTTGAGTACTTCAGGTTTGATGACGATCTATGCTGGGACTGAAATGTTATATTAGATGAACAAGATGATGTTCACACTGTGCTTTGATATTTACCTTTATCATCCACCTTGGCATCTCAAGGGGTGTAAATTCCTCCAGTTTTATATCTATCTATCTGTCTATACACACACATCTACCTCTCCACCTCAGCCCTGCATCTCACCCTCCATCTTTCCCTGCCCATCACCTTGTCTACCTTAATCATTACACTCTCACAGTCAGTCACTCATTCTACAGTCAGTCTTTCACTCTTCAGTCTCTCCACATGGCCAAACCATTTTATGGTACATCTAACGCCTTCCACTTCTGCAGGAGTTGATAAAACAATAAAGTACTGTACAGTACAGAGGAAGGTGGTGGTGACAATCATCCACTCACTTGATGTAGTGCTGCTTACTTCTTCCTTAGCCTTTATCATTCTTTTTCTGTGCCTGCCCTCTTCTCTTCCTATTTCTCCCATCTTTCCTGTCATTTCTTATTGCTTTTCCTTACAGATGGCTTTACATTGAGTGATGAGCCAAATGGTTTCCTGTAAGCCAAGAAACCATTTACAACACTGGGTGGTAACCATATAACCAAACTATACGTGCTCCCTACTTGTCAACAAGTGGGTTGGTGGAGGGTTAGTGCCCCTCCCCGTAAAACAAATAAAGTCAAATGGCCACCCCTTACGGGATTAAGGCTTCTGGCAATAGATAGACAGACAGTATAATAACACTGGTTTCATTTGTTTTCCTGTGAATACTTTCAGATGCCTGGAGACTATATGTTCTCCTAGCATCTGAATATCATAACAAAGACAAAAGACACAATTTGTTTTTACACATAAAGACAAAAGGTATGATAGTTTTTAGGTACAAAAAAGCAAATAATGCAAACCGTAGAATATCTATCTCTATCTATCTATCTATTGCCAGATGCCTCAATCTCGTTTGGGGTGGCCACAAACAAACCACAGAATATGATGAAGCAATATACCACGATATTAAAAAGACAAATGCACGATATTTCCAGCAATATTATTTGTAAATTTTATAAAAGTAACCTAATGAACCTATTTTTGTCTTTACGTTATTCTCGCCATTTGAAATACAGGCATATTAAATACAGATAGACAGTTTGAGCAGTGGGGGTTAAATGCAGCCTTAACAAACCCCTTCAGTGCAAATAATACTGGAAGCAGGAAGAACACTGTGAACTAAAAAGGACATCACCCAGAACACTACTAATTCTTTAAATTCAGTGATGCCTTTTACTGGTTTAGTCTTGCTTATTACTGATTATATCTTGGGAAGGCCTCTAGCTGTGATGAGGTTAATAAAGGCTATATCTATATCCTCCTTTTCTAAAATACTTTCCTAAGCAGTATGAAATCATGTAAGACAAAGTTATAAATCACATATGGCCCCCTTCAAGGTACAGAGGGCTAGGGCTAGGTTACTGCCGTCCAGAATAATTATGAAAAACTGGCCAGCTTACTGAAGTTAGAGAAAACTTCTGAACTGGAATGGTTAGATACAGTCTGCTATTAGTATTTTAAATTTAATAAAGACATCTGGTACCACCCAGACTGACCCACAGAAATATACCGTCAGAGTGAAAGGGGTTAAGGGGGTTAACCTTGTTATATCAATGATGTTATTCATTTTAAGATATACTTTTATACTGGTTGGGTTACATACATTCTTCATGAACCCTTTTTTCACTAGGGGTGGTCCTCCAAAGGGATGCCTTCATGTGGTTGTATCTGTACTGATATGACCTGGCAGTGGAGCTTCCTGTTTATACAAACATTCCTCAATCCCCTCCCTCCCTGAAAGGAGAATGGTGACCTGCAGATGAAGGGTAATTTCTGCTGTGGTCCACTGGGTTCATATTCATATAAGCCAACAACCAGTGGCTCTCCTCTGGTGAATAAATTATTTGGAAATAGCAAGACCGAACTACAAAAATGCCACAATGCTGAAATTATAAACACGATCATTACGTCAATTGGCTACGAGAAGCCAGCTGTTACCTGCATTGTGGCTGTTACTGTTGTTGCGGTCTCAGGCTTATCTGGATGTGAACCCCATGGACTAGGATATTTAGGTGCTCTTTTCCTGCAGTCCACAATCCTCCTTTTGCAGGACTAGGAGGGAAGTAAGTGATGTTTTTATAACCTGGCATTACCTGGTTTGATCACTGTTACAATGCAAAGGTGTCTCTAGCACCAAAAAGGTATAGGACGGCGATACAGATAAACACGGTGCTGGCGGCAGATGTCTTTACATGGTGTCACAGATATAATACTACCAGGTTATCCAAACATCCCTCAACTCCCCTCACAGTCCTCAGGGTTCAAATTAGCCTCAAGCCAAAGTAACAGGACCAAAGAAAAATGAGTGTTCAGTGACAAAACTATAATTTTTTAATGGCTTCACTAATGTGCTTTTGTACAGGAAAGACAAAATTGATCAAACCAGTCCGGAATACTGTTTTGTCAATAATTTGTGTTTTTTTGCATTATCTTCTTATAAAACAGGAAAAGCCAATCCCATTTTATTTTCTTAAAGATTCTGCGGTGCAAGACCGCTGTAGTCCAGTACATTTAAGGACAGATGAACAGCCTACTCCCCCTGGTGGCATAACACTATCAAAAGCCTCAATTCACCTCTTGGGGATGGACCCTATGCTTATTCAAGTCTGTCACTCAGGCTGGGGCATTCTAACCACTATACCATCAGGTTCCCTTTAACAAGTGTTTTAAAGTACAAACAAATGGAATAATAACACTAACAACCAGCCCCAGATCACCCACTGAGGGTCTAGGGTGTAGGATATCATCATCATCATCATCATCTCAACTCCTTGAATAGTATAATGCCTGTTATACTGTATTTTGCTGCTGTATGATATTATATGACTACAATGGTATCCTCTATTTGAGTGGCCTGGTTGCCTCTCTCAGACTGATGTCCATCAGTCTCATGGATTAAGTGCTCTGCCTTCACTGCCAGTGGATGGGCCCTGTTGGTAACGATAATGTTCCCTGCCCAGTCATTTTTGGGCATGCTGTTTCCCTCCCTTGAGTTTGCTGTGCAAAGAGTCCTATGATGGGTCGCTTGGAGACTGAGTGATACTGCACCCTGTGGCTAGAAACATGCCTCTTTGGTTACCTGGTCTGGTTAGATGAGTGGTTCGGTGAGGCCGCACCAAGTCAATCAGCTGGTCATTATTTGATGGGGCCAAGAGGGCACCACATGACCTGGCACTCCATTGCTGCAAAGCTATCATGCAGTTCTTTGCCTTGTGACTCCAACATGCTTGCATGTGTTGGCTATGGTCACCTAATGGTGGCACTCCATGTTGCTGGATCTCTAGCAGCCTCTGTTCAACAGTTGGAGAAAATAAACAGTGGAAACAGACCAGAGGCCTTACCCACACAGCCCCACCCAGACAGAGGAACACTGATGGAGCTTGCCTCATGCCTCCTCCCATGATCACCACTAGGTACTGTGTGCAAAGTTTTCCAGCTGCATGCCCTTGCTGGCACCAATTCCTGTGTCACAGTAGAGTGTAATGTGTGGTGCATAATGTGCATGTTGTGTAGCGCACCGTAGACAGTTGGAGAAATGTGTCTGGGAAAGTATGCTAGCCTACTCTCAATGTTAGTGACACTCTGAAAAAGGTTAACATTGGGGGATGATCAAGAGCTAGACCTTGTGGCTAGTGAAATGGGAGGTCCAGCTCTACCCATCACCAGCTTTTCCTTTCTCTTTGGGAGTACCGCTGATCAGCTGGAGCTACAGCCTACTCCCTAGTATAGTTGTGTTGTGGTTACCTACTCTGCTCCACTACCTGTGAGGCTGACAGGTGCTCTGTGCCCTGTTGTTCAAACTCTCTTTGTTGGGCTCTGTGGTGGGGAAGTGAAACTACCTGTGGGCCTGACAGGTGCTCTGTGCCCTGTTGTTCAAACTCTTTTTGTTGGGCTCTGTGGTGGGGAAGTGAAACTTTATGTCTGTCTTACACGGCAGATTCTCTCTTCATTTTTTGTCCTCATGCAGCAGGTGGCCAGGCCCATGACCCTGCATCTCCTGGCAACATTTTTTACTGTCTCCCTGTTAATGGCCCTGCATAATCCTCTGACTCTCTTTTTCCCAGACCTTTTGTTGCCTCCTCCCTAGTGGCCAGGTTTGAGACTTTTGTGTCTGCACATCACAGTTTGGCTGCTGTTTGTCAGCATGTCTGATGTCCTTCAAAATGTTAAGTGACAGAAGGAAGTATTGATGGGAATTACGAGCCTTCATCTGTTACAGAGTTTGTTGTTGTACGAAGTAAAAAAAGGTAGGATGTGCATGAACAAAATATTTCCAGGTGCACTGTGCTTTGTTTCAAACTTGTGGTGCCACTCCTAAGGTTGTTACTCAGGCTGACTGCAGTTTACTGGTCAAGGTGAATGAAGCTACCTGATGTTAGTAACTTCAAGTCATTTCTGAGGCTGATAAATTTCCCTGTCTCCTGCGGCTTTCTTACTTCCCAAAATCAGTTTTGTGGTGTGGTCTACCTCAGACAGCTCCTCAGCTATAGTGTGGAGGTCCTCCAGAGGGAACTTGCTAAGGTGAGGTGACAGGTGGATGTATTCATAAAAGAGTGCATGGCATCTTGTCTGCAATGCCCACTCCCATTACTGCCTTCAATATGCTTCATCTGCTTCTTGTTTTGACAGTTTCATGGTATCACTACAAGGTGAAGCAGTATGTATCTCTACCCAAATGTTACTGTTGCCAGCATTTTGGAAACATCAGCCATGCATGCAGACACCTTGCTAATGATGTCCTGCCAAAAATCTCATATGTGAGGGTGTCCATATCTCAAGTGTTCCTCCCCTCCTTCCTGTCCTCATAGTGGTAGGTCCCATCCTGCTGCTTCAGAGGCTTGGGACATACAAATTTGAGTTGAAGGTTCTTTCTCTTCTTTTCAAGGAGAAGATTTCACTTTCAGAGTCTAGGACCAAGGTCTTGTCAAGATCTCTTTACCCAGGGGTTACCTGTGCATCTGTCATTGCAAGCAACATTCTCAGTTGTTCCTGCAGTGCTGATATCTGAATCTTCCCTGTGACTGTATCCTCAATTTCTTTCACCTCCTTGGTTGATGTATGTGTTATTTTCTCGCCTAAAACCTTTAACTAAGCAGCATCCTTCATGAACTACCACCAGTCATCCAACTGTCAGAAACTACCCCAGAGACATATGTACACCAAGCCAAACTGTGATATGACAATCACCTTTCCCTGCAACAATACCAACACAAAATACAACTCACAATTAATCCACTATGCCCATACTGCAATGCGGCCCTCACACCAAAACACTACTGCTCATATTATGCACATATCACAGGATAAACAATCCTTCAAATGACTGAAACAGAAGACCTCTGGGAGTAGCCTGCTGAAATGGCCAACTTCCCGCAGTCAGCTGGGTTCACTTGCAGATGAGCCTCAGATTGCAACAACAACCAATATTTACATACACAAATATTTATATATAAATACCATATTATAAACAGACATATGTACAGTACTCAACCATTAGTTGTAAAAAATTAAAAAGTATCACTTTATACATATGCAGTACACTGTTACTTAGTATTTGATTTAAAAACACAGCAGTAATAATAAAGAATATACATTAATAGCCCCTTCACCCTGGCGTATTTGTTGGAATAATCATTCTCAAGTTTAACAAGCACAGATACATATTCTCACCTGTAAAAAAAATGAGATGATGGGATGGTGTGGGGAGATACAGTATGGAAGGAGGATGTGTGAGCTGGAGGGAGGTCACCCAAATGACAGAGGATAAAGTAATGAGGAGGCAATTTGTCTCTGGCCACCCCTTTTGGAATTAAGGCATCTGGCAATAGATAGGTAGATGGATAGATAGAAATACTTTTGGACAAAAATATTTTTTGGACAATGGTATGAGAAACATCCTCATTTGGTCAAGATGAAGTGCACGATAATTCAAACTGGGCTGCATTGGTCCTCCAGTTAGACTGGAACTTTACATCCTGACATCACTGAGGGATTTCCATGGGGCTATATGAGGGTTGACAATATATACGGATTCTGATGGTCATGTTTTACTGACCCTGCTGCCCTTCCATACATATTTGTTATCATCAGGGAGACTGGATTTGTGCCAGGCCAGAGCATGGCCTGAAAAAACTTGAAACAATAGCTATGTTGGATCCAGACTTAAGTATGGAATACCACACCAGAACTTGGTAGAAGCCTTCTCCCAGGCTTGCATCGCTGGAAGTGTAGCACTTTTAAGTACTGTAATCTGAAGCTATTTACTAATATAAAATCAAATAAATTAAGATACAAAAATTTAAATGTCATATGAATACAGCAAATGATAAAATAATTCAGCTGCCTACCAAACACTCTCAGCTCTATTCTCTAAAAAGGTACTGCTCAAAATAGGAACTCACCATGCATGGTTCATAATTAGGTAACAAATTTAATATAGTAATAGAACAGTATACACTATCACATATTTTATCCCTGGGTAGTGAGCCACTGATTTGGCTGTTCTACACATCTTCCAGAATTCCAACACTCTTATAATTATTTCACTCCATAGTATTTTCAATATGCAGTATGTCTACAACTATTAACATTACTTTTTAGGGAGCTAGAAATCAGTATTCCCATTTATCTGGGATTAATTCTCTATGGTCACTTGATATGACACCATATAACTTGTGCATTATTGTGTTATTCAAATTCTGTTGCAGGTAATGTGCAGCTGTAAGAGTGTAATGAGTATAATACTGACTGGATATGTACTTGGGGTGTGACTAAAGTCACAAATGAGTAACCCAAAGCTACGACCACTTGATATAACCCTGTATGACCCATGTGTTACTGTCACCATAATTCTGTTGCAGGTATTGTGCTAATATAGATAACGGGCTATTATGACTGGGTATGTACAGCTGGCCACATATGACCCTGGGACAGTATCCCTGTGACGTGGTCTAGCTACATCTTTTGGCGGTAATGAATTATGATTACATGGCACTTTCATCTTATATTTGACAACCCTGTTCATTCACTAGACTGCAGCCAACAAATATGTGAATACATCAAGCTTGTCAAGTGCAGCACATGCTGAGCCTCATCTTGACACTGGTGTTGTCCCAGGTTCACATGCAGCCAACTGTACTAGAGGCAGGAAGCAAAAGTTGCACTTGATTAAGTCTCTAAGGCCACCTGACATAACCCAATATAAACCATTTGTTACTGTTATCCAAATTCTGTTGCAGGTATTGTGCTGCTGTATGTGTGTAATGAGTATATTATGATTGGACAGCTACTTTGGGGGTGACTAAAGCCACTCAAGAGTAACTGTTTAAGGCCACTTGACATAACCCCATATAACCACCTCAGTATCCTCAGCTCTTTGTCTTCTCAGCAAATAACAACATGTCTGCCCATATCCTGCTTTGATGTACAGTTTATCACTTTATTCACCCTTCTACTTCTTCAATCCTTCATGAACCAGTAGGTGTCGGTTGAGGCTGCTTTTATACTTAAATTGTTTTTCACACAGATCACAATTAAACATCACTCCTGAATGAATTGTTAAATGGTCCTTGAGATTTCTTCTTTTACTAAACAGCTTACCACATTCATCACACTTGAATGTCTTCATGTCTGAATGAATTAGTAAATGTCTGGTGAGGTTGCTATTAGTATTAAACTGTTCGCCACATTCACCACACTTGAACTTCATGTCTGTGTGTAGTAGTAAATGCCTGGTGAGGTTGCTTTTATTATTAAATTGTTTACCACACTCATCACACTTTAATTTCTTCACTCCCGAATGAATAAGCAAATGTTGGGCGAGATAACTTTTCTGACGGAACAATTTACCACATTCCTCACACGAGAACCTCACTCCCAAGTGAATATACGAGTGCTTGATGAGATCAAATTTCTGTGTAAACTGTTTATCACACTGATCACACTTAAATTTTTTCACTCCCGCATGTATCAGCAAATGTCGTGTGAGGTGGCTCCTCTGGCCAAACACATTACCACACTCGTCACACTTAAACTTCTTCACTCCCGAATGAACAAGTAGGTGCTGAGTGAGGCTACTTTTCCTAGTGAACTGCTTACCACATTCATCACACTGAAACTTCTTTACTCCCGAATGAATAACCAGGTGCCGGATGAGATCACATTTCTGACTAAACTGTTTACCACATTCATCACACTTGAATTTCTTCACTCCTGAATGAAACAGCATGTGCTTCATTAAGCTAAATTTTTTCCCAAACAATTTACCACATTCACTACACTCAAACTCCTTCAACCCTGAATGAACTACCGCATGTTGCAAAAGCTGGTTCTTGCATGTAAACAGCTTACCACACTCTATACATCTGAAATTCTCAGCTTCAGTTGAAAGGGCAACTGTGTCTTGAACACTTTCATTCTCACCAATGACTATTTCCTCAATCATCTCACACTCTAACTTCACATTTTGCTCTTCCTTAACCACCTCCATTGTTTTCTCACTCATTTCACACCTTAACTTCACATCTGATTCTTTCTTAACTCTTTCCATTACATCATCCCTCCCACATTTCTTACTGTTTTCCAAACTCAGTCTTGTCTTCACTTTGCTCCACCTCACTGCCTGCCTTGCTATCTGTCTCCATTATAATCACTGACCAACATCACAGTGAAAAGTTTCCCATTACTACTGATGAATAACTGCCAAGATTATCATAATTACTACTGCACGATAACTGACAACACACAGATTAAATCAACATACCGAACTTTACAAGAGAACCATAGCTGTTAAAACGACATTATTAACGAATCATAATTTTCAATACCCTGATAAACACAAATGCTCACAATTTCTTCCTGCATACATTGGTGATGAGGTGCTGGAATCTGATGTAGAATATATATACCTGGGACGGGCAATCCTGATATTAGCAGTTCAGGACAATGAACTCATGCAAAGAAAAAGAATGAAATTATGAGTTTTTGATTAAGCAAGAACACGAAGGATTAAAATATGCCTTCACATTAAATCACATGAGTGGAAAACCAGTTAACAGTATCTAATAAAATCCTTGGACTGTAACTTAGATGCATTCACTGATGAATGCAATGGATTATTTAAGTATGACAATTTAGTATAAGAAGGGAACTTCCTGGATATAGGAACACACGAAAACATATAATTACCATAACTTCAAAGCAAAGAAGTACATTGGCAGGACCGATACAGAAAGCAGGACTGAGAAATGACGTCTGAAGACTGGTGGGGCTGGACAGAACAGGTTAACTGCTAATGTGTCAATGTGGAGAAAGATGGGAAAGGCCTTCCTCCTGCAGTGAACAATTACTGACTGATGATGATGATGATGACAATGATAATGATAATGAGACTGAAATAACCATTGCACTCCTCGTTGTAACCCTTCAGTTTCTATGCACAACACTTCTACAGGGAATAACTATATGCACAGTATAAGGATACCACAACAGGTATTTCAGTATTCAGATTCCACACTTATCACATATCAAATGATTAACGGAATATTCCTTTGAATGACAACCACTACTATGTAACACAACTCTTGGTTCAAGTGTCTCCGGCAGAATATGCTCAGACAGTGAGACCAAACGCTCTCTTGAGTAACAACACAAGGTGTGAACTTATTACTCTTGCCTGCCCTCCTCTCTTCCTGTTTCTCCCATCTTTCCTGTCACTTCTTATTGCTTTTCTTTCCTTTACAGGTGGCTTTACATTGAGTGACAAGCCAAATGGTTTCCTGTAAACCAAGAAACCATTTACAACGCTGGGTGGTAACCATATGACCAACCCATACGTGCTCCCTACGTGTCAACAAGTGGGTTGGTGGAGGGTTAGTGCCCCTCCCCGTAAAACAAATAACTCAAAGTCAAATGGCCACCCCTTACGGGATTATGGCGTCTGGCAGTAGATAGATAGATAGATTATTACTCAGGCAGCTCTCCTGTGACCACACTACCAATGTGTCTGCTTCACTGATGCGACGTCACTTGTGGACCTGAAACACGAGCTGTCATTAGGCTGGTATTTCTATGAAGCTAATAATGCTGTATGTGCACTTTAGCTACACTGAGTCAGCAGGGTTGGCATGGAGATCTGAGTTATGTCATAATCATTACCTTACAGCTGGGGTAAGCAGAATTCACATCAGCTCCTCTGGTACACTGATAGCTGGTTACTGTGTTCAGTATATCAGCCATACACTCTCCAGCTGTTCTCTCACCACTCACCTGAAACACAACACAGTTCATTCTATAATCCACTCTACCTCGTGGACATTATATGAGGCCTTCTAAACTATAAGTAACAAGAGAACATTTTTCTTTACATTATGCATCAGAAGTTGTGATTCACAGGAATATTAACGATATATATCAAGGTGCAGTATTAACAGAATGTGTGAACTGATATGTATTGTGATAATGTAATGGATCAACATACTGGCGATAACGTATTGTGTCGGTTCAAACAAGACAAACCACCATAAAAAACTGTGTATTATGCTTGTTTCAACCCACAATGGATCTGGTTATTTTGGGAGAATTCTACACTGTAATTAGATCTAATCTGTACAAGCGTCTTTTCTTCCGACATTCCCTTTTTGTAACCCTGCCTGCTAGTTGGCCAAGACTGAGTCACATGACAGCCTACTCTAGCCACTCACTGGCCGAGTTGCCACCTGGCTACTCAGTACTGCCGTGGCCTCTCTAAGCAACAGGCTCTCTCCCATTCCTGCTCGCTTTCCGGGAGTGTTAGGCCAATACCATATATATCTAAGCACATGTTGGATTTTTTTTTCTTTTTAACTGAACTGCTTGGGGTCTCAGTTAACTTATGACATGTCAGGATTGGCAAAAGCCTAAAACTGTTTGTAATTCACATATTCTGTGGCAGGGGATATCTTAAATTAAAAAAATATAATTTCCGATCATATAAATAAAACAAATTACACGGAAAAACAGAGGAAAATCCAGTGATTTATCACCATCGAGCAAGAGCTGAAACGATATCAAAAACTGGTAATCCCTGACATTTGTGAACATCAAAACTGAATAAATCACACAACAGCAAAAAGATATCCTACATTTCATTGCAAAACAACCTTCAAATTTATCAACAAAAAAAAAAAACTGTAAAGAAAAGAATATAAACCTGGGAAATATAATTAGGAATAATGTATGGTTGTTCTATTTTGGACATGGTTGAGTGAAGATTTAAGCAAAAAATAAATAAATGAATAAATAAATAAATAAATGTGTCAATATCATTTAAGTCACCTTGAAAAACATCTGAAAAAATACACTAGACAGCAGAAATTCTATGGTTTACCAGTTCCTAGGCCAAAACGGTTGTGCTGTCATGCAAGATAATGGGGTTATGTAATAATAATAATAATAATAATAATAATAATAATAATAATAACGGCACTACTACTAATAAACAAGACCGGGAAATTATACTCAACACGAAGACGTTAGCATGGCCAATACTCTGACTTACAATAAAATATTTCTTCTTGTGGGTATGAGGAACTCGGTGGACACTACAGCCTTAATATCCTATACCGTGACAAACCCATCTTTGGTTCTTGGAGGTGTGTAATGCTGACGAAAATGCCTCCTTGTTAACAGTTCTGCCTCCACCTGCACACCTTCACCACCACAACACTAATCAGCTGACGAGACTGACAGCTGCAACAAGCTACTGATGCCAATATCCGCCATCTTCCCACTCCTTTACTGATAATTACTGTACGATTTATATTATATTCCGGATAAACGCTTCAAAAATATATCATTTATAGCCATTGTTATGGAACGCTGGAGTATATTATCGTAGAAAAAACTGGAAAAATGAAAATTAGCTCTTATCTCATTACAAAGCAGCAAGAGAGCGAATATAATGCTTCTACATGTAGAGATATCTCATGTGTAACAGGCACTCAATGTTTTATTTATTTATTTATCTGTTTATTAGACAGTCTTCTTCTGAAGTTATGTGGTTGTCGTTTCCCTGAACATTGATTCCCACTTTTCAGTTATACATAATCGAGTAATTCATGAATTTATGTATTATATTCATTGTATATAGTAATAAGACACTCGTGATGGTGATATTAGACAGATTCCTTTAAATTTTATAGCATACACTATTGCTAAGGGCGTGTGGCTACAGCGACGAATTCATAACCTATGACTCTGTGTACTTCCTGAACGAGGCGTGTGGCAAGACCCACCACCTTCTTTTATTGTGTAAGTACTCTGCATATCTTTACAGTTTACAACAATAATTTCAATCAATCAGTATCGGGGTGAGTGGAAAGAGTGATGTACTGTGGTGGCCACCTGTCAGCAACGTCATATATCGATTTCGTTTTCATACTGTGTAGGGTATTTGTCTAAATAACTTTTCGAGAACGCCCCTCCCCCTTCCCCCAGAGAGAGAGAGAGAGAGAGAGAATGTTCGTCCAGTTAAATGAGCCACACTCCCATTCACACATCATTCAAACTCTCAAAATCCTGACACATTGCATTAACATTCACGCTTACCCGGTTCAAAACACCATTTCTCCGGGATAGTACATGGGTGTCTTGTGGTGGTCTGACTGGAGAGAACCGGCCTGAACATTTTTCTATCAGGTCGATCCAGTTCTGAACAATGAACGGCTGCCCTGGTGATTCTGACGCCTGGTGGTTGAGCTGGTTGAGGCGCTCCAGCCAGAATGAGCCTGGAAAAGTTTATATCCGAAGAATGTTTAGCGTTTTTTGCTCACATAATGCCATTAGTGGAAAAGTGAGGCTGGACATCCTTTGAGCATCGGGATTTTGCAGTCTAGCTCCTACGCTCCTGAAGAAAAAAAAAAAGGTAAATGGACTAATGAAAAGATTGAGTGATTGAGCAAGTGAGTGAGTGAAATAGTGAGAGGGAAGTGTAAGAATGAATTAGTGGGGGATGTGCGAGTGAGTGGGCGAATGGATGATCAAGTGAGACTGTGTGAGCGAGTAAGTGGGGAGTGAGTGAGCTAATGCATGAGTGAGTGGGTGGGAACCGAGTGGCTGAGTGACCCTGTGGCGAGTGAGTGATAAGTAAGGAAGAATCGACTGAGTGATGAGTGAGAGAGTGGTGGGCGAGCGAGCGAGTGCAAGAGTTCGAAGTGAATGAGTGAGTGGGGAGTGAGAGGTAGTGACTGGGGGGCAGAGAATGAGTGAGTGGGGAGTGAGTGAGTGACAGAGGAGTTCAAGAGGAATACCCGACTTTGAACTTGATTTGATTCTCTCATCTAGATTTGTTGTGTTAAATTTGCCATCCCATATACCGTAGTCCACCCATTACCTATTCTTTTATCAAATCTCTTCTCTTGGCTGATTTTTGCATCCTAAAATTAATCCTGCCTTTTCCATAATCCATTGTTTGTGTCCAGTGATAAATACGTTCCCATCCCATTGTGTATCATCGCCATAATACACATCCAGTCAGCGTTGTAAATGGTTTCCTGGCTTACAGGAAACCATTAGGCTTATCACTCAATGTAAAGCCACCTGAAAAGGAAAGAGGAGTGATAAAAAGTGACAGGAAAGATGGGAGAAATAGGACGAGAGAAGGATAGACACAGAACGAGTGATAAAGGCGAAGGAAGAAGCAGGCAACGCTACATCACGTGAGTGGATGATAGTCGCCACCGCTTACCATCAAGTTACACCGTACCGTTGCAAAATACAAACCAATATACTGTACCATAGCTGTTCTCTACTAACTGTCACAATGATAAACAATGAACGAAAAGTACCATTGAGAAACACTGAGGTGGTTTGGCCGTGTGGAGAGGATGGAGAGAGAGACTGACGAGGAGAGTGTATGCGAGTGAGGTGGAAGCGGGGAGAGAGAGGGGGAGGGCAAGGGTGAGATGAAGGGATGGAGTGGAGAGGTATATGAGAGAGGGGGATATGAGCTGGGAGCAAGGCAGTGAAATGGCGGGGGACAGGGCAACATGGAGGAGATTTGTTTGTGTCCACCCCTTCCGGGATTAAGGCGTCTGGCAATAGACAGATAGATAGATAGATAGATAGAATTTACAAACACTAATCTCATCTACAAGATAGCCGAACCACTGCAATGGGCTCCTTCACGCGGTGGCACTGACATGGCTGGGTGGCTCCGTTGCCTGGTTATGCAAACGCCTCTCAGCTCCAACCCTATCCCCTGAGACGAGAGGATATTGGATTGCAGAGGAGAAGTAAATTTAGTCTGCAGTCTACTGAGTTCACATTCAGATAAACCTGGGACTACAACAACAACTACAATTATTACTACAGTTACTACTACTACTACAAAAAATCCTAACTAGAAGTGCTGTACAGCCGCGAACATGAATACTAATACACTTCAAGGTGCTTAATAACAAGACAGTGACAGATGACTTTAGAAACCCAGTTATGTGGTCTCTAGAACCCGGCAAAGTTTTCAAAATAAATCACAAGAGTTTCAAAGATGCTGTACTAAAATGTGTAAGGATATTTTTGTCCGTAGCTGTGCATAATAAATTCATTGTAAGCATACCATTATTTACAGTCACAGGTAAACATGTTTTATTTTTCGAAAGTGGGTGGAATGTTTATTGAAACTGTGCAGTCCGTATTTTTACAAGATCCATCGAATCAAAAATCTGTGACAACATATAAACATTATAAACATACACAGAGTTATACAATACTCCACAACTTATTTTTCTACTTGTTTTCGTTGACAAAGGGTAGCATTACCATAGACAACACAGCCATGATACGTATATTGGGTTGACAGGCAGAGGGGAACAGGGGAAGTTTGAATGTGCATGTGTGTAAAAATGCGTCATCTATTCTTCGTGGCCAAATATGTTTTTACAATGAATTATAGACTAGCTCTCTCCCTCATTTTTTTATTTAATTTTATAGCCCTCGTGAATGAACGGTCGGGGAGAAAAATCTAGTCTATTATTTCGTCTTTCGTGCTTCTCCCCAACGTGAAGGCGGGGAAGTAGTGTAGTTCAGAGACTGCGTAGTGTACAGGATGGTTGGTAAGTTGCGTGCCTCGACTCTCGTGTTGCGGGGGCGGCTGATTGGCATTCTTGTCAGTTAAGGAAGCTCCCTGACACCTCTTCCTTAGTGATTTATTTTGGATATGAAAGGTAAAGATAGTGACAGATGCCACGAGGTACTTAGGCGCACTGCTCTCTGTAACTTAGACCTTTGAGTCTGTGGCGCTTTTCACCCAATATCCTGGGTTACAAGGCCACTGCATCATCCAGGTTACCACAGTTACCCCCCCTAGGTGTTACCCCAGGTGCTCATTTTACCTGCCAACCCATTAAAGGTGGATGAACACCTGAGTCGAGTGACGCCACCTATGGCTGGTTAATATCCTTTTGTACGTTATGTATGCAGAGTATGGTCATATTGGAAGGATTTATACAACACAGAGGAGGAGGATGAGGTGCAATAAGCAAAATAAATCGCTTAGGGAAATGTGTTAGGGAACTTCTTGAACCAAAAATACAAACAAACCAGTATAATTTTTTACTTCCAATATCCCTTTTAATGTTGGAAAGATTTATATAACACAGAAGAGGGCAGCAATGTGGAATAAACAAAATAAATCGCTTAGGGAAATGTGTTAGGGAACTTCCTGAACCCCCTCCCCCCAAAAAAAAAACGAAAGCTGTATGATTTTGTCCTTATAATAACCCTTTTTAATGTTTTATAGTGTTTATTTGCGTGTTTGTCTGCTGGCTGAGGTTGGTTAAAAATGCCTCCTCCACACACAAAAGCAATCCGAGCCCTCCCAGCAACACACAAACCTGGAGAGTGCAATATACAGACGACCCTGCCTATGAGTGAGTTGGCAGTGGCGGGAGAAAGCAGTAAGAGACCTATACCCTCCTCACCTCAACCTGGCCCAGATCTTCATTCTCTTGTAGCTAATTTTACGTAGCTCAGTGGCAGGAAAACAAATCGATACTGCCCTACCTCCTTTCCACAGCACCTCTTCCTGACTGGCATCATCTTATAGCGTTATTATATTGGTAGAACTCAATTGTCAAGAGAGAGAGAGAGAGAGAGAGAGAGAGAGAGAGAGAGAGATGTCAATTTTAGGCCAAGTTAGTGTGAAAAGGGTATCGTATGCGTGTGTTATCAGCATTATACGTTTATGGTGTAGTGGCTGTTATCTGAAGGTCTTTGCCTCTCGTGCTGCTGCTGCTGCTGTTTCTCCTGCTGGTGTTGGTGCTGCTTCTCCTGCTGATGCTGGTGATGCTTGTCCTCCTCCCGCTGTTGCTGGTGTTCGTAGCGGTGAAGCAGCTCCTCCAACCCGGCCTTGATGCTGTCCTCCACGTCTCTGCTACTCGCGCCAGGCCCTCTCACCCTCCCTCCCTCACCCTTCAGCATCTCACGGTCGCACTCCGCCTCGCTCAGCTCCCTCGAGTCTGAGAACGCCGAGGGAGGGTGCAGGGGTCGAGGAGGAGTGAGGGAGGAACTGTCACTCGAGGACGACTCACTCCTCACCCTGTGGATTGATAAAGACCTGCCTTAACCCTCTCAGTTGGCTGGTTTTCGTCTAACGGAGCCAGACCACTTATCTTTCTAGTATCGACGAATTTTCTTGAGTCACGTACAAGATGACAAAAATATGCATCAGGTAAAATAAATAGCAGAGAAAAAGGTGCTGAGAGCTCTCCGAAGTGACCCTAAACACCGCCCTTCGTCGAAGATCTAATATTCTAGGCAAAACTTCATGTGTTAGGCAAGCAAGAGGCGTGACACACACACACACACACACACACACACACACACACACACACGTCAAGCAAAGCATAACACCCACTCTCACTTCGCTAATGCAGGTGTAAAAAATAATAATAATAAGGACAGTATGAGAAGGGGAGCCAACTGAGGCAAAAATGAAAGAGTGGATGAGTGCGTGGGAAGGGTTGGAAAGAGAAGACCCGCCCACAGGAAAAGCGAGCATTTGTGGTGTTTGGAATATGGAAATATGTATGCATGGAACTGATGGGTAGGCAGGGTGAAGGGAAGCAATATTCGTACTTGTAATATTTATCATTTACAGTGTCTTTTATCATCATGCTTAGACACTGAATGGTACTGTGCCCACTGATGGTGTGGAGGGACCTCAAAAAAGGTTGTGTGTGTGTGTGTGTGTGTGTGTGTGTGTGTGTGTGTGTGTGTGTGTGTGTGTGTGTGTGTGTGTGTGTGTGTGTGTGTGTGTGTGTGTGTGTGTGTGTGTGTGTGTGTGTGTGTGTGTGTGTGTGTGTGTGTGTGTGTGTGTGCGCGTGCGTGCGTGTGTGTGTTGTGTGGAGGGAAGTGGTGGGCTGCAGCAGCCAGGCTCCACCTACATAGCACTGCCTCCACTACCTGAGACTACCTGGCATGGCGAACACGGGGCAGCGGGTGGGGGGTCACGCGCCCTCCTGCTGCTACTGCTGCTGCAGCTGCTGCTGCCTGTTGCTGGTGCTGGGGGTGCTGCTGGTGCTGGTAGTGGCGGGGCTGCTGCACGGGGGAGCTGGCATCGTTACTCTCCGTGCTCGAGTCCTGACCACCAGCAGGAGTGTCCGCTGAAACAATGAAGGAAAACCAATAGCACTGCAGTTCCAGACACTCACGCCCTTTAGTTAGGCCAGACAGGTTAGATCAAGTTAGTTTTTTTTTTTATGCAAGGAAGAAGGAACCAAAGGCCAGGATCCCGCAAACCGTTCCTTCCAAGAAAAAAAACAAAACAAAAGAGAGCCACATTCAAGGTTGGGTTAGATAGGTATGGTTAGGTTAGTCAAGTCAAGCAAAAAAGCATTCGGATAACCTTGACTGTCTGCTAAACTCAAACATACAGAAATCCGACTCAACCTCTGGCTTGGCTCTTCGGGGGGTGGTCGCGGCTCCGGGTGTCCTTCCTGCCATCCTCCTGCCATGCCCCCTGGTGGTCCTGGGGGGCTGGGGCATCGTGGGCACCGCTGGGCATTGATTTCGGTCGACTCCCGTATTCCCCATCTCGCCTGGCACGACTGATGTATGCAGTCTCTGGGGCAGTGGAAGAGAGGGTCGTACAGTAGCTATCCATTTCGGCTCCAGGGCGGATATTTCATTCTTTTTTTTCTAATCTCAGGCAGTTTCATTCAACTTAGGAACGATCCATTGAGTTTAAGGCGCTAGTTACGAATAAATTTAGTCCACTTGGTTTGAAAAATGTCTCCTAAGATAATTATAATCGTCTGAAATAAGCAAAAATTATATAAACACTACACCATCAGTTTGAATGGGTTAAATGTGATTCTGTTCCCTTGTACATCTGTTACTGTGACTCCTATCTAAGCCTGCCTCACCCCTGCCTCACCTGTTTCTGCTTCACCCCTGCCGCACCTGTTTCCTTGTACTGCCTCACCTGTTTCTACCTCACTCCTGCCTCACCTGTTTCCTTGTACTGCCTCACCCCTGCCTCACCTGTTTCTGCCTCACCCCTGCCGCACCTGTTTCCTTGTACTGCCTCACCCCTGCCTCACCTGTTTCTGCCTCACCCCTGCCGCACCTGTTTCCTTGTACTGCCTCACCCCTGCCGCACCTGTTTCCTTGTACTACCTCATCCCTGCCTTACCTGTTTTACCTCACTCCTGCCTCACCTGTTTCCTTGTACTGCCTCACCCCTGCCTCACCTGTTTCCTTGTAGTGCCTGCCTCACCCCTGCCTCACCTGTCAAATTGTAGCGTGACACCTACTTACATCCGCCTTAGCATTCCCTCGCTACTGCCTCACCCTCACCCATTTCCTACCTACCCCTGCCTCACCCCTGCCTCACCTGTCTCTTTGTGGTGTGACTGTGAGCGCTGCCTGGGGACCTGACCGTAGGCTGGTGACCGCTGGGGTGGGTGGCTGTCGCTGGGGTGAGGTAAGGGTGCGTCCATACAGGCACCGGGGGGAAGGGCGTGGAGGGAGAGACCGTACTGTAGTGTGCCATCCGAGCTACCCACGCTAGAGAGAGAGAGAGAGAGAGAGAGAGAGAGAGAGAGAGAGAGAGAGAGAGAGAGAGACGGACCGACAGACAGGCAGACAGAGAGAGAGAGAGATGGACACATATATGGGTAAGAGAGAGAGAGAGAGAGAGAGAGAGAGAGAGAGAGAGAGACGGACCGACAGACAGGCAGACAGAGAGAGAGAGAGATGGACACATATATGGGTAAGAGAGAGAGAGAGAGAGAGAGAGAGAGAGAGAGAGAGAGAGAGAGAGAGAGAGAGAGAGAGAGAAGGCGAAAATCTAAATAAAACCTACCTATCAGACGACATTCAAATTTTGCGCCGAATTTAAATTGATCATGCAATAAACCAAACCAGAGTAAAGGAAAGAAAGACGAAACATTAAAGAAAATATAAGACACAAAAATGTTCATGTATGACAGAATTTACTATATACAGAGGGAAGGTGTTCAGTGTAAACTGAATTGAACAAGGAGGTTAGTTCGTCTGGGTGCAAGCATTTTTGAATTTTGCGGTTGTGATTCAAATGTGCGGCGGTTATGGTTCAAATGTGTAGCCGTGTGAGGGTGAATATTAACTGCTTTTTTTTTTTTTTTATGCTAGGAAGAAGGAACCAAAGGCCATGAGCCCGTAAACTGTTCCTTCCAAGAGAAAAATAAGATACAAGAGAGAGCCAAATTCAAGATCCGATCATTTCGAGATGCCTGGACACACTGCGTTTGAAAGACTGGAGATCATAGCTAGCAGGAAATACAGACAGAGGGAGACAGTTCCAGAGTTACCTGAGTGTTGCATAGGTGCATATCTTATAAGAATTTGAGGTATTATACATATATTTATAAACAGTTACGAATATTTTGTGTATGCTATGGTGTCAACAAGTGGGTTGGCGGAGGGTTAGTGCCCCTCCTCGTAAAACAAAGACAAACGGCCACCCCTTACAGAATTATGGCGTCTGGCTATGGGTAGAGAGAAATGTACTTCCTAATACATATAATCATGAAATAAACTTGATTTTTTTATGATGAGCAGAGGGATAAACCAAATTAAATCAAGAAGGCATTCCATTCAGCGGACTACACGCGTCCTCCCTTCATGAAAAAATCTGTAACAGTTGGACTCGCCTGCCCCTTACCTGAACGTGGCATAGGGGCATATCTCATAGGGGTCCGTGGCATCCTCCTGCGTCTTAAGGGAGGCCAAGGAACCACGAGGCTTCTTGGCAGGAGATGGAGAGTGAAGATGTGCGCTGCGGGTTAATTCACAGTTTCTTGCATTGTCCTCCTCACCACTCCCTCCTTTCTGCTCCGCCTTCTCACCTTCCCTGTTGGTTGCGGATGTGGTTGTGATAGAGATGGATACACATAATGGGTAAATAGATAATATGGTGCTGGGGGGAGCGCCTTCACGTGGTGGCACTGATATAACTGGGTGGTGGTGCTGCCCTGGTGTACAAACTTCCTTATTCCCCCAAAAGTGGATGGTGGGCTGCAGGAGAGGGGGAACTTCAGCCTGCAGTCCACTGGGTTCACGTCTCAGATGAACCTGGGGCTGCAACAACGACTACTACTACTACCACTGCTACTACTACTACTACTACTGCTACTATTATTGGTACTACTACTCCCCTTATCATCATCATCATCATCATCATCATCATCATCATCTAGCCTCTTTTTTTCTACTGTTATTTCACTAGTACAAGACATTCCTATGCACACACACACACACACACACACACAACAGTGTTAAAATAAGCGACTCACCTATAACCTCCATATTTTCTCCTCCTGACGGCCACGCAGACGCAGATAATGGAGGCCGTAGTCAGGAGGAAAGCGCTGACCACCCCTGCGATGGTGTGGGGGTCCAGCCACACCCCCACACCCCCTCTCACCCCCTGGGGCACCTCCTGCACCGACTCCGCCGTGATGAAGCCTGGGTGATGGGTGTGTACGTGAGAGAGAGAGAGAGAGAGAGACAGAAACAGACAGACAGACAGACAGAGAGGCATATGCAGTCACGCAGAGAAAAAGCAAAACATCACTGTCTCCATAGCCACTCAAAACGCAACCCTTTTCCGAGACTGCATACCTCCATCGTTGTCATTGGTGGTCACTCTGTAAACTACCGTGGTCGCTCCTGCCGTGGACGACGCAGTGGCCCGTAGGAGGTGCCAAGGAGCCGGGGTCAGGTCACACAAAGCCAGGTCACTCGTCTCCCGGGTCAGGTGAGGGTAAACAGGTGTCCAGCCGCCCTTCGAGATGCTCTTACTCCGCTCCACCTGAAGTATTATTATTATTACTATTATTATTATTATTATTAATCATCACCACCCTCATTATCGTCATCATCATCATCATCATCATCACCACCACCACTACCAATACCACCGCCACTATCATCATTATCATCATCATCATTATCATCATCATCATTACCACCAGTCATCATCATCATCATCATCATTATCACCCGTCATCGTCATCATCATCATCATCACCTTCATTAACATCATCATCATCACCACTACCAATACCACCATCATCATCATCATCATCATCATCATCATCATCATTACCACCATTATCATCATCATCATCATCATCATATTAGGAAGAGGTGTTAGGAGGAGGTGTTAGGAAGGGGTGTTAAGGAAAGGTGTTAGGACGAGGTTAGGAAGAGGTGTTAGAAAGAGGTGTTAGGAAGAGGTGTTAGGATGAGGTGTCAGGAAGAGGTGTTAGGGAGAGGTGTTAGGAAGAGGTGTTAGGAAGAGGTGTTAGGAAGAGGTGTTAGGAAGAGGTGTTAGGAAGAGGTGTTAGGAAGAGGTGTTAGGACGAGGTGTTAGGAAGAGGTGTTAGGGAAAGGTGTTAGGACGAGGTTAGGAAGAGGTGTCAGGAAGAGGTGTTAGGAAGAGGTGTCAGGAAGAGGTGTTAGGAAGGGGTGTTAGGACAGGTGGTACAGGTGGCCTTACCTGCCAGTGCGTGATGGGGCAGCTGGTGTCAGGCCAGGTGTACTGACGTAAGGTGATGCAGGTGGTATTGACCTCCACCAGCTGGGTAGGGTCGGGCCGGGAGGGGGCTAAAAGATGGATATTAATTTTTATTTTGGAGATTTAAAGAAAAGATAGATAGATAGATAGATAGATGGATAGATAGATAGATAGCAATGGGAGAGAGAGCCAGGTTTTAAAAACAATATGGCATTAATTCAAAGCAAAGAAGAAAGAAAATAATAATAATAATAATAATAATAATAATAATAGCAGTAGTAGTAATAGTAGTAGTAGCAGTAGCAGTAGTAGTAGTAGCAGTAGTAGTAGTAGCAGTAGCAGTTGTAGTAGTAGTAGTAGTAGTAGTAGTGTAATAATAATAATAATAATAATAATAATAATAATAATAATAATAATAATGTTACGATAATATCTGAAACACATCCTAGTCTGTACAATAATTTCTAAAAACATAGAAAACGTTTGGCCTAAATATCAAAAGAGAATGTGCTAAGGTATGGGAAGGAAAACATGCCAAGTTTCTCTCATCCTATGTGTACTACTACTACTACTACTACTACTACCACACAACTACTTACGGCCTCCCAGTGTGGTAGCAACGAGGACTGGACTGGGTGGACTGGAGCCCTGGGAGTTCCACGCGGTGAGGTAGAGGTGGTGGGGGGTTCCACACGGCAGGTCACGCACCACCACACCACCACCACCCCCTCCACCCACACCCACCTCCACCCACTCGCCCGCCCTTACCCGGTGGTGCACGGTGTAGCCTGTGGAGGGGTGGAATGACTTTCTCTCTCTCTCTCTCTCTCACACACACACACACACACACACACACACACACACACACACTCTCTCTCTCTCTCTCTCTCTCACACACACACACACACACACTCTCTCTCTCTCTCTCTCTCTCTCTCGCTCTCTCTCTCTCTCTCTCTCTCTCACACACACACACACACACACACACACACACACACACACACACTCTCTTTCTCTCTCTCTCTCTCACACACACACACACACACACACACACACTCTCTCTCTCTCTTTCTGTCTTCGTCATTCTCTCTCTCTCTCTCTCTCTCTCTCTCTCTCTCTCTCTCTCTCTCTCTCTCTCTCACACACACACACACACACACACCTCACCTAGGATGGGGGCCCCTCCATCGCCAGTGGGTGTGATGGTGAGGCTGAGGGTGTGGTGGGTGGCGTGTGCTAGGGCCAGGCTGGGTGGGGGTGGGGGGGTCAGGCCCACAACCCGGTGCGTCAGGGTGTCCTCGCCCTCAGTGTTCCGTACCCAGCAGGTGTAGTTCCAGGTCCCCTTCACAGCTGCGGTATATTCATTTCTCTCACTGATATTGCTAGAATTAATTTGTCTTCATCTAACAGAACTGGGCAAGAGCTAATAATAAATCCTGGTGAATGAACCTGGATGAATCTTTAGTAATGAGGTATATATGATTCATCTGTTAATCTGTCTATCTATGTACCTAGGCTGCTTCCCCCAAGGAAAGGGAGGTAGCCGAGACAGGACGACACACTCCCCATTTACTCATCCATTCAAACACATTCATTCGCATCTTAGCCCCAAATGGGAGAACGGACAAATCCTCACCGCACCACACCGCACGAGGGTCAACTGCGCAGTGCAGTCAGTGACATCTGCAGCAGGGCCCGACAGCAGAGCTAGTTTACCCCTGCCACATCATAATAGACCCATCCCCTTACCCGCACCTGACCTGATCAGCTGATCAGACCATATGCGGGAGAATATCCCCTCAGGCCTGCGACATCATTTATTCATTCACAATTTCCATTAATTTCTATCACGCACAGCCACTTTTCCTTGCTCAGCAGACATCCCCCTCGCATCCAACGCGCTCTTAAATAGATAAATCGATAAAATAACAAGAACAATCAATTTCACTATACTGTACTGCCAAAATTGGGCTGCTATGTTAAAAGTAAAACGTTATCTATCTATGTATCTGTGTGTGTGTGTGTGTGTGTGTGTGTGTGTGTGTGTGTGTGTGTGTGTGTGTGTGTGTGTGTGTGTGTGTGTGTGTGTTGCACTACCTTTACTTCACACTCAGGTACTTGCATCACTTTCCTCACTGACGTATCCTGTTAAAAAGAATCATCTATTGGCCAAGAAACATACGAAGCCTGTCTCATTTTAGGAATATCAGCCAGCAGAGGAAAGTGAGAAGTGCTGGTTGGTGCTGATGGGGTTAGAGACAGCCAGGTGGGTGAGAAAGTACGTGCCAGGTGAGAGAGGAGAGACACATATAGATATTTCATGTAATTCTTTCCATCATCGGAGCCAGCTGGGAAATATCGATGAATGTTTGGTTGTGATGGTGCTGTTCTGACCCGGATGGTAACTACCTGCCATGTCGATCCATCTTCCTGCCACCGACAACTTTTGAATGCGTTAAGGCTTCCGGGTGTACAGAGTCAAAAATTGGCATACTCCTTCGCTGCATCTGCCTCACACTTAGGGCACATCCATTGCTTTTTCCCCATCATACATCCTGTGACAGAGAATTATCTAGTGGAAGAGAAGCATACCAAGCCTCTCCCAGCTCAGAATATTAGCTAGCAGAGGGAAGTGATAAGAAGTCAAATATTAGATGAGCTGATGTGAACTTCTGTCGGCCTCTTTACCAACCGCAAGCTCTCTAAGTCCATATAATATACTGAAGGCTCCGAATAGAATAGAGCTTAGAGAAGGGTATGTATAGACACCCACTCGAGAGCTGGAGCTTCCCCCATGGCTGTGACTGGCTCCTCCTCACTCATTCTGGCTCTCGTTGAAGTGATGATGAGTAGCAGGGATCCTCAGATAAACTATAGTCGCAGCTCATGACTCTGAGGTTGTCATTATCGTACCCTGGCAATCTACCATTCAAAAGTGCGTCCGATTTCGTATCATATTATACACGAATCATATTATTACGCACGAATATATTATATACGAATATTATTATACACGAACATACTATACACGAATCACTTGCGGTTCGTGTTATACACGAAATGGAACGCACTTTTGAATGGTTGGTTGTCAGGGCACGATAATGACAACCTCAGAGTCGTGCGCCGCGAGTATAGACCACGGGAGCCTAGACTGGGGCTCCTACGCTTCGAAAGGGGCAAATTAGGGGTGGATATTGTTGTACCCACCTGTGATATGAAGGTCCCCCCCAGGGAGTGGTTGGGTCAGGTGGCTGTTCTTCACTGTCACTCCACCTCGCGTCCATGTGATAGTGGGGGGCGGCGACCCCAGCCCCCGACACCCCAGGGTCACTCCGGATCCCACGCCAACCCTCCATGTCCTTCCCCCGCCCACAGCCACGGGGGCGTACCTCGACTTGGGGGAGGGCAGGGCTGTCAGCTTGGGAGAGGAGCTGCCTTCACCCGCTGCTGTCGTGGCTGTCACCCACACCTGTAATGACAACACCTCTAGCTAGCTTACCTGTGGACTGAATCAACTACTTTTCTGTTTTCGGTTCCTAGGAAGACGATATATTGATAGTTTTCGTAGTATCATCATAACTCGTGTATAAAATTAAAAGATATCTTGCAAAAAAAGGATACCAGGTACTTTCTGAATAACATTATAATCGATTTTGTAGCAGTTAGAGAAAATGATAAGCAATTTCTCAAACCCTGTGAAGAAATGGAAGGTTTTTGATATTATACTTCCCTTCTTTACGCCAAAATGGAAGTATAACAGTTTAGCAAGGACTTGATATAAATTCTAAGGTATTTTCACGCCACATTTCCCTGTTTTAAACGCAATTTCCGCTAGTACCGCGAAATTAATGAATTTCGCTATTTTTAACTTCCCTGCAGCCTAAAACTTGCTACTGCTACTGCTACTACTACTGCTGCTACTATATACTACTATTACTATTCCATGTCGTGACTCTCCTTTCCACCATCGTCCTTTCAGGGGATAGGGAGGGAGTTGAGGGACGTTTGTGTAACCAGGCAATGGAGGTGCCTGGTTATATCAGTGCCACCACGTGAAGGCCTCCCTATCTAGCATCTTTTTTTTTTCTCCTAAAAGAATTATATAATCCTACGACAAAGCACAATGGAACAAATTTGCTTTATTATTATTATTATTATTATTATTATTATTATTATTATTATTATTATTATCATTGCCCAGTTGACCCTTGTGCGGTGTGGTGCGGTGAGGTACTGTCCGTTCTCCCCTTTGGGGCTAAGATGCGAATGAATGTGTTTGAATGGATGAGTAAATGGAGAGTGAGTCGTCCTGTCTCGGCTACCTCCCTTTCCTTGGGGGAAGCAGCCTAGGTATATAGATAGATAGATAGATTATTATTATTATCATTATCATCATCATTATCACCATCAGCATCACCTTCATTAGTATTATCATAATCATCACCACCATCATCATCATCATTAAAATTATTATTATTGTTATTATTATTATTATTATTATTATTATTATTACTGTACAAGGGACAACAGACATGGAAGAACGCTGCTCTCTCTCTCTCTCTCTAAATTCGTCTACGCATACCTGGACTCTGGCTCCTGGGGTGAGGCCGCTGAATTCCCGCCACGTCCCTTCAGATCCGCCAGCGACAATAACATCCCTCGTTACTGCCTGTCAAAATACCACGCTTACTACCTCACTTTAAACCTCACTTACATCCTTCTTACTTCATTTACAAGCTTCTTACCTCATTTACAAGCTTCTTACCTCATTTACAAGCTTCTTACCTCATTTACAAGCTTCTTACCTCATTTACAAGCTACTTACCTCATTTACAAGCTTCTTAACTCCTTTACAACCTCACTTACCACCTCGTAATATTAAAACTTAGTGGGCAGAGCAACACAGATTTAAATTCTTTGACTGTCACTAACGGGAAGCTTGAGATGATTAGATTTACTTTCTCTGCATCAAACACTGGCACTGCAGAGGCTCCTACATGTGGTGGCACTGGGTAGGGCAGGTGCAGCATCTACCCGGGAGCCAAACCTTTCTTTTTTTAACGCAAGAAAGAAGGAACCAAAGGCCAGGAGCCCCCCAACTTGTTCCCTCCAAGAATAAAAAAAATAAGAACAGAGAGCCAAATTCAATATCCGTTCATTTAGAGATGCCTGGGTACACTGCGTTTGAAAGGCTGGAGATCATAGGCAATAGGGAATACAATCAGAGGGAGACAGTTCCAGAGTTGACCTGTTGTATTCATGAAGGACTGGTGAGGCTAAACCATAACGGGGCGCCGGATCCCTACGCGGTGTATGTACTGTATCACACCTGTAGGAGGGCCCCACAGATGCAGTTACTTGCTTGTGGTTGACGGGTCTGCTCGGTCAGAATAACAGCAACAACAGCAACGTCTTATAACAGAGTGTAGCGGGGAAAAGGGAAACCAGGCACGTTCTGTCTTCAAATGCTTCCGAATCGATTTTACATACTCGTGATCCGCCTCCTCCCTCACCGTCTCACCTCGCTGTAGTTCCTTCACCTTAACTTGGCTGAATTTTTCGTCCTTTTGCAGCCTCTTGCCCAGTGTTCAGAGACAGAATAACCCACTGCCACTGCCCTGCATCTTTCCATAGCACTTCTTCGTGACTAGCACCCTATTTTAGTGTCTCTCAGAATAACGGCTCTGCATCCTTTTCACGGCACTTCTTCGTGACTAGCACCCTATTTTAGTGTCTCAGAATAACCCACTACTACGGCTCTGCATCCTTTTCATGGCACTTCTTCGTGACTAGCACCCTATTTTAGTGTCTCCCAGAATAACCCACTACTACGGCTCTGCATCCTTTCCATGGCACTTCTTCGTGACTAGCACCATATTTTAGTGTCTCTCGTTACATCTCAGCGTCAGAATAACCCACTGCTACGGCTCTGCATCCCTTCCATAGCACTTCCTCGTGACTAGCACCATATTTTAGTGCCTATTTCTCAGTGTCCAGAGGCAGAAGAACCCACTACTACGGCTCTGCATCCTTTCCACGGCACTTCTTCGTGACTAGCACCATATTTTAGTGCCTATTTCTCAGTGTTCGGAGGCAGAAGAACCCACTACTACGGCTCTGCATCCTTTCCACGGCACTTCTTCGTGACTAGCACCATATTTTAGTGTTTATTCGTTCCATCTCGGCAATCAAGTTGGAGTGATCCCAGTTTGAAGAGAGGGAGGGGAAGGCCAAGGATGAGATGGAGGGATGGAGTGGAGAGGTATATGAGAGAGGGGGTGTGTGAACTGGGAGCAGGGCGGTGAAATGGCGGGGGACAGGGCGACGTGGAGGCGATTTGTTTGTGGCCACCCTGTATAAGGGATTAAGGCGTCTGGCAATAGATAGATAGATAGACTATATTTACTCTATCCTGTCCTAACATTGTCCTCTCTCCATCTTGAGTGCTGAGATGAAACACTAGACTGACACCAGGATAGGATGCTAGTCACGAAGAAGTGCTATGGGAAGGATGCAGAGCCGTAGTATCGTCTTTTTCAGCCAATGAGCTACTTGAGAAGGGACGAAAATCTAGGCCAAGTTAAGGTGAAAGGAGTAGAGTGACCTGAGGGTAGTTGTATGCCAGTCACGAAGAAGTGCTATGGGAAGGATGCAGAGCCGTAGGATCGTCTTTTTCAGCCAATGAGCAACGTGAGATGGGACGAAAATCTGGACCAAGTTAAGGTGAAAGGAGTAGAGTGAACTGAGGGTAGTTGTATGCCAGTCACGAAGAAGTGCTATGGGAAGGATGCAGAGCCGTAGTATCGTCTTTTTCAGCCAATGAGCTACGGGAGATGGGACGGAAATCTGGACCAACTTAAGGTGAAAGGCGTATAGCGACAGAGTATAATTGTGCCTACTCACCTGATCACTTTTCGTGGAGTAGAGTGTGTAGTGGAGTATGAAGCCTGTGGAGGGGCGCGGAGGAGACCAGGTGACCAGCAGGGTAGAAAGACCCGTCACCACCGCACGTACCCCTTCTGGCGGGCCGGGCACTGAAGAGAAAGAATACCAACAGTGAGTGAAGAGAGACTGACTAGGAGAGTGTGGGTGAGGTGGAGGGGAAAGAAGGACAGGGAGACCAAGGATGTGAATGTTTGAATAAATTGTTGAAAATATAGTTGAAAATAAATCGTTAAAAATAAATCGTTAAGAATAAATTGTTATGAATAAATCGTTAAAAATAAATCGTTAAAAATAAATCGTTAAAAATAAATCGTTAAAAATAAATCGTTAAAAATAAATCGTTAAGAATAAATCGTTAAAAATAAATCGTTAAGAATAAATTGTTAAAGATAAATCGTTAAAAAACAAATTCGTAAAAATAAATTGTTAAGAAATAAGTTGTTTAAAATAAATTGTTAAGAATAAATCGCTAAAGATAAATTGTTACGACGCCTCACCATCCTCCTGAGTGACGCAGAAGACGGGGACGCTGGGTGTGCTGCGGCCGGCGTCGTTGAAGGCCGTGACGGTGACGCTGACGTTGGTGGAGGGCGGCAGGGCGTCCGTGTTCTTCTCCAGGTTCGTTGTGTTCACCTGCCTGGCCCCACCTGGTGAACAAGATGAGAGAACAAAATAGAACACAAAACATACACGAAATAGAACACAAAATAGAACACTAAATAGAACACAAAATAGAACACTAAATAGAACACAAAATAGAACACTAAATAGAACACTAAATAGAACACTAAATAGAACACAAAATAGAACACTAAACAGAACAAATAATAGAACACTAAATAGAACACTAAATAGAACACAAATTAGAACACTAAATAGAACACAAAATAGAACACTAAATAGAACATTAAATAGAACACTAAACATACACGAAATAGAACACAAAATAGAACACTAAATAGAACACAAAACACTAAATAGAACACTACATAGAACACAATATATATAGAATACTAAATAGAACACAAAGATTGGTAGATAGACAGATAGACAGATAGATAGATAGATAGAGAGAGAGAGAGAGAGAGAGAGAGAGACAGACAGACAGACACCCAGTACACCCTCTCTCACCCTGGCCAAGGTGGTGGGCGTGTGACGTGGGGGTGACGGTGACGGTATAGCCAGACACGGGGGAGTGGGCGGGACAGGTGACGGGCGGGGTAGACCAGGTGACGCGCAGACCCCCCCGCCCCGCCCCCCGGCACGTCACACCTGCAGGCGGACACGACGGAGCTGCGGGATGTGGAGTACGAGAGTGAGGTATTGGAACACAGAAGACAGTGAGGTGTAATCAGCAAAATAAATCACTTAGGTAAAGGTGCTAGGGGGTTTTCTGAATTATCGGGAATACGACTCTAGTGCCCACCGTCATAGCTGGTGGAGTCGACGATCCGGGGCGACGATAAAGGCCCCGGCCCCGCCCTGGTGAACGCCCTGACAGCCACTTCATACAGAGTGGCTGGGGTTAAATCTCTCACCTCGTACTGCTCCACGCCGCTGGGTTCTGTGGGGTAGATTGGGGTTGCCTGGGGTAGATTGGAGTAGGTAGTATTGTAGAACTACTGTATTACTATCCCCACTACGACTACTATGATAAGTGGTTGTCTATCTATCTATATACCTAGGCTGCTTCCCCCAAGAAAGGGAGGTAGCCGAGACAGGACGACACACTCCCAGTTTACTCATCCACACACACATTCATTCACATCTTAGCCCCAAAGGGGAGAAGGGCCAGATCCTCACCGCACCACACCGCACGAGGGTCAACGGCGCAGTGCAGTCAGTGACATCAGCAAGGCCCGACAACAGAGCTGGTTTACCCCTGCCACATCATAATAGACCCATCCCCTTACCCGCACCTGACCTGACTAGCTGATCAGACCAAATGCGGGAAAATATCCCTTCAGGGCTGAGTCATCATTTATCCATTCACAATTTCTCTTCAATATTCCTGTCATGCACAGCCACTCTTCCTTGCTCAACAGACATCCTTCTAGCACATAACGCTCTCTTCACACTGTCCATCCATCCTATTCGTGGTCTTCCTCTCAGCCTTACACCTCTCACACCAGACCTAGTTATCTTTTTAACCAATCACTCACCATCCATTCTCTCCATATGCCCAAACCATCGCAACACCCTCTGCTCAACTCTACCAGCCATCTCCCGAACAACTCCAGTTCTCCTTCGCACTTCATCACTTCTCACCCAAACCATACGCCTCACTCCACACACACACACACACACACACACACACACACACACACACACATTAGTGGTTGTAGTCTTGAAAAAAAAACTGTGAATGACAAATATGTACAATCACCGCCCTCTACTTTGTACAGTTTGTCCGTTTTCTATACCACAGTAACGGCGTGAGGTGAAACTATTATATATGACGGTATAGGGGGAGCGTTTTATTGTATCTGAGGGTGTGTGTGTGACGGACCTGTGACGGGCCTGGTGATGTAGGTGACGTGCCCCTGGAGGTTCTGGCGTCTCACTGCGATGGTGTAGCCCCGCAGGTCACCATGGGTCAGGAGCGGGTCCGGGGCGGTCCAGGTCACCAAGAGGGAGTAGGACCCCCCCGCCGTCACACGCACGTCACGGGGCGCTCCTGAGGGTGCTACGACAGGTGACGTAATTAGCTGAGGCAGAAGGTAAATCCGTATCGTATAGAAAGATTTATAGCACACACAGTAGGATTTATAGCACATACAGTAGGATTTATAGCACATAGAAGGATTTATAGCACATACAGTAGGATTTATAGCACATACAGTAGGATTTATAGCACATACAGTAGGATTTATAGCACACAGAAGGATTTATAGCACATACAGTAGGATTTATAGCACATAGAAGGATTTATAGCACATAGAAGGATTTATAGCACATACAGTAGGATTTATAGCACATACAGAAGGATTTATAGCACATACAGTAGGATTTATACCACATAGAAGGATTTATAGCACAGAGACTAGGATTTATAGCACACTGAAGGATTCCCTACATCCTCTGCACTACAAAATAATCACAAGAAAAGGCACGATAATACACACAAGGCAAAGAACATCAAAATCCACACCTACCTTCCTCGCTGGTGGTGAAGGTGTGTGTGGGGGAGGGCTGTGAGGTGCCGAGGTCATTCTGGGTCATTAACCTGAGCGTGTAGGTGCGGTGCGGGGTCAAGCCTGTTAGCACGTGCGAGGTTGCCCACTGCCCCACACTCACATTACGACCGTGGCTGGCCCATGACTCCTTCGCCGCTACACCACGCGAAGGGGAAGGCCAGAGAGGGTTAATTGAGGTTAGGTGTAAGGCGAGATTAGGTTGGGTTAGGCTACGTTAGGTTAGATTAGGTTAGGTTAGGTTAGGTCAAGCAGAGAGAGAGAGAGAGAGAGAGAATGTATAAAAATGATTGACAGCATGGTGAAGATGGAATATGTAAGTGGAGAGAGAGAGAGAGAGAGAGAGAGAGAGAGACTATCATCTGAGTTGAAGGGGGTTAGGGATTTTGGCCAGGTAAGAATAAACACAGTATAGCCTATGCCCATCTTGGTGACGTAGGCTTCTTAACACCTCTTAGTTAGCGAATCATTTTATATTTAGTCAGAGGTGTAGAGGAAAAGTCAGAGGTGTAAAGGAGAAGTCAGGTGTAGAAGAGAAGTCAGAGGTGTAGAAGAGAAGTCAGAGGTGTAGAAGAGAAGTCAGAGGTAGAAGAGAAGTCAGAGGTAGAAGAGAAGTCAGGTGTATAAGAGAAGTCAGGTGTAGAAGAGAGAGGTATAGAGGAGAAGTCAGAGGTGTAGAGGAGAAGTCAGGTGTATTTATCCACTTCCTTCTCCCACACCCACGCCCACACCAGCCGCCTGAGCCATCCCCGCAGCACAAAGGATCCTGCACCTGAGTCTAGCTGTTAACCTGTACTATTTACCTTAATATCGCTTCACCGAACGATAAATAGCGAGACAGTGAGCGATAATTTTGGAACTAGTGTTATCTTTGGTACCTACTTTTTCAGAATATTGTGTAAGAGTTTCATTAGTCTTCGGCCAAAGCGGAGAGAGATACCTGGCCTCACCTGTACTCACCTTTGTACTGAATGGTGACGGCGGCGGGCTGGGGAAGCGACCACGACACGACCGCTGACCTGCTGGTGACCTCGCTGACCTCCACACCTGTCGGGGCGGTGGGTGGCTCTGGCGGCGGTGACGCGAGAGAGAGAGAGGCATTAAACACACACACACACACACACACACACACACACACACACACACACATAGTTACTCTTTTCACTCTAACTTGGCCTAAAATTGCCATCTACCCATCAAGAATGTTGAGTTGTAACAATAGAATAGCACTAGAAGATGATGCTAGTCACGAAGAAGTGCAATGCAAATGATATAAAGCCTCAGTACTGTCCTGCCCTGCCACTGAGCTACGTGAAATTAGCTGCAAAAAGGACGAAAATCTGGGCCAAGTTGAGGTAAAAGAACTATAGGCCCCCGAGCGAATAGGCAAGATCTATCTCTCTATCTATTACCAGACGCCTTAATCCCGTAAGGGGTGCCCACAAACAAATCGCCTCCATGTTGCCCTGTCCCTCGCCATTTCATTGCCCTGCCCCCAGCCTACATCCCGCTCCCTCATATACCTCTCCACTCCACCCCTCCATCTCATCCTTGGCCTACCCCTCCCTCTTCCCCCCCTCCACGTCACTCACATACACTCTCCTCGTCAGTCTTTCATTCTCCATCCTCTCCACATGGCCAAACCACCTTAATGTGTTTCTCCTAACGTTTCCTATCACATCCACATCCACACCACAACGCTCCTTCACTTCCTCATTTGTCAGTCTGTCTCTCCACGTAACTCCACATCCACATCCACACCACGACGCTCCTTCACTTCCTCATTTGTCAGTCTGTCTCTCCACGTAACTCCACATCCACATCCACACCACAACGCTCCTTCACTTCCTCATTTGTCAGTCTGTCTCTCCATGTAACTCCACATCCACATCCACACCACAACGCTCCTTCACTTCCTCATTTGTCAGTCTGTCTCTCCACGTAACTCCACATCCACATCCACACCACAACGCTCCTTCACTTCCTCATTTGTCAGTCTGTCTCTCCACGTAACTCCACATCCACATCCACACCACAACGCTCCTTCACTTCCTCATTTGTCAGTCTGTCTCTCCACATAACTCTACATCCACATCCACACCACAACGCTCCTTCACTTCCTCATTTGTCAGTCTGTCTCTCCACGTAACTCCACATCCACATCTACACCACAACGCTCCTTCACTTCCTCATTTGAAAAGTCTGTCTCTCCTCGTGACTCCGCTAATTAGATTCACCTGCCTACGTGCTCACCTATGACGGCCACGTGGAACACCTGCGCGTGGGTGCCGTGGGGGTTGTTGGCACGGCAGGTGTAGTGCCCGGCGTCTGCTGCCCTCACTGACACCATTTCCAACACTGCCCTCACCACCCCGCCCCCCTCACTCTCGCGAATCCTTACCCTGCGTGAGTGAGTGGGTGAGTGAGTGAGTGAGTGGGTGAGTGAGTGAGTGAGTGGGTGAGTGAGTGAGTGAGTGAGTGAGTTTAAATACAGTCTCACCTGTCGAAGTAGATGGGATCATTAAGACAGGTAATCTCTCTCTCTCTCCCCGGCTACAACTACTACGACTACTACTACTACTATTACTGCTACTACTACTACTACTACTACTTCTACTACTACTACTACTACTGCTACTACTACTATTACTACCTCTTCTACTACAACTACTACTACTGCTACAACTACTATTACTACTACTACAACTACTACCGTACTATTACTACTACTACTACTACTACTATTACTACTACTGCTGCTACTGCTACTACTACTACTACTACTACTACTGTATTACTGCCACTACTACTACTATACTACTACTACTACTACTATTACTACTACTACTATTACTACTACTGCTGCTACTACTATTACTACTACTACTACTACTACTGTATTACTGCTACTACTACTACTATACTACTACTACTGCTACTATTACTACTACATTTATTTATGCGAGGAAGAAGGAACCAAAGGCTGAGCCCGCATGAACGCTCCTTCCAAGAAAAAAACAAAAAGAAAAACAATACAAAGGAAAGCCAAATTCAAGATCAATTCACACGCTGCGTTTGAAAGACTGGAGAGTGGAGATCATAGGCAGTGGGAAATACAGACAGAGAGAGACTGCTACTACTGCTATTACTATTGTGGGTTTGATATCTAAGGAAGAAAGAATTGAAAGATCAGACAGTAAAGAGTAAAGAGTAAGAGTAAAGAGGAAAGACTAAGAGTATAGAGTAAAGAGTAACTCGGTAATCTTACGTGTGGCCAGGTGTGACGGGATCGTGGTGACGGAGCCAGGTGAGAGAGAGCGGGGCGTCACCAGTCGCCTCACACGTCACCGTCACCACCTGCCCTGCATGGCCCGTCACACGTGCCCCCTCCGTCACCACACGTGCAGGGGCTTGTGAAGGTTAGGTCAGATCACGGCAGGGCAGGGCAAGGCAGGGTAAGGCAGGGCAGGGCAGGGTTAAGTTAAATTAGGTTAGGTCAGATTAGGTCATCACACAGCTGTTCAATTAATCACCTTACCTCCTTTCTCACCTTTCCAATCTCATTCGCAAACTTTACTTTCAAATCTCCCGGCGAATTTTGAGCTACAAGGCACGGGAGAATATCGACACTGATCATTTTCATAATATTAGTACAAATCGCATTTAAAATAGATAAATATGGAAAATAGATAATAGATATATGGAAAATAGATAAATGTGCTTGCTGAACAATGCTATGCTTCCATTTTGGCGTAAATAAGGAAGGTACGAAATCGAAGACCGTCCATCTTTTCACAGCTCTCGAGAATTTGTTTATTATTTTCCTTAATTTACTGCTAATCGAAGTATAATATTATTCAGCAAGCACTTTATATAATGCTAAAGTTATTTTCACACAAAATTTATGTATTTTAAAAGCGACTGACGCTGATAATAGTAAAACTGTTAATGTCGATATTTTGAATTTCCTAAACTCAGAAGCGGTCAGTTTCGTTACTTAAAACAAATTGTCTCAATAATAATAATAATAATAATAATAATAATAATAATAATGATGATGATAATAATACTGTAACTAAAAGGCTAAATAAAGAGCTATCAGTCCACCCACCATGCACTGTTAGCTGGACCGTCTTGGAGATGGGTTTGCCGACGGAGTTTGCGGCGCGGCAGAGAAACCAGCCGGCATCGGACGCCCTGGCCTTCTGCAGGATGAGGGAGCCGTTGGGGGCCTGGGAAATCCTCACGCCGTCCACCACCAGGGGCTGGAAGTCTCTCGCAGCCTCGCCTACCACGGGAAAGATTGGCGAGTGATATTGCTTAGCGTCTTCAGGATAATAAGGCAGATTTTTCTTTTCGTGAGCCAGGTAGACGAAGCCGATGGTCATTATTTTGGTACGATGTGTATGTGTGTGTCTGTGTGTGTCGAATACTCAAATCTCTGAAAGTATTGATTGTAGACAGAAAAGTTACTAAGAAAAGTTGTTTAGAATCACAACCTGAATTCCCTTGTCACTCAACCAGCATTGGAAATCATTCAGGATGGATAAATAATAAAGTTTTCATTTAACAGTATTATTAGTCTACCTGGCGGAACATGACGGGTAGTTCTGTTTTCATTTCTTATTCTTGCCGCTGCCTACAGACGGTTTTATTGATTTGTGTTTTTTAATATTATTATTATTATTTAATTGGCTCTTCAGCACAGGAGACATTTTTCTAACTGGGAGTGTTACAGTTGTCGTTAACCCCCCGCCACTCGAAATCTCCCCTTAATAATAATAATAATAATAATAGGGGGCGCTCACCATCCACTCACCCGATGTAGTGCTGCTCTCGGGTGTCTGCCCTTTCCTCTCCATCCTTCTTTCCTTCCATTCTCTTCTGTCTTTCTTTCCTTCATTCTTTCCTTGTCCTTCTGCCTACAGGTGACTTTACACTCCCTCTTCTGTCTTTCTTTCCTTCATTCTTTCCTCTTCCTTCAGCCTGTGGGTGACTCTACACTGAGTGACAAGCCAAATGGTTTCCTGTACACCAGGAAACCATTTACTACGCTGGGTGGTAACCGTATAACCAAATTTTGGCACCTGGTGGTTTAGTGGGTAATTATTGCGCTCCAATCGGATTAAGCCGGTGAAGGTTTATATCCAAGGGGTGATTGGGGTTGATTGCTCACGTAATGCCACTCAGGGATGAGTAAGGCTGGTCACTCTCATCTTAAATGTCGGGACCAACTGCCTGGCCCCGGGATCCTACGCTCCTCATGGGGCAATGTAGGATTGGATGATGATGATGATGATGATGATGATGATGATGATGATGATGATAATAATAATAATAATAATAATAATAATAATAGTGTCTGTAGGTAGGAAAAATAAGCTGGAAATAAGTCACGGGTCTAAAAGAGCCAAATTTGCCAGACAGTGAACTGACGAGAGCTTGTAATTTAAATATACAACAAGAAGCGGTGCCAAGGCACAGCAAACCCGTCCCCGGCAGTCATTTTAGTGCTGACGTATAAACACAACAGGATATCTAGTCAGAGATGTCACATATCGAATTTGGAGTAAATCGGGTGAAAATTGACGATTTTATGCCCATCAGAAATTTTAGGCCCGACTGACCCCCCTACAACTAACTGGGGAGTGACCCCCCTGATATAATGAGGCATATTATAGGATGCAGATTTGAAAGATGCACCTTTAGGTTTTGGTTTCACGTCGATACCGGTTTATTTCTGATTCTGCTCCGTTGCTATATTCTTGACGGTTAGGACGCTTACTAACACCTCCTCCTTACCGATTTATTTCTGACAGCTCTCGTTACTATCGTCTTGTGTCGACTGCATGCGTGTAAACTTGTGTTAGGGTGGGTGTGCTGGAAAGAGAGCAGCAAAGAAGACAGGATTTCTGATGTCGACTGTACACGTGTTAATTTGTGTTGGGGTGTTGTGTTGTGTAAATCTGTGTTGGGGTGTCGTGTAAATCAGTGTTGGGGTGTTGTGTTGTGTTGGGGTGTTGTGTTGTGTTGGGGTGTTGTGTTGTGTTGGGGTGTTGTGTTGTGTTGGGGTGTTGTGTTGTGTTGGGGTGTTGTGTTGTGTTGTGTTGGGGTGCTGTGTTGCGTTGGTGTGTTGTGCAAATCTGTGTTGCGTTGTGTTACCTGTCGCCTTCATCCAGGTGACTTCCGGCATAGGGTACCCACGGGCACTGCAATCCATCACTACCGTAGACCCCAGCAGCGCCGTGTCACCTGAGGGCGCCACCACCCACCTAGGAGCCACCTGTAATGATGAACACTATTGAACACTGTATTGAACACTATATTGAACGCTGTTGAACACTATATTGAACACTTTATTGAACATTATTTATTGAACACCATAATGAACACTATATTGAACACTATTGAACACCATAATGAACGCTATATTGAACACCATATTCAACATTATAATGAACACTATATTGAACACTATAATGAACACTGTATTGAACACTGATGGACACTATTAAACACTATATTGAACACTGTAATGAACACTTAAACACTACTGTATAATGAACACTATATTGAACACAATAATGAACACTATTTTGAACACTATAATGAACCCTATATTGAACACTGTAATGAACACTATTGAACACTATATTAAACACTATAATGAACACTATATTGAACACTATATTGAACACTGTGTTGAACAATATATTGAACACTGTGTTGAACACTATATTGAACATTGTACTGAACACTATATTGAACATTGTACTGAACACTACAATGAACACTATAATGAACACTATATTAAACACTATAATGAACACTATAAAGAACACTATATTGAACACTGTTGAACACTATATTGAACACTATTAAGAACACCATTATGAACACTATAATGAACATTATATTGAACACTGTAATGAAAACTATATTGAACACTGTATTGAGCACTTACTGAACACTATATTGAACATCATATTGAACACTGTAATGAAAACTATATTGAACACTGTATTGAGCACTTACTGAACACTATATTGAACATCATATTGAACACTATATTGAACACTTATGAACACTATATTGAACACTATATTGAACACTATATATTTTTTTTCTGATGGTTGTGAATGAAGTTTCCTGTGTGTGTGTGTGTGTGTGTGTGTACCTTGACCCTGATGGTGGCTGTCTTGTTCAGGGCAGCGGCAGCGTTGGCGGCCACACAGGTGTAGGCGCCTGAGTGGTGTTCCTGAAGCCTCTTGAACACCAGGATCTGACGGGAAAGAACAGGCAGGCTTCACACCACTTCATTCCGCTTCACTTTACTCCACTCCACTCCACTTTACTCCACTTCATTCCACTGTACTCCACTCCACTTTACTCCATTCCACTTTACTCCACTCCACTTTACTCCATTCCACTTTACTCCACTCCACTCCACTGCACTCCATTCCACTTCCTCTCCACCTACCTCATCCTCTCGCTCCATCTCTCTGCTGCAACTGTGTATATAGATTAGTTGCTTCTCTGTTATCTGATCTATGAAAATATCTATCTGTCTATCTATCTATCCATCTGACTATCTATCTATTCATCTATTTATCAGTCTTTCATTCTATCAATCCATCCATTCACCCATCCATCTATCTATCTATCTATCCATCTATATACTTATCTATCCACCTAACTGTCTCTCTGCAGCCAGGCTCTTTTATCCCTTAAGGGGTGGCCATAAACAATCGCCTCCATGTCGCCCTGTCTTCTGCCATTTGGTTGCCTTCCCTCCAGAGAGAGAGACAGACAGACAGAGACAGACAGAGACTCCTACCTTCGAGAACTCGCTGGTCTCTTTACTCTCTACGTGGGGGTCGTGCTGGAGGTGACGGCCATCCTTCAGCCAGTTAATGGTGATGGGCAGGTCCCCCCCCGTCACCGTACACGTCAGCACCGTCCTTCGTCCCTCCTCAAGACTACGGTGTCGCGGGAACGTGTCGTCGATTTCCGGGGGCCCTAGCGTCAATAATAATAATAATAATAATAATAATAATGATGATAATAATAATAATGGTAATAATAAGTAATAATAATAATAATAATAATAATAATGATAATAATAATAGTAACAGTAATAATAATAATAATAACAATAATAATAATGATAATAATAATAGCAATAATAATAATAATAATAATAATAATAATAATGATAATAATAATAGTAATAATAATAATAATAATAATAATAATAATAATGATAATAATAATAGTAATAATAATAATAATAATAATAATAATAATAATGATAATAATAATAGTAATAATAATAATAATAATAATAATAATAATAATGATAATAATAATAGTAATAATAATAATAATAATAATAATAATAATGATAAAATAAATGAGATAGGAAAAGAAGGTACCTGAGAAAGTATAAAAAAGTAAACAGAATATATGAGACTGACGAGGAGAGTGTATGTGAGTGAGGTGGAGAGGGGGAGAGGAAGGGGGAGGCCAAGGATGAGATGGAGGGATGGAGTGGAGAGGTATATGTGAGAGGGGGGTGTGCGCTGGGAGCAGGGCAGTGAAATGGCGGGGGACAGAGCGACATGGAGGCGATTTGTTTGTGGCCACCCCTTACGGGATTAAGGCTTCTGGCAATAGATAGATAGATAGAAAAGGGAGGTGCCTAGTTAATTCTCTTGTTATTATTATTATTATTATTATCATTATTATTATTATTATTATTATTATTATTATTACCGTCTACCACCACCACCACCATCACCATCATCATCGTCATCATCATCATCATTATCATCTTCATCATCATTCTCATCATCATCATCACCTTCATTATCATCACTATCATCATTATCATCACCATTATCATTATCAACGTCATCATCATCATCAATATCACATTTTCCTCTTCATTTAAGGATGGGGAGAAATAGAATCAAGAGAGAGAGAGAGAGAGAGCGCACGCAACTCACTCAAGACACGCAGGTAGGTGTGGGAGGCTGCGGTCCGCCCCTCACTTCCGGTCGCTGCGCAGGTATAGCGTCCGGTGTCTCCGTGGTCCGCGGTTCTCACTACCAGGGTCCCGTTGCGCAGTACTTCCTGCCTGAACACACACAAAAAAAGGTAATTACGCATCCTCTGTCTCCGCCTCAGGGACCTGGATCACTCTCAGAACTTCAATACCTCGTTGGGATGGCGGGAAATTTGAGAGTGATGAGGTAGGGTCGCGTCTCCTTGGTTACTATTCAAAGCTGTAGGTTAGGATTCTTTGTCAGGCGAGGTAAGATGGACTCTATACTCCTGTCACTTCAAATTGGCCTAAAATTAGCCTACGAGTATACATTGAATGCTGTGCTGTAATATTAGATTTCAATAGGATGCTAGTCACGAAGAAGTGCTGTGGAAAGGACTGCTAATCCCTCCCTTTTTGTCCTCATTTTCAGTCAACTCTCCCTTTATGTCAATCCCTCCCTTTCTGTCAGTCCCTCCCTATATGTCAATCCCTCCCTTCATGTCAGTCTCTCCCTTTCTGTCAATCCCTCCCTTTATCAATCCCTCCCTTTATGTAATCCCTCCCTTTATGTCAATCCCTCCCTTTATGTCAATCCCTCCCTTTCTGCCAATCCCTCCCTTTATATCAATCCCTCCCTTTATGTCAATCCCTCCCTTTATATCAATCCCTCCCTTTCTGTCAATCCCTCCCTTTATGTCAATCCCTCCCTTTACGTCAATCCCTCCCTTTATGTCAGTCCCTCCCTTATTGTCCTCCCTTTATGTCAGTCCCTCCCTTATTGTCCTCCCTTTATGTCAGTCCCTCCCTTATTGTCCTCCCTTTATGTCAGTCCCTCCCTTATTGTCTTCCCTTTATGTCAGTCCCTCCCTTATTGTCCTCTCTTTATGTCAGTCCCTCCCTTATTGTCTTCCTTTTATGTCAATCCCTCCCTTATTGTCCTCTCTTTATGTCAATCCCTCCCTTATTGTCTTCCCTTTATGTCAGTCCCTCCCTTATTGTCTTCCCTTTATGTCAGTCCCTCCCTTATTGTCCTCTCTTTATGTCAATCCCTCCCTTATTGTCCTCCCTTTATGTCAATCCCTCCCTTTCTGTCAGCTCTCCCTTTTGGTCAATCCCTCCCTTTATCAATCCCTCCCTTTGTCAATCCCTCCCTTTACCTGTTAATTAGCGTTACCTTGGTGAGGAAGGCAGTGCGTCGCCCCCCCTCCTCCAGGTGACGGTGGGGGCCGGGTACCCTCCTGCCGGGCACCACACGTACACGTCCTTGCCCGCCACGGACGTCATGTTGGCCATGGCACGTACGAAGGGCGGGCCTGAAGGGGGGGGGGGAAGGGGCGTGAGTTGTCTGGTGGCGAGATGGAGGGTAATACTGCGTGAAGTAGGTAGGTGAGATGAGTGAGCCATTAGCATTATCATCATCATCACCATTATTATCACCATCATCATCATCGCCACCACCACAACAACCGTCATCATTATCACCATCATCATCATCATCATCATCATCACCATTATTATCACCATCATCATCATCGCCACCAACACCACAACCACCATTATCACCACCATCATCATCATCCATTATCATCATCATCATCATTCATTATCATCATCATCACCACCACCACAACACCATCATCATCATCACCGCCACCACCACCACCACCACCACCACCACCATTATCGTCACCACCACCACCACCATCAACATTATCGCCACCACCACCACCATCACCACAACCACCATCATCATCATCATCATCATCATCATCATCATCATTGCCACCACCACCCATCTGAGGTGGAGAGGGTGGAGAATGAGAGACTGACTAGAAGAGTGTATGTGAGTGAGGTGGAGGGGGAGACCAAGGATGTGATGGAGTAGAGAGATATTTGAGAGACTGACTGGAAGAGTGTACAGTATGTGAGTGAGGTGGAGGGGGAAATGAGCAGAGGGAGACCAAGGATGAGATGGAGGGATGGAGTGAAGAGGAATATGAAGGAGGGGGGAGGGGGTGAGTTGGATAGACAAATGGCAGGGGACAGGGCGACGTGAAGGCGATTTGTTTGTGGCCACCCTTTACGGGATTGAGGCTCCTGGATAAAGATATACAGATAGATAGACAGACAGGTAGACAGACAGACAGCCAGATATACAGACAGACAGACAGACAGATAGATAGACAGACAGACAGATAGATAGCCACAACCCACCATACACGTTGAGGCGTGTGCTGTGGGCCCGGGAGCCGTGCGTGTTGTGTGCCGTGCAGGTGTACGTCCCTCCCTCACGTGCCGTCACTTGGCTGTGGTTGACGTGACTGACCACCTCCCCCAGCGCCGTGCCGAAGCTGCCTACACGTGTACTGGAGGGAGTGAACACGTGGAAGTAAACATAGGGAAGTGAACATAGGGAAGTGAACACAGGGAAGTGAACATAGGGAAGTGAACACAGGGAAGTGAACACAGGGAAGTGAACACAGGGAAGTGAACATAGGGAAGTGAACATAGGGAAGTGAACATAGGGAAGTGAACACAGGGAAGTGAACACAGGGAAGTGAACATAGGGAAGTGAACACAGGGAAGTGAACACAGGGAAGTGAACACAGGGAAATATGACAGGAAATTGTAACCACTCTCAAGCTCCCATAACTCATAAAAATACTACTGCCACTACTATTACTACTACTACTACTATTATTACTACTACTACTACTATTACTACTACTACTACTATTATTACTACTACTACTACCACTACTACTACTACTATTATTACTACTACTACTATTATTACTACTACTACTATTACTACTACTACTACTATTATTACTACTACTACTATTACTACTACTACTACTATTATTACTACTACTACTACTATTACTACTACTACTACTATTATTACTACTACTACTATTACTACTACTACTACTATTATTACTACTACTACTATTACTACTACTACTACTATTATTACTACTACTACTATTACTACTACTACTACTATTATTACTACTACTACTATTACTACTACTACTACTATTATTACTACTACTACTATTATTACTACTACTACTATTACTACTACTACTACTATTACTACTACTACTACTATTATTACTACTACTACTATTACTACTACTACTACTATTATTACTACTACTACTATTACTACTACTACTACTATTATTACTACTACTACTATTATTACTACTACTACTATTATTACTACTACTACTATTACTACTACTACTACTATTATTACTACTACTAATATTATTACTACTACTACTATTACTACTACTACTACTATTACTACTACTACTATTACTACTACTACTACTATTATTACTACTACTACTATTATTACTACTACTACTATTACTACTACTACTACTATTACTACTACTATTACTACTACTACTACTATTATTACTACTACTACCATTACTACTACTACTACTATTATTACTACTACTACTATTGCTACTACTACTACTATTACTACTACTACTACTATTACTACTACTACTACTATTACTACTACTACTACTATTACTACTACTACTACTATTACTACTACTACTATTATTACTACTACTACTATTACTACTACTACTACTATTACTACTACTACTACTATTACTACTACTACTACTATTACTACTACTACTACTATTATTACTACTACTACTATTACTACTACTACTACTATTACTACTACTACTACTATTACTACTACTACTACTATTACTACTACTACTACTATTATTACTACTACTACTACTACTACTACTACTATTATTACTACTACTACTACTACTATTACTACTACTACTACTATTATTACTACTACTACTATTACTACTACTACTACTATTACTACTACTACTACTATTATTACTACTACTACTATTATTACTACTACTACTATTACTACTACTACTACTATTATTACTACTACTACTATTACTACTACTACTACTATTATTACTACTACTACTATTACTACTACTACTACTATTATTACTACTACTACTATTACTACTACTACTATCATTATTACTACTACTACTATTACTACTACTACTACTATTATTACTACTACTACTATTACTACTACTACTACTATTATTACTACTACTACTATTACTACTACTACTACTATTATTACTACTACTACTATTACTACTACTACTACCATTATTACCACTACCACTATTACTACCACTACCACCACCACTACTCTACTACCAGTACCACTACCACCACCACTACTACTTCCACCACCACCACCACTACCACCACTACCATTACCACCACCACCACTACTATTACCACTACCACTACCACCACCACTACTACCATTACCACTACCACTACTATTATTACCACTACCACTACTATTACTACCACCAACTACCACCACCACTACCACCACTAATACCACTACTACCACTACTACCACCACCACCACTACCACTACTACTACTATTACTACTACTACCACCACTATTACTACCACTACCACCACCACCACTACCATTACCACTACCACCATTACCACTACCGGCACCACCACCACCACCACCACCACCACCACCACTACCACTACCACCACCACTACCACCAATACCACTACCACCACTACCACTACCACCATTACCACTACCACCACTATTACCACTACCACCACTGGTACCGGCACCACTACCGGCACTACCACTACCCCACCACCACCACCGGCACCACTACCACCGGCACCACTACCACCGGCACCACCAACTACCAATCCCACTACCACCACACTACCACCACTGGCACCACTACCACCACTGGCAACCACCACTGGTACCACTACCACCGGTACCACTACCACTGGTACCACCACCACCACCGGCACCACCACTGGTACCACTACCACCGGCACCACTACCACCGGTACCACCACTGGCACCACCACTGGCACCACCACCGGTACCACCACCACTGGTACCACCACTGGCACCACCACCGGCACCACCACCACTGGCACCACCACCACCGGCACCACTACCACTGGCACCACCACTGGCACCACCACCACCGGCACCACCACAAGTACCACCACCGGCACCACCACCACCGGCACCACCACCGGGCACCACCACCACCGGCACCACCACTGGCACCACCACCACCGGCACCACCACCGGCACCACCACCACCGGTACCACCACCACCCCACCACCACCGGCACCACCACCACCGGCACCACTGGCACCACCACCACCCCACCACCACCGGCACCACCACCGGCACCACCACCACTGGCACCACCACCACCGGCACCACCACCACCACCACCACCGGCACCACCACCACCGGCACCACCACCACCGGCACCACCACCGGCACCACCACCACCGGTACCACCACCCCCGGTACCACCACCACCGGCACCACCACCGGCACCACCACCGGCACCACCACCACCGGCACCACCACCGGCACCACTACCACTGGTTCTACCACCGGCACCACCACCACCGGCACCACCACCGGCACCACCACCACCGGCACCACTGGCACCACCACCACCGGCACCACCACCACTGGCACCACCACTGGTACCACCACCACCGGCACTACCACCACCGGTACCACCACTACCGGCACCACCACCGGCACCACTACCGGTACCACTACCACCGGTACCACTACTGGTACCACCACCATGAATTACCACCTACCGGCACCACCACCACCGGTACCAACTACGGCACCACCACTGCAGACTGCCACCGGCACCACTACCACCGGCACCACCACTGGCACCACCACGGTACCGGCACCACTAATCCTACCACCACCGGCACCACTACCACCTGGCAATTACCACTGGTACTACCACTGGTACCACTACTGGTGGCACTCAATACCGGCACCACCACCGGCGTACCACTACCACTGGTCTCACTACCACATCGGTACCACTACTACTGGTACCACTGGTACTACTACCACCGGCACTACTACTACTGGTACCACGCCACCCTGCGTACCACCGGCACCACCACTGGCACCCTACTCACTACCGGTACCACCACCACCGGGTACCGGCACCACCACCGCACTACCACCGGCACCACTACCACCGTTGGTCTCACCACTGGTACCAATAATACCGGCACCACCACCACCGGCACCACCACCACCGGCACCACCACCGGCACCACCACCACCGGCAATTACCACCGGCACCACCACCACCGGCACCACCGGTTCACTACCACCGGCTACCACTACCACCGGCAACCACCACCGGCACCACCACCGGTACCACCACCGGCACCACCACCGGCACCACCACCGGCACCACCACCGGTACCACCACCACCACCGGCACCACCATCACTGGCACCACCACCACCGGCACCTACTACCACCGGCA